>NW_006913277.1:0-495436 GCF_000281105.1 Coniosporium apollinis CBS 100218
CTACTATCTTACTATTATAGCTACTACTAAACTAGTAGACTTCTTAGATAGTAGAACTAGAGCTATAGGTATAGGAGATTAAGCTAATAAATAACGCAATTATAGTAGAGGCGCTTATAACTAAGCCTATAACTAAAAAGAAGAATACTAAGATAGAGCGAGTAAAGATTATTAAAGTATAGGGTCTATTAACTAATAACTAGCTTTTAGAGGAGATAGTAGAGCTAATTATAAAGTAAAAAATTATACTTTCTCTTAGTTAGCTACTTATAGGAATACCTAAAGTCTAAAAGCTCTTAATAGAAGTAGTCCTTAAGAATAAAGTTAAGAACCTTAAAGGGAAGCTTACGTAGTCTACTAATAAGTAGGAAGCTTTAAAAGAGGCATTCTATATTAGCTATATCTAGTTCTATACTATAGAAGAGCTTATAGAGTGAGAGATCTACTAAAAGTAATAAAAGCATTACTATAAGTGCCCTCTTATTTCTATTTTTATAGGAGATTACTAAGATGTAGTGTTCTTAATAGCTCTTCTAGACACTAGAGCTAAAATAAACCTTATTAAAGAGAGATATACTAAGAAGGCTAGTCTTATTATTAATAATCTTCCTAAGTATATATATAGTTACTAATTAGTTATAGTAAATAATAAGGAGACTAAGTTCCTTAAGATTATTACTAACATGCCTATTTAGATTAGTAGGGTGACTATCGACACTCTATTTTTAATAGTAAAGAATATATCTTAGAATATTATTCTAGGGGTGCCTCTCTATTACTATAGGTTAGTATTAATTTAGTACTTTTTAAGTAGAGAGATATAGTACTAGATTACCTCTATTAATAGCTTATATAAGGTAAGGTTTATTATAAGCTATATAAAAGAGATTCTAGATTAAATAATCCACCTTATAGGGTTAGTATCTTTAAAAGAGTAAGCGAGATAGTAGCTAGCTATATTTTCGTATTAGATTTTACGCTAGCGCATAATACTCTAGTAAGAGGATAGTTTTATTATTTTTATAATTATATTTAGAGTTTGGAGTTTAAGATTTTAAGTAAATATTTTAAGGGGAACTAAAGCTTTACTAACCGCGCTAACCGCTTTAAGGTTAATCTAGATTAAAAGGCTAACCTCTACCTTTAAGTATTCTAAGTATTTTAACCTATAATTTAAAAGCGCCTATATTAAACCTTACTACTTATAGTAAATAGTATTAAGCTCGCTTTAATAACATAATTCTTAAAGAGATTCAATAATACTACCCTTAAGTAGGAGTTATATCGCTAAAGGGTAGAGGTATACTAAAACTAGTTATATATCTTAACGCTCTATAAGTGTAAGATAGATAAAGTTCGTCCTATAGACTCTTTAAAGTCTAATAGATCTAAGTCTAGAGACTCTCTTAACTAGAAATAAAAAGCAATTAAGAGAGCGAGTATTTATAGTTACTTTTATCTAAAGAGGCTATATAATTACTAGATTAAGCCGCATTTTATAGATTTATTAGTTAAATATAAGGTGCCTCCTAAGCGTTTAAAGGTAATAGTAGTTAGAGAAGGGTTATAGCTAAAAGAGTAGAAGCTTTTTAAAGCTATAGTAATAAACTAAAAGGTAGCTTTTACTTAGACTTTTTCTAAAATTAGTTAACTAAACCTAGATATTACCCCTCTCTAGATAATACGCACTATTCTATATAATACCTAGTAGGTAAAGAGCTTTCTAGTACCTAAGGCACTAAATAAGAAGGTAATAATAATACTAAAAGAGCGACTTAAGAATAGGCTACTAGAATCTAGCTATAGTCCTTATTATAACCTATAGTTTCTAGTTAAAAAGAAAAACGGGAAGGATTAGCTAGTTAATACTATATAAAATATTAACGCGGTTATAATTTAGAATATAAATATATCTCTAAATCTAAATAAGTTCTTAGAATAGTTTATAGAGTGCGTAATTATAAGTATTATTAACTTTTTCTCTAGATATAACTAGATTCCTTTAGATAAGGTGTACTACGATTTTACTACCTTTATAACTTCTTTTAGACTACTTCGATAGACTACTCTTACCTAGAAGGCTATAAATTCAGTTATATAGTTTATAAAAATTATAATAAAGATTCTCTAAGACTATCTTCTAAGAAGAATCTCCTTTTTCTTAATAATATTACCGTTAAAGGTGTAATAACTATATATAATAATAAGGAGATTATTACTAGGATTTACTAGTTTATTCTTAAGTATATCTAGTGGCTTAATAGTATTCTTATAGACCTTAAGCGTGCTAGTTATACTATTTCTAGGGAAAAGTTATAGTTTTATATAGTACTAATTAAGATTATTAGGTTTCTTTATAATACTATAGAATAATATCTAGTTAATAAGAAGGTTATAAAGATTATTAACTAGCCGCTATATAAGAATCTCTATTAGGCTAGAGTATTTATAGGGATTTATACTTACTATAGGGTATAGATTATTAAGTTTACTCTTATTATAGAGCCTATCTTCCGATTATTCTAGTCTAACTAGAAATTTAAATAGAGGCGAGAATAGAAGAAGGTAATAAAAATACTAAAGAACACCCTAATAATAGCTCCCGCTCTAGTTAAACTAGATTACTTAGTAAAAGTAGGAGAGATTATCCTTGCTATTAATATAAGTAGGAAAGAATAGGGAGATAACCTTATATAACTTAGCAAAAAATATAGGAGGTATCTATACTAGTATAAAAGCGGTCTCTAGTCTAAATAAGAGTAAAAGTATAATACTAGTAAGTTAGAGTGTTAAGAGCTACTTTATATCCTTAAGAAGCTTTAGATCTAGCTCTATAGAGCGAAGTTTATTATAAAGACTAATACTAATACGCTAGTTATATAACTTAACTATATAGCGTCTAACTAACTAGAAGCACTAATAACCTAGTAGCTTATCTAGATTTAGCTATAGGACTCTAAAGTTTAATATATTCTAAGTATAAAGAATATAGTAGCTAATACCCTCTTATAGAGACTATTAAGAAAGAATAATCCTTTATAGAATACTAAGAATATTAATAATTTTATTAATATAGAACTCTCTTCGATTTTAGTTAGTTATATAACTATTAAGAATAATAAGAGACTTCCGCTAGGCCCTAAATATTTAGAGGACTCTTAGATTATTACTAAATACCTTTTAACTCTTAGGCGGCCTTTAAGTATTTTAGTAGTAGGCTTTTCTCGATTTAAGAAGCGCGCTTTAGGATATCTTATAAGAGATAGGCACCTATTTTAGAGGGCTTTAAAGAATATTCTACTCTAAAGAGTAGTTAATTCTAAGAAGTATTTTTAGGAGATTCTATAAAGCTACTATAATGAGTTAGAATACTAAGGAAGAGAAGGAACCTATTAAAGGGTTATAGACTAATACTATTAGAGTAATCTCTACTAGAATATGAAGCGGTATATTAAGACTTATAAATAGTATTAAATATAAGCCTTAAGCTATAAGGAGGAAGTCTTATACTTAATCTAGACCTCTATACTATATAAAAAATAGGTGTTAGATATAATTTATATACCTACCGTGAATAGTAAGTATTACTTAGTTCTTACTTAGAAAGACGTCTTAGAATAAGTTAAAGAATAAATACTTACTACTAATAATTTAGAGTCTATTACGCGGTTTCTTTAGAATAATATTCTCTACTATTATAGTAGTTTTAGAAAGCTTATTATAGATAGTAGTCTAGAAAATAAGGGAGAATTAATTAACCTACTAGAGTAATATAGTATAAAAAGAATTAATATCTCTACCTATTACTTCTAGGTAAATGGAATAGTTAAAAGGGGGTATAAGCTTATAACTAACACTTTAGCAACAATAACTAAAGAATTTATAGGGAAATAGACTTATTACCTACCTACTATTCTTTAGGCGGATCGCACTATTATGTGGGCTATTATTAATATAACTCTAGCGAGGGTTATCTATAGAAATAATTATATCTTACTAATTAAGATAGAACTTTCTACCTATAAATCTTACCCTAGAAAGAAGTCTAAATAATAGTGGATCTCCTTATATTATAAGCCTAGTAATTAGAGAGGCGTGATAAGGATATAAGTGAGGCCCTTTTAAGTATACGTTATTACTAAGGATAGAATAAAGAGTATTTCGATAATTATTAGCGCCTATACTAGAATATATTTAATATAGGTAATCTAGTTCTTCTTTATAATACGTAACTTAATAAGATATACTATAAGAAGCTTAATTTTTAATAAAAAAGCCCCTATTATATTCACTCCGCTTTTAATAACTAGGGAATATATATAATTAAGAAACTTAATAGAACTATAGTCGATAGTATAAAGCTAGGCAACTAGCTAAAGCGTTTCTATATATACCTTATACTAGAGGGTAAAGAACCCGAGATTCTAAATATTTTATTAGTAGGAAAAGATAAAGGAGAGTTAGACCTCCTCTTATTACCTAGAGTAGTTAGTCTAAAAGGATTATTAGAGGAGGGTATTAAGTCTATTGTTTAGAAGGTAATTAACTAAGTATTATGGAACTAATACGCTCTATTGTCTTAAGTAGTTATCTAATATTATATATAGTCTCTATAAGTAGTAATATAGCGTCGCGCTATATTACTTAAAGTAGTTATTTCTTAATATTTATAGTCTTATATGGAAATAATTAATAGATTAAACTCTAATTAGAAAGGAAGATAAGAAATAGATAGATATTATAATTCTTATAAGCTCCTTTTACTAAGTTTTTACTTACCTATATTTTCGTTTTCGTTTTCTATTTCGCTTACCTACTACTATAAGGCTTTTATTTAATTTATAAGTCTTCTTCTTATCTAAGAATAGGCGTTCGTGTTAGGGTTTCTAAGCGTTTATATTCTTACTATTTTAGGGGGCTAGATAGACTATCTAGACGTAATAAAGCTAGTGTAGAGCTTATAATTAATTAGAGGTGCTTCTACTTTACTCTTTAGTAGTATAAAGGATACTTTAAGTTAGTATATAGGTAGCTTGCTTCTATTAAGCTTAAAATAGTGGAGTTAAGTTCCGGTTAGAGTTTGTATGTAACAAGGTGCTATTATAAGATAATAAAGGTTACTGTAATAGTTGGGGTCCTAATTAAGGAGATAGGGAATAGTGCTAAGATATAGTTAATAAGGTGAGAATTAATATCACGTAGTAAGATTAGATTAAGTTATAGAGAATACAGGATTTATATTTAAGTTAAGTACACTATTTTAATAAACGAGAACGGTGTCTCCTATATACTACCTAATGCTATTTCTAGCTAGCTATAGCTAGTAGTACTAGTACTACTATTCTCTACTAGCCTTACTATCTATTCCTAATTACGTGGTCTTTCCTACTAGTAGTAGCTAGTAGTCATATGGTAGCTAGCCTATGCTAGCTACTATTCGGTCTTATACTAGTAGCGCTAGTCCTGTCCTATAAGGTTGTAATACTAGCCCCTCCCTCTAAGGCACTTTATCCTTAAAGGCTCGGGCTGGATAATATAAGCTATAGAGTACTAGTATTAAGATATTATCTCTTTACTATACCTCTAGTTTATAAAACTCCTTTTATAAATTATAAGACTACTTTTATAGAGCGAGCTAGTACTCTTACCGCTATTCTTTATATTACCGGTCCTATTATACCTACTTCGTGCTCTTATTATCGAACTAATAAGATAGCTTATAAGGTTAACCTTACTATAGGCTATTATGCTAAGTGTATTATAAAAGATTAAAAATGCAACCTAGTAGTAACCTAAGCTAAGTGTTTATTATTTCTTTTATAATTACCTACTTACTAGCTTGCTACTTATTAGGAGTATAGCTACTTAATAAGCGAGAATATCTTTATAAAGAGCGTAAAGAGGCTAAAAGCGCTTTATTAGCCGCTATTTCCTAGAAACTTTAGGCTAAAGCTAAATAGAAATATTATAAGAAGAAAGAGTTAGAGATAGTTTATTAGGAACTTGCTTCTCTTAATAAGGTTTATAAGCTAGAGAGTAGGTAATAGCGACTTAAATAGGAGTCTAGTACCTTTAACCTCTTTTAAATTCCTTAGTAATCTTTTCTTATCGCCTACTATATAGGTGGAGCTAGACCTCAGCTTTCTATCTACTAACTTTAGTTATACTTCTTAATTTCTTCTTTACTCCTATTAAGATTAGTATATAGCTCCTATATATTCTCTAAGTCTAGATAGCCTCTCTATTTTATAAGATACTATTATATACTATTATTAAAGTCGGTACTATTACCTAGGATTCTTTATACTTTATATTGTTCTTTCTATTTTATTAGGTAGTTGTCTAGTATCCTAGCTAGTACTACTACTTCTATAGGGGCCGGTTCTAATAGCAAAATATGGAATACTAGGTGTATTTTTATTCCCTCTAGCAGCCCTAACTTATATATCACGATTAGTTCTAGGAATCTCCAAATAGTCGTGAATATGTAATTAATTGAGAGTAGTAGTCGCGTTGTGTTAATGCGACCGACTATATACTTATCAAGCTTAATTGGCTCTTACTATCTAGGCCACCTTACTGTAGCCTAGACCGTAATATATACCGCCGCGAGTAAGTACATGTCTTCGTCCTTAGAGATTATAAAGTAAAGCAAGAAGGATAAGCGCTACCCCTTCTAATTAATCCTCCACTTAGTTGGCTAGACTATACCCCCTAGCCTATTTATACAAGGTACGCTATTACGAAGAGTAATAAGCAACGGAAGTAAACAAAGAAATAATAAAGGAAATAAGTAACCACTAAGGAAACAAAAGAGAGAGCGCTACTATTAAGCGGCTCTACGTTAGCGGGTAAGGAAGAGAGATATGCGTCGCTCTATAACAAGGTTTTGATTTTAAATAATAGACGGCGCGTGCCGACCGACTAGCGCGACGCGTTAGGTGGATAAGAAGGCAGAGTAGATGCTTATAGGATTCGCGGTTGGACCTAATAGGAAGAGTCTTTATAAGGGGTTTGTGTTGCCTAGTTAGGCGGTAGGAGAGCTAGGAGTAGTAGTGCAATAGTCATCGCTATTATAATTGCTAAGAAACTCATTATTATAGATTAGCGAGTCTAGGACGATATAGCTTTCCTCGCGTAAGGAACTAGCTATTAGAGCAACTAGCAGGAGGCGTAGTATTAAGGCAGAAAGGGACGGCGAGACGCTTATTATTCTAGACTTTTTAACAATTTTAGAGCTAGTAAGATTTACTGGCGAAGCCTCGCGTTTACTAGGGGTGATAGGTGGATTTATAGTAGTGTTAGCCCCTTTCCCGCCGCTACCTACTAGTATAGCCGCCGGTAGGTTGGCTTTCTTGCCTACTAACTACACGAGGCTTTATAGCGTCCGGAAGGTGGCCGCTATTAGGATGGGAGCGGGAGTGGTACGGTGTTTAATTTAGGGCTTTTCGACCGGTAGGGGGGCTATATTACTTAAGGTGAATAGTAGCGGTGCCGGCTTTTTAACTAGTAGGGGCGGCATGCTACCTAAGGGGAATTATAGCGGTGCGGCTTTAGCGACTTTATACTTCATTACGTCGAGCCTCTAGATTGTTGGAGGTAGGGGGGTAAAGACTTATTCCTTCTTGTTAAAGGTTTGCTTCTAGAGGTTAGAGATATCCGCTTACAACTCTAACTAGCGGAGGGCTAGTGAGTTCGCTAGGGCCGGATTAACGCCTTAAAGGAACTCCTCTATCTCCTTACTTTATTATAGTAGGTACTTAGTAACCCACTCGTCGAGGACGTTTATTAGTGGGGAATCCTTATAAAGAACCTTTACACCATATAGCGTGAAGTTGCGGATAATAGTACGGAAGTTTTCTTCTAAGATAACAACATAATCTAGCGCGTCGGACGTTTTATGTAGGGTTATTACTTAGTAGTCGTAGCGTTACTTTAACGCTTTTAGGGCTACGTTACATCTCGCAACGCGACCTCTCTCCTTTTATAGCTTGTTCTTTACTTTTACTAGCTCCTCCTAGAGCTTGCTAGCGGTTGTGGTCTCTCCATCTAACTTATCGCTATACCCCTTATTAAAGGCTTATTTAATTTCCTCTACTATTATCTTAGGCTAGATAGTAGGGTTGCCTATAGGATCTAGGGTGGCGGTAGTTATAGTGCTTAACTACCTTATTTTTCTCTTAATAGGGCTGCCTAGCTCTATAGTGTTAACTTAGGTCTTCTTAACAGGGTCTACGCTTATTAGGGAGGCGGCAGTTACCTTCCTAGAGCTCTAGACTTTTATTTTTATAGCTTCTTCCTCTTCCGGCTATTCCTAAGTGTTAGTACCTAGGTCCGGGTCAGAGATTTACGCTAGTAGGATAGGTGTATTTAAACTAAGGTTGGGGTTAATATCCTAGATAGCACGGTATTACTTCTTTAGCATCCTATCTTCTTAATATATAGAGACCTTAACGCCCTTTAGTAGCGTTAACCCGTACTAATCATTTAGGTTCGTGAGAGAGGGTAGATTAATTAGTCTATAGATGCCTGGGAAGTACTCCGGACCGTTCCTCTTGAAATTTAGTTAACTAGACTCGAGTCTATCCCTAATAGCGGGCTAGTAGAGTAGCGGTTGCTCCGCGTCCTTCTAACACGATATTTATTACTACCCTAAGGTGATGTAATTACTATACTATTAGAGGTACTCTCTATTATCGCCCTTCTTCTTCCTTATATATAGATCCACTACGTTCCGGACCGATCCATAGACTTGTCCTTTCTTTATAAAGGTGCTAGGGAACTATGTTCCCATTTAGTTAACTATAATCTTAGCCTTACCTCCTAGGAAGGTTCCTCCGCTAGCGAGTAGGCTATAGAGTTCCTTAATAGGGACTAGCCCTAGGTAAACGTTCTTTATTAGGGCACCCTTATTAAAGAGGGACCTATTATAGACCGGCTACTTATAAAATCGGTACTAGTTTAGTACTAAGAAGAAGAATACCTACTCCTCTCTCTCCTTACTATTATATACTTCTAGAGGGCCCTAGTAGATATAACTAAGGTTAGATAGCTTAATTAAAGGCATGTCTCCGGCGGATTAGTTAGCTACTAAAGGTTAAGTATTAATAGTAGGAATTACTAGCCTTACTAGAATCTTATTAGTTAACTCCTTCTAGTTATTAATACTTTAGAGCGCGGTAACATCAATATTTGCGTTAATTAGTAAGAATACTTTAATCGTGACTCGCAGCTTCTTAAGTATAATATAGGTATTTAACTATAGTAGGTTAGCCTTAGTCTTAATCCGGTTTATCGCGTTCCTCGCAAATTATAGGATGAGTTAATTATTTATATATTCTTTAGTAAAGAGGTTATAGACATGATCCTTATCCTAAAACTAGTTACCTGGGTCGTTTTCGTTTATCCTTCTTATAGTGTGGATTGCGATAATTATCGCCTCCGTTAATTTAGTAAGCTATCCTCCCATCGCGTGTACTAGAATAAGAGGTTTAAGAAGGGACGTTGCTATCGCCCTATCTTATAAGGTGATGTGCTAGTTAAGGTCGGTAAGAAGGTACACATTAAGATTTACTAAATTAAAGTATATTTATTAGGTCGCTCGCAGCAACGAGACTATAATAATCTGCTTAATACTTAGGTTTAATACGTTAGTTATAGGTGCTAGGGTTTATATAGTATAAGGTTTTTAGTTATTATAACTAATAATCTAAACATAAAGGTCCGTGCGTGTCTTATATACACGAAGTAAAGCGCGTTACTAACTATAGAATAATCTAGATGTAAGTAATCTAATTAATAATAATAGTTTCTATAATATAGTGGCCGCTCGTCTTATTATACCTAGTAATCTCTACTTCCTAGAACGCTAAACTCCTTAAACCGACTTATTTATAATAATCTGTCATCTAGGCTCTTCTACCTACGGGTGACGGGTATTTCCACTTGTGCTAGGGTATTTAGGCCTAGTTCTAATAGGGCGATGGGTTTTAAAGCCACAACTAGGGCCTTTAAAGTGTGTCTTATAGTAGTGTCACCGCCTTCCTTTAGCTTCCTTATTATTTACTAGGTTCGTCCCTTTCTCTTAGCCTCTAGGCCTTCTCTAGGATGCTACTTATTATATATATTAACTAGATCTCTAGCGTTAGCGAGGTCCTCCTCGTTATACTAAATGTTATATAAGGGGCCCCACCCTTTTTATTTAATAAGGTATTAGTAGCGTGTAGGCTTTCTAAAGAGATATCTTAATAGGACTTGTTTAATCTTAAAGCTGTCTTTATTATTGCCCTTAGCCTTTATAGTAACTAGGCCCGGTTCCGGGTTCGGTTTCCTTTAGTAGAAATCTTCCCCTTAGGGTGCCGGTTCTAATTGCGCTATTAAGATCACGGGATGGATCTTTATTAGTAGGGGAAGGTCCAACTCGTACGCGAGGGTGCTAACAGCTCTCTTAATTATAAAAGAGCCTATTTATTAGTGTGAGAGCTTCTAGTTTATATAGCTAGAGACCTTATATTCTTTATATAGCTTTAGGTAGACTTACTAGCTAGGCTATAGCTTTAACAGCTTATACTACTAGTTATAGTAGTGCTTTATATTCGCATTTATAAACGCAATCGCTTTTAAAGCCGCTTAGCGGAATTCCTAGCGTAGCGCCTCTCTATCCCCTTATTATAGCTCTATAAGGGCTAGGAGCGAGTCTTGAGTATTGAATTCATATAGGATTTAGTTTAGTAATAGTCCTATAGAGCTGTTCGTTATAGTATTTAGGGTTCCTTAGATCTAACTTAAGGGTTCTATCTATTAGGCCTTAGAGTTAGTCGAGAGGAAGTAGCGTAGGGTAATCTCCACTATTTAATTAGTGTGTTCGCTTTACCTATCCGTCTAGGGATAGTAGGTAGTGCTCGTTAGCATTTAAATACTAAGTTTATTAAAGACGCCCTTCTAGAAGGCTAATAGGAACCGCGCGTCTTTATCTAAGATGAACCTAGAGGGAATGCTCTATCTATACCCTTATAGAGCTATAAGCTATATAGCCGCCTATCTAGTTACTAGCTATATCTCTTCCTCTAGGACTAGTAGGATCCGCTTAGAGAACTTATCTATTATTATAAGAAGGGTATTAAATAGATAACTAGTGGGTAGTAGCTTTATTATAAAGTCGCAAGCGACTATATAGAAGGATACTAGCGGGCTCTTAATAGGGTTAAGCTAGCCGTAAGGTTAGTGCCTTTAGGTCTAGTTTAATAGGCACTCTAGGTAGTGTTAGATATAAGCCTTAAGTTTTAATATAAGGCCTTTAATTACGAAGTCGTTTATAATCTTCTCCCGCGACTAGTAATATCTTGCGTGAAATTTCTAGTTATAGTAGAGGTCGAAGACCTTCTTTTCTAATACTAGGGGGATATAGAGGCGCTCCTTACCGTCTAGGTTATAGAAGTAGATAAGTCCATTCTTTTAGAAAAACTATAGGTCTTACGGAGGGGTGCCGTCTTTTGTTTCTAAATTATTAATTATAAAGATAATCTGCTTCTAGTACTTATCCGCCTTATAGCCTGCCTTAGCTCTAGTCTTAAAGTTATTACTAACCTACACTAATATTACGCAGAAGGCGAAGGTAGTGTTATTAAGAATATCCGACTTATCTTTATTCGCTAGGGCCTCCTAGGCCTTACTAAAGAGGCGACTAAGGGCGTCTAGTATAAGGTATATTCATCCTAGACAGTACCTTATATCTAGGTTAAATTAGCTAAGGTACTAGAAGGCCTATATTAAGTGTAGGTTAAGCTTATTAGTAGACGTTATAGTTAAAAACTGCGTCTACTTTGTAATAGCCGTAATTACCGAATAGTTAGTAAAGACGTAGGTCTTTAGGGAAGCCTAGATAAAGTTCTTTACCTTCTAAATAATAAAGATAATACCGCCTATCTCGAGCTTAGTTAGCTAGTATTGCTTTTTAGCTAGAGTGAGGTATTTACTTAAGAAGATAATAGGCTCAATTTGTGTTCTTAGGAAGTCGGTAGCCTTCTTTAGCTAAGTAGTTAAAGTATCATCCTACTTTGCTAGGAGCTTTAAGTCTTCTATAATTAGTTCTGAATCTCCCTTAACGTAGTAGATTATGGCGCTAATTCCTAGTTAGAATGTATCGACATTAATATAGAGCGGTCTAAAAGTATTATAATATACTAACTATTCCGTTTAGGAGAGCTATTCTTATAGTAGCTTATACGCTTGCGTAAGCTTCTTTATAGGCTTAATCTTAGTCTTTATAGTAAAAGAGCGTCTAGTGTTCCCTACCTTAGGAGCATCCTTTAGGAAATCGGTCTTTAGGTCCTAAAGCGGCTTAGTAATCTAGGTATAGTATAGAATATATACTCTATTCCATCCCGTAACTCTAAGGTAGTACTTAAGTGCCTAGGCGTCCCTTAGGAATAGTAGCTGCTTAATCGCCTCGATTCGTTCCTTCTTTATAGAAAGTCTAAAGGCGTTAACCTTTTATTCTAGTAGGTTTATTATTAGATAGCCGAGGAAGCTTTTCTTTAGTAATAAGCTGACTTATACTTTATCTAGGAGTGAGAACAAGGCGTCCAAATATTAGACGTGATTGTCTAACAACTTTAAAAAATAAACTATATTATTAATATAAGCCTTAACTGATTCCCGTAGGGGATGTAGCATGTTATCTAAACTCCGTTAGACGTACTATATAGAGTTATAGTAGCCTATTAGGGCGACCTTAAGGATCTCTTATCCTCTATAGCTATTAATAGTAAATTTCCACTTATCGGGTTCGGCTACTAGCCACTAATAGAAGAAGCTTACTATATTAATGGTTAAGATATAGGAGTAACCCTTGAGTGCTAAGATTAGGTTAGCCTGTAAGAGTACCGGGTAACTATCTTTAACGGAGATAGTATTAAGGCCTTAGATATTAATAACTACTCTTAATTTTTGTTATATAGTACTATCTTTTATTAGAATCGAGCGCTATACTATAAAGACTAGAAAGCCTATCGGGTTCGATTACTTTAACTATTCTATCTTTTCTTGACGGTAGAGTTTATTAAATATCTTATTAACTACTAATTAGTTCTTTATAGAAAGCGGATACGGCTTAGTTAGTAGATTAGCCTTCTACCAACCCTCTATAAGGGGGATCCTTATTCTTTAGTTCTTAGGGATATTAATAGTGGCACCCTTATTAACCTAAAGGTTAGGGTACCTAGTTACTACTTTTAAGAGACGTCTAACGGCCTCTATATCCCTATAGATCGTAACTCTATTATCTAGGGTTGTTTCTAGAGCGCTTTCTTTAACTAGTAGGCGATTTGGGGGTAGTATTGCGTCCTCCGGATTAATAGTCGCTAGGCTATATTCAGACACTTCTAATACATAGCATTCTTCGGGCTTACTATTAGTTAGAAAGCCTAGGCGCATGTGCTTATACGCTATAATTAGGTAGTGCCTGTCGTTTCGAATTATAACGTGCGTAAACCTATTATTCGTGATATAGGTGTAGATACTTCCCCCTACCTAGAGAAAGGTTTACTAATTACTTAATACTTATAGATTAAAGAGATACTCTACTCTAGGGAGCAGGTTGGCGGTATAGGTAACTCGGACGTTTACTTACAATTTTACTAGAATCGTTAACCTCTTAGTGCACCTAACCGTCGCGTTAACCCTAGGCGTCTTAGGTGTTACCCGTATACGGGCCTCCGCGCCCTACGCTATACTAAATATAATAGCTCTTCCGTGGATATTAATGTTTATCTTTTCTTAGTTAATAATATCCATCCTAATTAGTATTTTAGGAGCGAGGTTGTCTATAATATAACATTCGCGGTTAGTTTTAATAAGTACGCTCTAGCTATCCAGCTTCACTAGAAACTAGATATTAATAATTACGATTTTATAGTAAGATATAGTGTTGCCTTCGACTCCTTAGATTCTAGTAGGGTTTTTTAGTTTAATAATTAGGGCGGTTAGGGCGACGTCTTGTAGATGCCTTCTATCTATAGCTACGAGCGGGTAGCTTATATCGATATAGTAGTCTTCGTCCGCTGCTTCTAGCGTAAGGCGGCCTTTAATTATTATATATTCGTACTATCGGAACCCTTAGCCCGGCTTGGTAGTAGATAGAGGGGCTATTAATTTAATAACTAGTAGCGACGAGTCCACCTAGACTTAGAATATTAGTATCTCTAGTAGCTAGATAGGAGGTTGGTAGTTTTACTTCTTATAGACTAGGCGAACATGCTAGTACAGCTTGTTCCTAGAGTTAAAGGTTGAACTATAGGTAAGACATTTACGGACAAGGGGTATCTTAGATGTTATTAGCGTGGGTAGGATTAGAGTTAGCTTTAGCATAACTGCCGGAGGTGGTTAGTAGGACTTAATAAAATCTATAAAGGCTCCTTTTAACTTAAACCTATTATCCCTAGTAATTGCGTTAGAGAGAGAGTCATTATTATAGTCCTCTATATCCTAGACTAAGGTTTCTTTCTAATTAGAGGGGTGCTCCACGTTCTTAGCTAGGTTTGTGTTAACGTGGTAGGTCCCTATAGACTTTCCCTAGTTCCTACTAGTGTTCTTATTTAAACTGTTCCTCGGCTTATTTAACTAGTGGTTGCCTTACAGCTTATTAGAATAGCCGGAGGATTGGGTCGCTTAGCCGCCTTACCTTAGCTCGTTTCCTAAGGTAATATATAGGCGCTCTATTATTATTACGTACCTCTTACTTACACTTAGTAGTTATTACTATAGGGGGTTAGGTTTTTAGGAGTAATTATATTAAGTGGAAGGGTTAGGGCGTTAACTAAAACTCTTACCCTAGCCTTATTTATTACCCTTATACCCGTTTAGTTTATTTTTATTTAAGTTCCTTTTCTTATTATACCGAGACTACTATTAATAGATGTCTTTCTAGGTCTCTTTCTTTTATTTAAGCTGATTAATTAAGTCTTCTACGGTAGTTAATAGTCTAGGCTATTAGAGGGTAAGCCTAAGCACTAGGTTAATGCAATTCTAGACTTAGGCTAGTTATCCTTTAGTAGCCTTAATGCCTCCGTCCCTTAAATTATGAATTACTAATAGGATGAATTCGGCGATTAGACGGCCGTTCCAGACGTTTTAGAGTATATAGCGTTCGTTCTTTAAGGCTTTCTAAGCCGCGGTAGAGCGTTTCTTATACTTATTAGTTAAGCATTCAATTTAGTATTCAATCCTATCGCCGTTAGTCGAATACTTATGTTATATTAGGGAGAGTTAATTAATATACTATTATTAGGCGAAGCTATGTAAGTACTTATATAGGTTTATATAAATCACCTTAGCCGGATAGGAGACGCGAGCGTTTTTCACTATATTAATAAAGGGGTGGACACTTTAATAGTAGATCTTTCTATTCTTATTAACAACATCTCCTCTAGGAAACTCCTTAGCATCTAGGTCCGGATTAAAGAAGCCGATATCTTTAGGGAAGAAATATTACTAAGATCGGTAGTCTTCTTCCTCTTCTTTAGTATCGGGCGTTAGGTAGGGTTAATAGTACGGCTCTTCCTAAGTGCGTCTTAGTCTTTTAAAGGGTTAGTTAAGAGAGGTAGAAGCTATTACTAGTTTAGCTAGGGTGCTAAGTCCTGCTTCAGCTTCTCTTGTGCGTTAATTCCTCTTTAGCTATTTCTAGTTAACTAATTCCCTAGTGGAGTTAATTACTTATTATAAGAGTAGTTATATCGCCTAGGTCTATTAAGGGGTAAAAGCTAATAGTAGATCTTCTACCGGAGAGGCATTGCAGTTAGGTCCTTCCTCCCTTAGGATAGACTTAGTAGGAGAGGAGTAATAAGATGGGGCTATTGTCTCTTACGTTATTGGAGGTATTATATATTAGTGCGTAGGTCGGTTCCGTCCTTCGGTCCTCTATAGGGCCTTATATAAGGCTTAAGCGATGCTTAAGGCGTTATCCTAAACTAATTAGTCCTCTAGTAATAACTTTAATAGGAGAAAGGGTTCTCTTAGGGCTTAAAAGGCATCCTTATTAATTAGTTAATACTTATACTTAAAGTCTTTTCTTAGCGCGGACGGCTCTTTAAAGGCTCTTAATAATAGAGGGGTAGAGAGTAGGGACGAGTCTATTATTACTAGTATAGTAGTATTAGGTAGGATAATAGGTTGCAAGGTTCCTGCTCTACGACCTAGCTAGGAACTAGGGGATGCTAGCGTAGCTAGAACGGCTAGGGTTGGAGCCACGGGAGTGATGTTGGTTTCAACTAGCTATTATCTTTTAGGTGTTCCCCTAGGGGTTAGTCTATTATCTTGTTCCTAGGCTAGGTAGAAAGGGAGATTCTTAATAAATTGGGTCTCTCTTCGGAACTAATAAAGGGCGAGATTAACGAAATATTTACTATTAACACTAACCGTCTAGTTAATTAGGTAGCTCAGTCCTCTAGCCTATCCTTAGATAGCCTTATTAAATATTAGGGGGAAAGGAAGGTAATTAACGATAAAGCCTTAGAGCTTATTAACCTTCTCTTTTACAATAATAGACTTATAGCTTAAGGTCTCCTCTACGAAGGCTCAGATGTGGTATATAGTCCTAATAGTAGCCGCGGGTAGATTTAGGAGGATCCCTAATAAGGTAGCTAGCTTAAAGGCTTACTAGGATAATAGAGTTCTGTTAACTTAAGACGACGATGAGGTGATACCTTAAGTATAAAAGGAGATGGAAGTGAAAGTGGGAGTTAAGAGAGAGTAAGAGAAGAGAGAAAAGGAAAAGGAAGAGGGAAGTATAGGTAGGTAGGTTAGTAGTAAGGCAGGCGAGTTTAGTGGGTCGATTAGTTAGGAAGAACCTAGCCCCTACCTTAGTTCCTAATTAGTGGGTTAAACTATAGTTGCTTTTTAGACGGAGTCTAGTAAATAAGGTTGGATTAGAAAGGCCTAGAGCTGTTAGTTAATTGGGATCGCGGCAGCAGTACGGCGAACTGTGTGGTAGCTAGTAAGTATCAAATTAAATCGAACCCGGTTAGTATTTATTAGTGCGACTGTAAAGGGCGCTACTAGGTTGGTGCGACTATAAGGGGCGCTAGCTTAGTAGAGTTAGTGCGACGCTTTAGTTAGCTTACTAAATGCGGTGCGGAAGTCTTTTGGCGCTATATAGTAATAGCTAGTGGAGTTGATTAAATGGTCGAGTCCCGTAGTGTGCTTTTAGCTACTATATATTATGATTAGTTCTAGGAATCTCTAAATAGTCGTGAATATACAATTAATTGAGAGTAGTGGTTATATTATATTAACGCGACCGACTATATACTTATTAAGCTTAGTTGGCTCTTACTATCTAGGCCATCTTACTATAGCCTAGACCGTGACATTATAGCTTATATCCTTAATGTTTCTAATAATCTTAAAAGGTTCTATCCTAATATAGTCCAGTTTCTTGCTTAGTTTTATTATCTTAATATTTTTCTGGAGGAGGTAAACTTTATCCCCCTCTTTTAGTATAGATCCCCTAGATCTATATTTATTATAGTGAAATGCTAACTATTATAATAGAAATTTAATATCTTTTTATAATTCTTAATATATTTATTACATTTCTTCTACTATTAGTCTAGCTAACTCTACTAGAGTCTAGACTTCCCTAGATTCGTGGAATATCTAGATATAGTATCTATAGTTAGTGTAGAACGGAGTTTATTCTATAGTCTCATTTACGCTTATATTATATACTAGCTATATAAGTGGTAATAGTAATACCTAGTTTATTTATTTATAATCTATATAATCTCTTAAATACTATTCTAGTACTTAGTTTATACGCTTTATTTATTTATCTATTTATAGATAGTATACTATTAAGAGCTTATAATATAGCCCTAGCTATCCCGTAAGCGCGGTCTAGAAGTTAGATATAAATAGCTTATCTCTATTTAAGATAATTTCCTTAGATAGGCCTTATATTACTATTATATTCCGGAGGAAGGTATATACTAGTTTCTTAGTATTAGATGATTCTTTATATAGTATAAATCGCACTTCTTTTATTAATTAGTCTATAATAATAAGTATAGAATCGTATTTTACCTTTATTAAGAGCTCTTCTAAAAGAAGTAGTTTAATAATAAAATCTATAGCTATAGAAACCTATAGTTAGGTTAGTATTACTACTAACTTTATTAACCTATATAGCTTATACTAGGTTGGCTTTATTTTATAGTATAGATTATAAGCTGCAATATATTCCTCCACTTTTTTTCTAAGTTATAGGAAGAAGTAGGTGTAGCTAATTACTTTAATAGTCTTATAGATTCTATAGTGTTCTTCTATTAGACTATTATAGTATTATTAAATTATCTCTATCCGCTAGGCTAGTGGTATATATACTAGTCTCTTAAATAAGAGTAGACCTTTATCTATTTATTTAAATCCTTTAAGGTTCTCGGAAAGTGCTTTCTAAGTATAAGTATTCTATGCGTATACTTTCTAGATCTAGTTCTTAAGGTCGCTATTTATAATTACTATAGTAGCTATTAGTATACCTCGATTATATATAATCTTTCTATCTAGATATTATTCTAGAATTAAGCTAACTATCTAGAGCTTCTCCCCTATATAATCTAGTCTCCTACTAAAAGCATCTGCTTTCGTGTTCTTAGAGCCTTTTTAGTAGTAAATCTTAAAATTAAATATTAATAATTTCTTAGACTATCGCACTTGTCTATAGTTTAATACTTTAGTAGTAGTGAAGTATACTAAGTTCTTATAATTTATAAATACCTAAATTAGATATTTAGCTCTTTTAGATATACCCTCTATTACTTAAATGCTTTAATAATAGCTAGTAGCTCTTTATTATAGATTTTATAGTTTAGTTTAGGCCTACTAAACTTCCTTAAGTGAAATACTATAGGATGCTAACGTTCTTTATTATCTTATTAATTTAGATATACTTCTATAGCTAAGTCTAAAGTATCTATCTCGTTAATAATAGCTTTTATTAGGTTAAATATTATTAGAACTAGCTCTATACTAAATTATTCCTTTAGTATATAAAAGGCGTCATTAGCTTTCTTACTCTACTAGAATCCTTAATCTTTCCGCGTAAGATCTATTAGTGGCGCTATAATCTAGGAGTAGCCTTATATTAACTTCCTATAGAAATTCGCTAGTTCTAAAAACAATTATACGTCCTTTACTAACTTTAGCGTAAGCTATTTAAGTACTATCTATACCTTAGTTTTATTTATCTAGATACTCTAATTCGTAATAATATACCCTAAGAACTTAATCTTTTATTAATAGAATTAGCTCTTCTTTAGTATAATTTATAAGTTTGCTTATTAGAGCGCTTCTAGGACTTATCTAATATATTACATATATTCTTTCTTAGTTTTTGAATATACTAGTATATTATTAAGGTAGATAACTACGAATTCGTCTAAGTATTCCCTTAGAATATTATTAATATATACCTAGAACGTAGTAGGAGTATTAGTGAGCCTAAATAGTATAACTAAATACTTATAGAGTCTAAAGTAGGTTCTTATTACTATCTTCTACTCTTCGTCTTCCTTAATTTAAATCCGGTTATATACTCCTAGGATATTGAATTTTAAAAACTATTTAGCTTCTTAGAGTCGATCCTATAACTCTAAAATTAAAGGTAATAGATAACTATTCTCAATAGTTATATTATTTAGCTCCTAGTAGTTAATATAGAGTCGTAACTTTCTATTCTTCTTTAGTATAAATAGAATAGGGTATTCTACAAGTGACTAAGATTCCTATATAAATTCTTTCTTTAGATTCTTATCTAGATACGCTTATAGTGCCTCTAGCTTCTTTAGTAATAGCAGGTAAATTGCTAACTTCCCTAGTGTCTTGCCTTCTTAGATAGATATTATATAGTCCTATACTTAATATGCTAGTAGAGTTTCTTTTAGAGCCTTATTTATAAATAACCTCTTATAGTCCTTATATTAATTTAGAATAAATAATAGGGCTATAGTAGTCCCAAGCTCTTATTGCTTACTCTATAGAATCTATACTTATTTAGGATTTTCCTAAACTTCCTTCTTAAGTTTATTAGCCGAGATTGCATATATCTTAAGGCTATCTTCTAGTATATCTTCGCTTATCTAGACTAATTTTCTCTAGAAAAAGTCTAATATTTAATAAATCTAATTAATCTTAAGATTCGTGTTCTTAAGTTATAGTAATTCTAGTACTATATTATAGGTTCTAGTTACTATAATATTAAACTATATGTCCTTAATATAAGATCTAATCTTTAATCTAACTATCTTAGTTTCTTAGTCTACTAATCTCTAATTATAGTCTAAAGGTTAGCTATCTACCACTATTACTAGGTAGGCGTTAAGCTTATACTATAACTATAAGCTAGCTTCTTAGGCGAACTATAGTAATATAAAGTTCGCTATAGCACTTAAGTTAATTAGTACTTTAGCTTATAATTAGCTAATCTTAATCTACACTTATAGGTTTCTAGTATATCTTATTACTATAAGAGTGTGCTTTTTATATCCTACTCTAGGTACCTAGATGCTCTTACACCTATTTAAAAGTCTTTTAGTAGGCGCTTCTATTAACCTTCTAGCTAGAAGGCCTTCTAGTTTTTTAAGCCTAAGTCTTTTAAGTTAGAGCTTCTAGAGCTCTTATACTTAGCTGAAGTCTCTATTCTATTATACTAGAATTTACCTAAATTAATCTAGTATCCTAGATTCACTTATAGATCCCTAGCTACGAATTCCTATAATAATACTATAACTTTTTATTAAAGTTCTCTAGGAATATAGTCTCCTTTAGGGGTAATGTATTCTCTATCTCTAGTAAATCTCGCTTCTATAGGCGGATGTTCTTACACTATATTATAGTATTTGTGTTCTAGGTGGGGTATACTATCTAGTATCTACTTTAGCTAGCGTACGCGTTTAGTAACTACGACTAGTTATTCTAAAATAAGGTTATAGACTTCTTTATATAGCTTACTAAAACTAATAGTAGACCTTTACTATACCTTATATGCGGTTATACGGATTTTAATCTTCTAGAGTTTCTCTTTAAACTCTAATTATTCTACTTATTCCTCTATAAGTTCGTATATATTATAGTACGCCTAATGCTATACCTTAGGTGGATATTCTTTTATAATAGGGTTCTATTTTAGTACCCTCTTTTCTAGTTCCTTATTTAGGACTAGGTTTAAGATATTAGAGCTGAATTCCTCCTCTAATAATTCTTCTTCTAATAATATAGCCTCTTCCTCGAAGAGGGTACTTAGTACTATAGTAGGTGCAACTAGGCCTTCTACCTATAAACCTTAGTAACTAGATTCCGCTTAAACCCTTTCTCTAATTAAGAGAGGTTATAGTTCTTATATCCCTTAATTCTCCTTATATGTAGGGGTCCTCTAACTAGGTTCTTTCTTAGTAACCTGTGATACTTATCTCGATTTAGGCGGTTTTAGAAACTAACCTAATTCGTCTTTATTACTTAGGTGTATTTAATATCTATTATTATAGTATATAGTCTAGAATAGGGCCCTATAGTGAGTTATAGTAGCCGCTAACTTATCTTACTTCTTTAGGCTATTTATTTTTACTAGTAATTAGGTCTTCTTTAGCTACCTATAATCTTAGATAATATATTCTATGCGATTATAGTTAAAGTATTTTCCTATAAAAGGCTTTTGTTATCTAGAGGATAATCCTTTTAAGGGCGCTCTATATTCTTTCTATAATCTTTTCCTAAAAAAACGTTCTAGATGTCTCTCTATTATATTAAGTTCTATAAACCTAAGCCTATATAGGTCTTAGTTATACTAAGTAGGGTGATTTTATTTTTAGCCTACTACTACTAGCGCGTTATAGCCTTTCTTTTCTAACCTTTATTTATATAGTCGATTATTAATTCTAATTAATATTAAAATTATTTTCTATAAACAATCTAGTCGGTTGCCTCTAACTAAGTTATCCTTAATATTTTCCTTTAATTCTTAGTAGTACTATATAGTTAAAACTATCTTATTCTATAAAGTATTTAACACTACTAGCTAGAACTAGGCCGCGTAATTAGCTGCTAACTCCTTCTAAGTTAGGTTTATTAGTTCTCTTTTAGTAGTATATACCGCGTTAATGTCTCCGAACACTTATTATTTCTTTACTTTAAATAAGAGTATATTAGTAAATAGTTCTATTATTTCCTAGGTCTAATTATATTTGTTATTCTTAAGGAAATTCTTAAGATAGGGCTAGATCCACTTAAATACTCGTCCCTTTAGATAGGTAATAGTAAATATTACTTCGTTTTCTTCCTAGAAACATTCCAAGTTATACTAAATATATAGGTTATATTAGAGTAGCTATAAGTCGAGTTCGTTACACTCTCCACTATACTTATTTAGTACCTTAACCTTAATTGGTTTTAGTGCTAGGGGTGGTAGTATCTAGCCCCTTATAGGTCCAGCGGTCGGCCCTATAGTAGATATATTAATATATTAATTTTAGGTATTCTATAGAGGTGGTGCTTAAAGTGTAATAAGATGCTATTACGAGATAATAAAGGTTACTATAATGGTTAGGGTCCTAATTAAGGAGATAGGGAATAGTGCTAAGATATAGTTAATAAGGTGAGAATTAATATCACGTAGTAAGATTAGATTAAGTTATAGAGAATACGGGATTTATATTTAAGTTAAGCACACTATTTTAATAAACGAGAATAGTGTCTCCTACATACTACCTAGTGCTATCTCTAGCTAGCTATAACTAGTAGTACTAGCACTACTATCCTCTACTAGCCTTACTATCTATCCCTAATCACGTGGTCTTCCCTACTAGTAGTAGCTAGTAGTTACGTAGTAGCTAGCCTGTGCTAGCTACTATTCGGCCTTATACTAGCAGCACTAGTCCTATCCTATAAGGTTGTAACATTGTAGTAGACTAGTAATTACTACCTAGTTCCTTATATTTCTTCTACTTCTTTATTAGCTTCTAAAATCTAGTTCTATCTTTACTATTACCCTCTTTATATTTATTATTTAGAAAGAACTTAGATATAGTAGTAGCTTATACCACTTCTTATAAATATAGGGGCACTACCTTTAAGATAGAAGTGCTATATAGTTTTCTACATTATAGACTAGATTAATATAGTAGATAAGCACTATAAGGTGCCTATCTATTAACTAGTAATAAAAGGAAGAGAGAGAAGGGAAGGAAGTAACTTCTAGACTCTAGCTCTGTTTTCACTACCACCCTCTCTAGCTATTACTAGAGGGGTTAGTATAGTAAATAGATACTATAAGGTATCTATTTATCGGCTAGTAATAAAAGGAAAAGGAAGGAAGAAAGGAAGTAGAAACTCTTTTATAGGCTATTACTAAAGAATATTTAGTAGACTAGAGCGGCTAGCTATAGCTATACTTAGTATTAAAAAGAAGTTAAGGGAGGACGTACTAGAAGCGCTTTAGAGAAACTATATCTTATTTTAAGACCTTTAATAAGAGGTTGCTTTTAATAATAGGGAATCTAAATTTAGTTAGAAGAGAACTTTAGAGAACCCCTTTAAGAAAGGGGGAGATTATAGTTAACACCTAAGGAGGTAAGAGGAGATACTTATTAGGAAGTCTAAGAATTATAGTTATTAAATCTAGAACTACCCTAAGATTATCTTTTAGATAAGGGAAGCGAGCTTTTCTTTACTTTAAGCACCCTAGAGATGCGTTTCCTAGTAAGAAAGGCAGTTTATTAGCTACAGTTAATAACTAAAAGATAGTTATCTAGATAAGAGAGGAATAATACTTAATACTTTAGGAAAGTCTTCTAATAAAGATACTATTAATAGAATAAGAATAAGGTATCACGCTTCTACTATAAAGCTTATAGCTTTTATTTATTATAAGAATAAAGATTTAATATAGTTAACGCCTATTTTTAGCTACTTTAATAGTTAGAGTTTAACTAGTTAAAGAATATATGGAAACTCTATCTAAATAAAGTTATAAACCTTTTATAGTCTTACCTTTTATCTCACTACCTTAAATATACTCACTTCTTATTCTTTAAGGTTCTACATAAGCGCTTACTAGTTTTATTTATAGAACCTATTACTTTTAATAGTAGTAACTCTTTAAAAACGCTCTATAGTTAGAAAACGCCTTAATCTCTTTATTTAGTATCTTCCTCTTCTTTATTAGTTTTAGAAAGCTAAATATAATTTATTTTTCTTAGTAGTTAGGCTTTTTTATATAAGAGCGCTTATAGGTCTTAGTTCTATATTAATTTAGCTAGTAGTCTAACTACTCTTTCATATTACTAAACTACTTCTTTATTAATAACACCACCTAATTTTATTATATATTAGATATAATTACTAAACTTAATTTCTTTTATTAGCTCTAATTCTTTTATTTTCTTTTTATAAAGCTGCCACTTTTTACTAAGCTACTTACGCTCGCGCGTATAATATTATATTAGAAGCAGTAAGGTGAAGCAGCTTCTATAACTTTAGTAGAGACTCCTCCTACTTTATTAACCCTTTATATTTATTTTATATACTTTAAATAACGCGCTAGAAGCTTTTATATTGTTTTCTTTTAAATTCTATTTTATTTCATTAAACTTTATAAAGATTTATTAGTTTTAAGCATTTAGGGGTAGCACTAGTTCTATTTAGACTTAATCTAAATTAAGGAGCATTACGTGTATAAGATTATTTATATAGTAATAAAATAATAAACGCGAAAAATAATACTATAATAACGCGCACAGAATTCTTTCTATTTTTCTTCTATATCTTTAGAAGAATTAAGCATATTTATTCTCTCTTTAAACTAGCTTTATATATATATAATTGTATACCCTTCTCTACGCGTAAAGATATCTATAAGTAATAGACTAGAGGAGCCTATATCTCTATATAGTAGCTTAATAGCTCTACTAGTTTTAGTAACGCCTAAAAAAAGGCGATTAGTACCACCTAATAAAGATACTTTATATAAAGTTCCTAGGTTTTCTACTCCTACTACTACTATATAATATAGATCTATATCTTTTATCTCTATACCTACCCTAAGATTTATGCTACTATTAAGATTAGGCTCTACCTTCCGCGCTAAAGAGACACCTTTACTAAGTAAAATAATAGGCACTTCTAAAGAGCGAGTAGTATAGCTATTTAGTATTAGATAATTAGAAACGCCTCTAGAAATAAGATACTTAGAATAATTAAAGAGTCTTATGCTAGTCTTATATAAGAATCTAGCGCTTAGCTAGACTTTACGTAATATAAGTATTAAGTAATAAAAAAATAATCTACTATTTAAGGATCTAAGTCTTTAGCGTCTTTAGGATATAAACTATATTATAAGTATTATAAATTAGAAGGATATATTTATTTATAAGTTTCTATTACTATCTCCATCTAAGTAGTATACGGTTGCCTATAAGATTAATACTTTTATCTAGTTAGAATCTAAGGCTCTAGATACCCTAAAAGATAAGCTATATATAGTAATACTAGTATCTATAGGCTACTTATAGGAAAGAGAGCAAAAAGGCGCTACAGCCGCGTTTAAGCAAAAGTGGTTCTTAATAATAGATTATTTAAAAGACATTTAAGAGCGTACAAATTAGTATTTAGAGAGTATAAAGAAAATAGATCTAAAATCCTACTTTTAGAAGTATGACTATAGCTATTAATAACTATAAATTATTAAGGGATAGATTTATAATAGGGCTTCTAAGAAAGAAGTTATTAATTTAATTAATAGCTATATTCTATAATACTTTCTTAAGATAACTCCTAGAAAGATAGCTAAGTAGTAGTTTACCCGCGAAGAGTTTAACTAAATAAGATAGTAAGCTAATATAATTATAGTAAAGAAGAGGAACTATAAGACCTAGGGAAATAGGTAAGTAATAGAATATAATATATAAGGTATTATTAAAGCTTCTAGTAGTCTAGTATTCCTACTACTAGTTACTATAACTAGTATATAGTCCACTTTAAAGAAGAAAGATAAGAAGTATTAGAGAGGTAAGTTGCCTAGCTTATTACCACTAAAATGCATAATAAGATTTTAGGATTAACTAAAGAATAGTAAGAAGGTTATAGGCCCGGACTATAAGAGTATAGGTAGTAGTATTATATAAAAGAGTAAGAAAAAGAGTAAAACTATAAAAAAGATAGGTTAGCTAGATAGAGAGTAAGAGGAGGAACTTCTAGGATATAGGCGTATAGTTATAGAGGGAGTTGCAGACTTAGATTACTAATACTTTAGGCACGTCTCTATAGAACTTCTCGACTTAATAGTAGAGAGGTCTAAACTTAAGAAGTTAAATAGTAATCTAGCTAACTAGATAATTAAGATATAATTCTAGAAAGCTATTTATTTTAAGCTCTTTAAGAAGGGACTTTACGCCTTCTATATTTAGGGTCTTAGCGAACTTTTAGAGCTATAAAATAATATACTAATTAAAACTCTTTATACTTAACTAGAGTATATCTCTTATATTAGTCTTTATAACTTATAACTAATTATAGCTTTAATGCGTTGGTTTAGCACGTTCCTTAATAGGAAGATAATAGATTTCTAGAATAAGTATACTAGCAGGGTTAAGAGGTTATAGGTATTTCCTATCTATCTAGAGTTTATAGTAAAAGAAACTATACCTAGATTCCTAATACTTCTATATAACTAAGTAATAGAGAGCCTTAAGTTAGGTTATAGGGATAAGAGCATTAAAAGTATTATTAACTCTTAGTATTAAGACGTTCGCGTAGAATAGAATTAGATTCTCTAATACTACTAGTAGTATTAATAAAAGTACTTACACCCTAATAACTTCTAGAGGGAGCTATACCTACTAAATATAATATTCTCTCCACCTTAGTAACTAATATAGTAGAATCTATAAATACTTTATCTAGAGATCGCTAAGTATAGTAATAAGTACTATATATTTATTACTTGCCCTTTTATTCTAAAGCCCTTAATTAATAGAAATTAAGGTTTAAGTCTAAATAATCTCTATCTCTAATAACTAAGCGTAGAATATAATAGCGACTACTTATAATAGAGGTAAGAAAAGGTAGATAAGTTTAGAGTTACATGTAGCTAGGAGGTGGATAATATTAGGGTCGCTTATATTTAGAGGTAATCTATAGTATCTAAATTCTTTAGTAATAAGGATATCTTTAAATCTTAGGCTACCACCTTAGTTCTAAATATAGTATTATATAGCTTAGATCTAATCTTAGATATATTATTAGAGAGAATCTCTTAGAGGGACGCTGTGGTTACTATTAACCTTATAAAACTCTTTAGAACTCCTACTTCTTAAAAAGAGTACCTTTATATATAATACTAGAAGGCTATTAACTAGTTTTAGATAGCCTATACTATACTTTAAGTAGCGGAGGAGTACTAGTTCACTAGTCTATTTTTTATTAGAGTAATAGAAGAGGATCTATTTATTAACTAGAGATACCTATAGTTAGGAGAGAATAAGTACTAGTTTAAGGATAGCTAAATAGTTCGCGTTAATACCCAGAAAGTTATAAAAGTAGTAACCTAATATAAACTATTAATAGAAGAGTCTAACACTCCTAATTATAACCTACCTATTACTAGTAGTATAGCTTATCTTCTTCTAGTAAGAATTCTAGAGGCTTATAGAGTGCCTCTAGCTAAGAAACCTTCTAGTAATAAGTAGTCTAAGACTAGAGTTCCTAAGGTAAAGAGATCTAATTAAAAAAAGGTTAATAAGAATAAACTAGTTACTAGCGTCGAAAGCCTAGTTTTCCTATTAATATAAAATAAGCTAAGCGTTTTTAAATAACTCGAATTAATCTACTTTGTAGTTCCTATAGTATAACTAGTAGTTATAGACCCCCTATATAGTTAGTTAATAGATTAGCTTCTTTAAAATATTATACCTAGTCTTAATCTAAGCGCTCCTATTATAATTAGTAATTAAGAAATAGCTAAGAATTCTAGCTTTAGGGGTGACCTATAGTCTCTATATTTAGAATTAAGTAGAAGTTAGAAAGGCGCTTCTAGCCCTATTAAGAATCCTATAAAGAGTGTTTCTAGTGCAATTAGTAGACCTATAGAGGGCGTTTCTAATAAGATAGATAGACCTATAGAGGGCGTTTCTAGAGGTATTAAGGGACCTATTAAGAGTAGTTCTAGAGATATTAAGAAACCTAAGGATAGTACTTCTATTAGTATTAACTAGTCTAAGGACGGTGCTATAGGTATAATTAAAGAGTCTAAGAATTAGATCCTACTTTCTCTAATAGCTTCAGAGAAGAAGTTAGTAGCTGCTACTATATAGGAGCTTAAGAAGGTGGATTAAGAAGCTATCTATAAGGCCACAGAGGAGGTGAATATATTAGAATAGGTGCGTAGTAAACTGTAGTGCTATTAATAAAAGGACTTACTAGTAGTAAGTTATAGTAGCGCTATTAGTGAGAGGACTTACTAGTAGTAAGATGCGATAGTAGAATTTAAGGTTCTAATTCTTTAGTAATCTTAGCGTTTATTTATACTACTATTTAGAGGGTTAGAGCAGCTATAGGATAGCTGCTAGGTAAGGGAGGTATATAGTGGTGTAGGAGGTTTATTATATAGGAGCTAGTATAGGGTGCGTGTGCTAAGGTTTAAGGATTTTTATTAATTAGTTAGACAACTAAGGTAGTTAGCACTAGTTATATTATAGTATTAAGTATTACCACACTCATTCTATATATTGTTTAGCCTTATATAACCTATCACTATAATCCTATCGCCACCTTAATAGTTCTATCTTGATACCTCACCTCCGCGGACGCGTACGGCCTACTCACCTGAGTCTATACTCAAACCCCTTACCTATAATAATACTTTAGAGCGTAATAATATCAATATTTATATTAATTAGTAAGAATACTTTAATTATAAGTTGTAGCTTATCTATTATAATATAGGTATTAGATTATAGTTAGTTAGCTTTATCTAAATCCGCTTCGCTACATTCTCTATAAAATCTAGAATTAGTTAGTTATTAGTATATTCTTTTATAAAGAGATTCTAGATATAATTCTTATTCTATAATAAATTACCTAAGACGCTAGCTTTTACTATTCTTACTATATAGATTATAACAATTATTACTTCTATTATTATTATAAGCTATAGTCCGATTATATGTACTAGAATAAGAGGCCTAAGAAAGAATATTACTATTAACTAATCTTATAAGATAATGCGCTTTCTAAGGTTAGCTAGAAGTTATATATTAATATTCGCTAAATCGAAATATAGTTATTAGTATACTTATAAATAATAATAAGACTATAATAATCTAATTAATACTTAGATTTAATACATTAGTTATAGGTACTAGAGCTTGTAAACTATAAGACTTATAGTTATTATAACCAATAATTTAAACGAGAAGGTCTATATATTTATTATATATATAAGGTAAAGTATACTACTAACTATAGAATAATCTAGATACGAGTAATCTAATTAATAATAGTTTCTATTATATAGCAGTAGCCAATCTTCTTATATCTAGTAATTTCTATTTATTCCCTAAATACCTAACCTTTTAAACTAACTGATTTATATTAATATATTATTTAGGCTTTTTTACCTATAAGTAATAGGTATTTCCACATATACTAGAGTATTTAAGCCTAGTTATAATATAGTAGTAGGTTTTAAAGCTATAACTAGAGCTTTTAAGATATACCTTATAGCTTTACTATTATCTTCCTTTAGCTTTTTTGTTATTTATTAGATTTATTCCTTCTTCTTAGCCTACAAGCCTTTTCTAGGATGCTACTTATTATATATATTAACTAGTTCTCTAGCATTAGCGAGGTCCTCTTTATTATACTAAATATTATAAGAGAGGCTCTATTCCTTCTATCTAACAAGATACTAGTATTATTTAGGCTTTCTAAAGAGATATTCTAATAGAATTTATTTAATCTTAAAGCTATCTCTATTATTATTTTAAGCTTCTATAGTAATAGAGCTAGGCTCTAGATCTAGTTTTCTTTAGTAGAGGTTTTTCTTTTAGAATACTAGTTCTAACTACGCTATAAAGATTATAGAATAGATTTTTATTAGTAGAGGAAGATCTAACTTATAAGCAAGGGTGCTAATAGCTATCTTAATTATAAAAGAATCTATTTATTAGTATAAGAGCTTCCGGTTTATATAACTAGGAATCTTATATTCTTTATATAGTTTTAGGTAAGCCTATTAGCTAGGCTCTAGCTTTAATAGTTTATACTACTAGTTATAATAATACTTTATTACCGCGTTTATAAATATAATTACTTTTAAAACTATTTAATAAAACTTCTAGTATAGCGCCTTCCTATTCTCTTACTATAGTTCTATAAGGGTTAGCAGTAAGTAATAAGTATTAAAGCTATATAGAATTTAGTTTAGTAATAGTTCTATTAAGCTATTTAGTATATTATTAAAAGTTCTCTATATCTAACTTAGAGATTTAGTCTACTCTACTTTAGAGTTAGTTAAGAGAAAGTAATAGAAAGTAATCTCTATATTCTAATTAGTATATTCACTCTATCTATCTATCTAAGAGTAGTAGACTATACTTATTAGTATTTAAATACTAAGTTTATTAAAGACGCCCTCTTAGAAGGCTAATAGAAACTATATATTACTATTTAAGATAAACCTAGAGGGAATACTCTATCTGTATCCTTATAGAGCTATAAGCTATATAACTATTTATCTAGTTATTAGCTAAGTTTCTTCCTCTAGAATACGTAGAATTCGCTTAGAGAACTTATCTATTATTATAAGAAGGATATTAAATAAATAGCTAGTAGATAGTAGTTTTATTATAAAGTTATAAGTAACTATATAAAAGAGTACTAGTAGACTCTTAATAGGGTTAAGCTAGCTATAGGGTTAGTACCTTTAAGTCTAGTTAAGAAGATACTTTAGATAGTATTAAATATAAGCCTGAAGCTTTAGTGCGAGGCTTTTAATTATAAAACTATTTATAATCTTCTTCTATAGCTAGTAGTATTCTATATAAAACTTTTAATTATAGTAGAGGTTAAAGACCTTTTTTTCTAATACTAGTAGAATATAGAGGTATTTCTTACTATCTAGATTATAAAAGTAGATAAGTCTATTCTTTTAAAAAACCATAGCCCTTATAGAAGGATGCTATCTTTTATTTTTATATTATTAATTATAAAGATAATCTACTTTTAATACTTATTTACCTTATAGTCTACTTTAGCTCTAGCTTTAAAGTTATTACTAACCTATACTAAGGTTATATAGAAGGTAAAAGCTGTATTATTAAGAATATCTAACTTATCTTTATTAGTTAGAACTCTTTAAGTCTTACTAAAGAGGCGACTAAGCGTGTCTAGTATAAAGTATATATATTCTAGATAGTACCTTATACTTAGATTAAATTAACTAAGGTATTAGAAGGTCTATTATTAGTAATCTAAATTCCCTTAGTGGGATCTATAGGCTGGTAGATTAATGTATCTATATAAGTAGCTAGTAGCTTAATAGTATCAAGCTAGATAATTACTAGTAGTAAGATATATTCTATAGTAGTTAAGAAATAGTACCTTATAGTATATGTAAAGACTAAAGCCTACTATCTATTAGATAGTAGGCATCTATAGATATATAAAGAATACTAAGAGGGCGGGGTTATAATATCTAGCTTAGTAATAAGCTAGATGTAGTATAGCTTAGCACTATACTAAGGCTCTTCTCTAGCTGGATTACAATATCTATATTAAATATAGATTAAGCTTATTAGTAGATATTATAGTTAGAAACTATATCTACTTTATAATAGCTATAATTACTAAATAGTTAGTAGAAATATAGGTTTTTAGAGAAGCTTAAATAAAGTTCTTTACCTTCTAGATAATAAAGATAATACCGTCTATCTTAAGCTTAATTAGCTAGTATTATTTCTTAGCTAGGGTAAAGTATCTACTTAAGAAAATAATAGGCTTAATTTATATTCTTAGAAAGTTAAAAGTCTTCTTTAGCTAAGTAGTTAAAGTATTATTCTACTTTATTAGAAGCTTTAAGTCTTCTATAATCGGTTCTAGATCTCTCTTAATATAGTAGATTATAGTACTAATTTTTAGTTAGAATATATTAATATTAATACAGAGTAGTCTAGAAGTATTATAATATACTAACTATTTTATTTAGAAGAACTATTCTTATAGTAGCTTATTTACCTAAATAAGCTTCTTTGTAGGCTTAATCTTAGCTCTTATAGTAAAAGAGTATCTAGTATTTCCTACTCTTAGAGTATTCTTTAAAAGATTAGTCTTTAGATTCTAAAGTAGCTTAGTAATCTAGATATAATATAGAATATATACTCTATTCTATCTAGTAACTCTAAGGTAATACTTAAGTACCTAAGTATCTATTAGAAATAGTAGCTACTTAAATACCTTAATTTATTTATTTTCTATAAAAAGTCTAAAGGTATTAACTTTTTATTCTAGTAGGTTTATTATTAGGTAGCTGAGAAAGCTTTTCTTTAGTAATAAGCTAACTTATACTTTATCTAGAAGTAAGAATAGAGCGTCTAAGTATTAAATATAATTATCTAGTAACTTCAAAAAATAAACTATATTATTAATATAAGCCGTAATAAATCTTTATAAAGAGTATAGTATATTATCTAGACTCTATTAAATAGAGTTATAGTAGTCTATTAGGGCGATCTTAAGAATCTCTTATCTCCTATAACTATTAATTACGTATTTCTATTTATTGGGCTCTACTACTAGCTACTAATAGAAGAAACTTACTATATTAATAGTTAAGACATAGAAGTAACCCTTAAGTATTAAAATAAGATTAGCTTATAAGAGTACTAGGTAACTATCTTTAATAGAGATAGCATTAAGGCCTTAAATATTAATAATAGCCCTTAATTTTTATTATATAGTACTATTCTTTATTAGAATTAAGCGCTATACTATAAAGACTAGAAAGTCTATTAGGTTTAATTACTTTAACTATTCTATTTTTTCTTAATAGTAGAGCTTATTAAATATCTTATTAACTATTACTTAGTTCTTTATAGAAAGCGGATATAGCTTTATTAGTCGATTAGCCTTTTACTATTTCTCTATAAGAGGAACTCTTATTCTTTAATTCTTAGAAATATTAATAGTTATGCTCTTATTAACTTAGAGGTTAGAGTATCTAGTTACTACTTCTAAGAGATATCTAATAGCCTCTAGATTTCTATAGATAATAATTCTATTATCTAGAGTCGTTTCTAGAGCGCTTTCTTTTACTAATAGATAATTTAGAGGTAGTATCGCGTCCTCTAGATTAATAGTCATTAGACTATATTCTAATACTTCTAATATATAGTATTCTTTAGGCTTACTATTAGTTAGAAAGCCTAGGTGTATATACTTATATACTATAATAGAATAGTGCCTATTATTTTAAATTATAATATACGTGAATCTATTATTTATAATATAAGTATAGATACTCTCTCCTACCTAAAGAGAGGCTTACTAACTACTTAATACTTATAGATTAAAGAGATACTTTACTTTAGAGAGTAGGTTAGTAGTATAGATAACTTAGATACTTACTTTTAATTTTACTAGAATTATTAATCTCTTAGCGTACCTTACTATTATATTAACTTTAGGCACATTTATTCTTTCCTACTTAATAATATCTATTCTAATTAATATTTTAGAAGCGAGATTATCTATAATATAATACTTATAAATAGTTTTAATAAGTATACTTTAGCTATCTAGCTTTACTAGAAACTAGATATTAATAACTATAATTTTATAGTAAAATATAGTATTATCTTTAACTTCTTAAATTCTAGTAGAATTCTCTCGCTTAGTAATTAGGGCGATTAAAGTAATATCTCTTAAATATCTTCTATTTATAGCTGCAAGTGGATAGTTTATATTAATATAGTAGTCTTTATCTACTGCTTCTAGTATAAGGTAGCCTTTAATTATTATATATTTATACTACTAAAAGCTTTAGCCGGGTTTAGTAGTAGATAGAGAGGCTATTAATTTAATAACTAGTAGTAGTAGATCTACCTAAACTTAGAATATTAGTATCTCTAGTAGCTAAATAGGGGGTTAATAGTTTTACTTCTTATAGACTAGGCGAACATGCTAATACAGCTTGTTCCTAGAGTTAAAGATAGAACTATAGGTAAGGTATTTATAGATAAGAAGCGTCTTAAATATTATTAGTATAGATAGAATTAGTATTAGCTTTAGTATAACTACTAGTAGTAGTTAATAGGACTTAATAAAACCTATAAAAGCTTCTTCTAACTTAATCCTATTTTCTCTAGTAATTATATTAGAGAGAAGATTATTATTCTAGTTCTCTATATTCTAGACTAAGGTTTCTTTCTAATTAGAGAGATACTTTATATTATTAGCTAAATTCGTGTTAATATAGTAGGTTTCTATAGACTTTCTCTAGTTTCTACTAGTATTGTTATTTAAATTGTTTCTCGGCTTATTTAACTAGTAGTTATCTTATAGCTTATTAGAATAGCTAGAGAATTAGATTACTTAGCTACTTTACCTTGGCTTATTATTTAAGATAATATATAGGCGCTTTATTATTATTATATACCTTTTACTTATACTTAGTAATTATTACTATAGGGGGTTAGGTTTTTAGAAGTAATTATATTAAGTGAAAAGATTAGAGTGTTAACTAAAACTCTTACATTAGTCTTTTTTATTACTCTTATACCTGTCTAGTTTATTCTTATTTGAGATTCTTTCCTTATTATACTAAAACTACTATTAATAGATATCTTTCTAGGTCTCTTTCTTTTATTTAAGCTAATTAATTAAGCCTTCTATAGTAGTTAATAGCTCTAGCTATTAGAAAGTAAGCCTAAGTATAGGGTTAATATATTTCTAGACTTAAGCTAGTTATTCTTTAGTAGTCTTAATACCTCTATTCCTTAAGTTATAAATTACTAATAGGATAAATTCGGCGATTAGGCGGCTGTTTTAGATATTTTAGAGTGTATAGTATTATTCTCTAAGGCCTTCTAAGCTATAGTAGAGTATTTCTTATACTTATTAGTTAAGTATTTAATCTAGTGCTTAATTCTATTACTATTAGTTAGATACTTTCGCTATATTAGAGAGAGTTAATTAATATACTATTATTAGAGAGAGCTATATAAGTACTTATATAGATTTATGCAAATTATCTTAGCTAGATAAAAGACATAAGTATTCTTTACTATATTAATAAAGAAGTAGATACATTAGTAGTAGATCTTTCTATTCTTATTAATAATATCTTCTCTAGGAAACTCCTTAGTATCTAGATTCAGATTAAAGAAGCTAATATCTTTAGGAAAAAAATATTATTAAGATTAGTAGTCTTCTTTCTCTTCTTTTATATTAGGCGTTAGGTAGAAATAATAGTATAGTTCTTTCTAAGTGTATCTTAGCCTTTTAAAGGGCTATTTTAGAGAGATTAGAGCTATTAGTAGTTTAGCTAGAGTATTAAGTTCTATTTTAGCTTCTCTTATATATTAATTCCTCTCTAGCTATTTCTAGTTAACTAATTCTTAGGTAGAGTTAATTATTTATTATAAGAGTAGCTATATTACCTAGACCTATTAGAGGGTAAAAGCTAATAGCAGATCTTCTATTAGAGGGGTATTATAGTTAGATTCTTCTTTCTTTAGAATAGACTTAATAGAAGAGGAATAATAAGGTAGAGCTATTATCTCTTATATTATTAAAGGTGTTATATATTAGTATAAAGGTTAATTCTAACTCTTAGTCCTCTATAGAGTCTTATATAAGGCTTAAGTGATACTTAGGGTATTATCTTAAACTAATTAATTCTCTAGTAATAACTTTAATAGGAGAAGAGATTCTCTTAGAGCTTAGAAGGCGTCCTTATTAATTATTTAATACTTATACTTAAAGTCTTTTCTTAGTATAGATAGTTCTTTAAAGGCTCTTAATAATAAAGAGATAGAGAGTAGAAATGAGTCTATTATTACTAGTATAGTAGTATTAGGTAGAATAATAGATTATAAGGTTTCTAATCTATAATCTAGCTAGGAATATAGAAGCGCTAGTATAGCTAAAATAGCTAGAGTTAGAGCTATAGAAGTGCTATTAGTTTTAACTAGCTACTATCTTTTAGGTGTTTCCCTAGAGGTTAGTCCGTTATCTTACTTCTAGGCTAGGTAGAAAGAGAACTCTTTAATAAATTAGGTATTTTTTTAGAACTAATAAAGAGTAAGATTAATAAAGTATTTACTATTAATACTAATTGTTTAGTTAACTAGGTAGCTTAGTTCTCTAGCCTATCCTTAAATAGCTTTATTAAATATTAAGAGGAAGAGAAAGTAATTAATAATAAAGCCTTAGAGCTTATTAACCTTCTCTTTTATAATAATAGACTTATAGCTTAGAATCTCTTCTATAAAGGCTTATATATAGTATATAGTCCTAATAGTAGCTATAGGAAGATCTAGGAGAATTCCTATTAAGGTAGCTAGCTTAAAGGCTTACTTATATAGTAAGGTTTTATTAACTTAAGACTAGAATAAGGTAATACCTTAAGTATAAAGGGAAAATAGAAGTAAAGATGGAAGTTAAAATAGAGTAAGAGAAGAGAGAGAGAAAAAGAAAAAGGGGAAAGTAGAGGTAGATTAGTAGTAAGATAGGTAGATTTAGTATATTGCTAGTAAGAAAGGACTCAGCCTCTAGCTTAGTTCCTAATTAGTAGATTAGACTATAGTTACTTTTTAGATAGAGCCTAGTAAATAAGATTAGATTAGAAAGGCCTAGGACTATTAGTTAATTAAGATTGTAATAGTAGTATAGCAAACTATATAGTAGCTAATAAGTATTAAAATAAATTAAACCTAGGTTAGTATCTTATTAGTATAACTGTAGAGGACGCTACTAGTTAGTATAATTATAAGAGGCGCTAGTTTAATAGAGTTAGTACAACGCTTTAGTTAGCTTACTACATATAGTGCTGAAGTCTTTCTTTAGTACTATATAATAATAGCTAGTAGAGTCGATTAAATAGTTAAATCCTATAGTATACTTTTAGCTGTTATATATTATAATTAAATCTAGATATCTCTAAATAGTCGTGAATATATAATTAATTAATCATTATCGCGTTAACTTAACAATACCGACTATATACCTATTATTTAGTTAGCTCTTACTATTCAAGCCATCTTACTATAGCCTAGACCTATAACACACCGCACCTCTATTTGTAATAGATTATTCTTTTCTTATACTAATTTAGAGCTCTAGGTATTTAAAACTAGAAAGACTATATAAAGATTATTAGTAAAAAGACTTTCTCTATTGTATTCTACTTCTAGTAGATTATCTAGTTTAACTAGCAAATCTTCTAGATTAGTATTACTTAATCTTATAATTAGCTTTATAGTATTTAGATTAGAAGTAGCTCTTTCTATTTCTATAAGTTTAGTAGTAGATAATATTACTATAGAAGTTAATTTATTTTCTTTTACTACTTCTTTCTTAGATAACTATATTTTACTATTATATTAGGAAAAAATCTTAGATACTTAGAGCCGCTTAGAGCGCTTAGAGTCTACTTAGAGCACTTAAAGCCTTTAAGTAACTCTACCTACTTATAAGTAGCTTATAAGTATATATAAGCGCTCTAAGCACTCTAAGTACTTATAACAGATTTTAGTATACTAAGTCCTACTTAGTTATTACTAAAAAAAATTTTAAAGAAAGCTCTAAGTTCAATTAAACTAGTAGAATAGGGGGAGTATATAATAGAGCTAGTTTAGGCTGTAAACTTTTAATAGAAATAATTATTATCAGCTTAATTCTTAAAAATATAAATACATTACCTATATTTATAGGGGGTAGATATTAAGCGAGAAAGGGAATTCTAAGATTTTTTATATAATTTATAATTTTTTGCTTATTAAGTAACTTATACCTACCCTAATCGCTCCGATCGCTTTAAGTACTTAGATACTTACAAACTACTTACTGAGCGCTCTAAGCTCGCTCCGAGCGCCTTAGATATCTTAAATATTTTAGACTGTAGCTAATTTTATAAGTGTCTGAATTTTTTCCTAATATAGAATTAGAGCGATCTATTTTTTACTCTTTAATAGATATGTCTAATTCTATCTTTATATTAAGAGCTATTACCTTAGCATACTATTATATCTTAGCCTGATCTTTTTAAATGTTAAAATCTTAGCTTCTTTTAGTAGAGTTAGACTATACTTATTTGTAAGTAATACTAATAAAGATAGCTTTTAAAGCCTATTAACCTTAGTATTATAGATAACTAAGCTCTTAAACTATTACTTACCTATCTTAATCTTATTAAAAGTTATTAGGTAAAAGCTATATATTATTATATTTAAACTTTTCGCTTTTATTATTCTATACTAGCTAGTAAAGTTATAGTAATTAAGATAGAGAATAAATCTTATCTATTTATTTTCTTTATCTTTAATAAAAACCTTAGCGTTTATACAGTTCTAATAGAAAGTATAGATAGTATCTTTCTTTATAAAAATCTTTAAACTCTATTAATTTATAGTAATCTTAGTTATACTAATTATAGTATTAGGAAAGTTTCTTATGCTATCTAGTAGCTTATAGAGCTTAGTAACTTCTATTAGTCTAAGATAAATATTCTTTATTAGTGCTTTCTAATATATAATAACTCTTTATAGAATAGCTTGTCTATAAAGTAGTATTAACTTAGTACTTATAAGAGGATATTCTTATTTTCTCTAATTCTTGCTATTAAATATCTCTATTAGTTTAAAGTAAATTAAAGTAAATTAAATCCTAGTTTCTATTTACTATCCTAATAATAGTAATAATCTTATTAATTATTCTAGTTAGTATATCAAGTTTTAACAACTACTAATAACTAGTAATTAGATTAATAGAAGGGAATTTTCAACTACTACTATAAGCTTTTTATAAGTAATATATAAATTTCTATTTAGATTTCTAGAAGAATCTTTAGTTAAGATTCTGTTTACTATATAATTAGTAAAACTATCTAGAAGTTAATTCTTAGTAAATTTTATAAATAAGTTATAGATCTAGTTTCTTATCTATTTATAAGACAAGAAATTACTAGAGAAATAGTGATAGTAATACTAAGTTTATCTATTAGTAATTTATATATTCTCTTAAGTGCTATTCTAGTACTAAATTTATATTATTTATTTACGTATCTATTTTTATATCTATTTTTTTATTTTTTTATTTATTGATTTATTTATTGATTTATTTATTTATTAATTTATTTATTTGTTTGTTTATTTATTTGGGAGTAGTAAGCTATTTGATAGCTTATGAAATAGTTCTAGCTATTTAGTAAGCTTATTCTAGAAGTTTAATACAAATAGCTTATTTTTAATTGAGATAATTTTTTTAGTTAGGTCTTTTATTACCATTAATTCTAAAGGAAGATACATACTAGATCTTTAGTATTAGATAATTTTTATAAAGTATAAAGTATACTTCTTTTACTAACTAATCTATACTAGTAAGTACTAAATAATATTCTACTTCTATTAAAAGCTTTTTGGAAAGAGATAGTTTAATAATAAATTTATAGCTACTAAAGCCTATAGCTATAATAGTACTACTACTAATTTTATTAATCTATATAGCTTATACTAGATTATCTTTACCTTATCGTATAAATCATATATTATAATCTATTTCTTTGTTTTCTTCCTAAGACTCAAAAAGAAATAGATCTTACTAATTACTTTAATTATTTTTAAGATTCTTTAGTACCCTTTAGTAGAATTACTATAGTACTATTAAACAATCTCTACTTACTAGGCTAGTAGTACATAAATTAGTTTTCTAAATATTATTAGATTTTTACTTATCTATCCAAATTCTTTGAGATTCTTAGAAAAAGCCCTTTAAGTATATATATTCTATATATGTACTTCCTTGATTTAGTTTTTAAGATTATTATCTATAATAATTATAGTAGCAGTAAGTATATTTATAGTATAAGTAAATTTTTTATTTAAATACTATTCTAGGATTTCTCTTTTATATACTCTAGTCTTCTATTAAAAGTATTAGCTTTTATATTCTTAAAGCGTTTATAATAGTAAATCCTAAGATTAAATATTATTAATTTCTTAAATTATTATATCTATCTTCCATTCAAAACCTTAATAGTAGTAAAGTATACTAAGCTTTTATAATCTATCGATACTTAAATTAAATACTTTACTTCTTTTAAATATACTCTCTATTACTTAAGTACTTTAATAATAGCTAGTAGCTTCTTATTATAGATTTTATAGTTTAGCTCTAGTCTATCAAACTTTTATAAGTAAAATACTACTAAACACTGATAGCTAGCATTCTTTTATTAATTTATATATTCTTCTTTACCTAGGTCTAAAGTATTTATTTTGATAATAATTTTCTTAGTTAAATTATATTCAAGTAAATCTAGTTTAGTACTAAACTATTTCTTTAGTTTTTAAGAAGCTTTATTAGCCTCTTTACTTTACTAGAATTCTTAATCTTTTCTTATAAAGTCTGTTAATAGAACTATAATCTAGAATCAATCTAATATGAATTTTCTATAGACGAACTAGTTTTAAAAATAATTATCCATTCTTTACTAACTTTAGTATAGACTATTTAAGTACTATCTTTATTTTAATATCAGCTATCTAAATACTCTAATTTATAATAGTATATATTAAGAACTTAATCTTCTATCTATAAAATTAGCTCTTCTTTAGTATTATTTTCGAGTTTACTTACTATAGTACTTATTAGACTTATTTGAAATACTAGAGATATTATTTTCTAGTCTTTAAATATACTAGTATATTACTAAGTTAGATAACTATAAATATATCTAAGTACTCTTATAGAATATTATCAATATATACTTAAAATATAGTAGGAGTATTGATAAGCCTAAATAGTATAACTAAATACTTATAAGAATTTAAACTATATTCTTATTATAGTTTTCTATTTTATATCTTTTTTGGAATAAATTTAGTTATATAATTCTAGAATATTAAATTTACTAAACTACTAAGATTCTTAGTGTTAATTCTATAATCCTAAAATTAAAGATAATAAATAGCTATTCTTTATAGTTATATTATTTAGTTTCTAATAGACTAATATAATTATAAAGTATTATTCTTTTTAGATATAAATAGAATAAAATATTCTATAGGAACCTAAAATTCTTATATTAATACTTTTTTTATGATTTTTATCTAGATATACTTATAGTATCTTTAGCTTTTTTTAGTAATAAAGAGTAAACTACTAGTTTTTTTAAGATCCTATTCCTTCTAATAGATATTATATAATTCTATAGCTAATATACTAGTAGAACTTTATCCAGAATCTTACTCATAAGTAATCTTGTATAGTTTTTATACTTAAGAGGTATAAATAATAGAGCTATAGCATATATAAGTTATTACTAACTTTATATAATCACTACTTACTTAGAATTCTATTTGACTTCTTATTTTAGTTCTTTAGTAGAGATTATATATATCATAATACTATTTTCTAACATTTCTTAGCTTATATAAACTAGTTTCTTTTTAGAAAAGTCTAATATTTTATATATCTATATAATCTTAGGATTCATATCTTCAAGCTATAGTAACTTTAATATGATCTTATATATACATTGCTATAATAGTAAACTACATATTCTAAATATAGAGTCTAGTCTTTAATTTAATTATTTTAGTCTTTTAGTTCACTAATTCTTAATTATATTCTAAAAGTTAAGTGCATACTATCGTAACTTAGTAGATATTATACTTTCTATATAAATCTATTTATATATAGCTAGTAAACTCTGGTACTATAAAGTTTATTACTACCTCTAAATCTATTAGTATCTTAGTCTATATTTAACTAACTTAGACTATTACTCTAAAAGTTCTAGTATATTCTACTTTTATAAAAGTATACTTTTAGTAGCCTAAAGTTACTATTTAGGTACTCTTATACCTATTCAAAAGTCTTTTAGTAGGTGCTTTTATTAATTTCTTCGCTTAAAGATCTTCTAGTTTTTTAAGCTAGAGCTTATTATACTTTAATTTTAGCTTAAATCTCTATCTTAATATACTTAAATTTATTAGTGTTAACTTAGTGTCCTAGGTTTACTTTTACACTTTTAGTAGTGAATTCCTATTACAATACTATAGCTTTATACTAAAATTCATAGAGAATATATTTACTCTTTAGAGTTATATAGCCTCTACTTTTTATATTTCCTATATCTATTAATAGATATTTTATATTGTTGTATAGTATTTCTGTTCTAACTAAAGTATACTATTAAGTATTTAGCTAAACTATTAGATATACTTAGTTACTATAGCTAGCATTTCTAAAACTAAGCTATAGACTTTTTCATATAGCTTACTAAAGCTTATACTAGACTTCTACTATACTTTAGATATAGTTAGTTAAATCTTAACTCTTTAGACTCTTTTTCTAAGCTCTAGCTAGTCTATTTTAGCTTCTAGAAGTTTAGATATATTTAACTATACTTAATTTTATATCTTAGATAGATATTTACTAGTAATAGAAAATTTTAATCGCACTTTTATCTCTAGTTCTTTATTTAAAGCTAGCTTAGAAACCTTAGAGTCTCTAAACTCTATTTCCAAAATTTCTTAAAATAAAAGTTTATTATCTTTATACTCTAGTTTCTTAGTTTTAATAGAAGTTATTAAACTTTCTTTTTTATATTTTAGAATTCTACTAATTACTATTCTTATCTACTAGCTATACTTAGCCCTACTTCTTAGACAATAAGAGATTAAACTATATATAGTTCGCGTTCCATAATCTATAATACTTATATTATTAAGTAAAATAGAAACTATTCTAAATCTTATTAATTACTTAGATATATCTAATACCTATTATTATAGCATATAGTCTAGATTATTCAATTATAGTATATTAGTTTCGTAGCTATAACTGTTTCTATTATTATAAAACTATTAATTTTTACTATTACTTACTTCTTAGGCTACTAATAGGCTCTTATAATATGTTCTACTCAATTATAGTTAAAGTATTTCCCTTATAATAGCTTTCTTTTTAAGAGTAACTTATACCCTTGCTGTAATTTCTTTATAAAATATACTATATATCTTATAGTAGTAATATTAGCTTCTATAGGCTATAGCTTATAAGAATTATAATATTCTCTTTATTAAGTCTAGTAACTCTTTTTTACCACTATAACTAGTATAGTCCTTCTAGCCTTATCTATGTATTATTTATACAGCCGATTATTAATTCTAATAGAAGTATTAGTTATAGGCTATAATTTGTCCAGCTATTCTCCTTATACTAAGTTATTCTTAATACTTTTTTTTAACTCCTAGTAGTATTATACTATTAGAGCTAAGTCTTTTTAACTAATATTTACTATAATTAGCTAGAACTAGATAGTATAGACTACTATAAAGCCTTTCTATACTAGGCTTATAAGCTCTCTCTTTACACTATCTTAGGTTCTTAGTTCAAGTCTAAGTTCTTTAAGAAGTTCTTATAGTATAGTTAAATCTACGTAAATACTCTATCTCTAAGGTAAATAATAATAAATATAACTTTGTTTTCTATCTAAGAATAACCTTAGTTATACTAGATATATAGATTATACTAGAGTAGATAGGATTCTAATTCTTTTTTAGCTCTATAATATTTATTTAGAGTCTTAATCTTAATAGGCTTACTATTAGATGAGTCTCTTAAAATCTAGTTTCTTTTTTATCTAGTAATAGATTTTATAGTAGATATATCAATATATTAATCTTGAGTATATCTTTAAAAATAGTAATTAAAGCATAATAGATACTATTTCTAGATAATAACACTATCACTAAGAGTATAGTATAATCCTAATTAAGGGATTAGAGAATTATATAAGATGTAATAGAGTTAAATTAATGTTATAAGATGATAATCGAGTATAATAAGAATATAAGGTTCTTCTCTTACTATCTAAAGTATAGACCTAAGTATAAATAGTAAATAAAAATAGTAATAAGTAGAATTCTAAGAATAAAGACTAAGACTCTAATAGTATCTATTAAGAGCTAAGTACTAGAGTCTAATAAGTAGAAATTTCTATTTAAAAAATCTTAAAAATAGAGTTTAAGAGCTCTAGAGTTTCTAAGCTAGCTCTAAATAAGAGACAAATAATAAAAATACTCTTAAAAGACTATATAACTAGTAGATATCTACTTAAAGTATAGTACTAAGTAGATTAATATATATATAAACTTATAAAAACTAGAATAGATGAGCAAAAGTTTGATAAAAACCTTAAAAAAGTTAAAGAATAACTTACTATATGTAAATTATAGTAGAAGTCTACTAAAAGCTTTAGTAAGCTATATAAAAAAGTCTATAACTTAGTTTATAAAAAACTAGTTATAAAAGCTAAATATATTAAATAGCTTAGCAAAATACTAAATACTATACTTTAACAAAACATAAGTACTATAATATAGTATCAAAATAGCTACTAATAAATACAAGTTTTTTAAAAATAGAGATAATATAACTTTTTAGAAAAAAGTATAGTTTCTCTTAACTTTAATAGAAAGTTACAATTCTATTAAAAGAGTTCATTTTTAGAAATCTAAAACTAAGTCTAAAATACTAGTTAATTCTAATAAGTTTAGATTTAATAAAGTAGATATTTAAAGTAAAAATAGAAGTATTATAAGCTATAATATAAAAAATTAAAAAATCTTTTAATTAAGAAGTTTAATGAGAGTATCTACTAACAGACTTCTAAATAAATATAAAACTACCTAAGTAATAGCTTTAGATTACTAAAAGTATACTTTTATAATAATAAAATATACTATAATTTTTAGTATAATAGTTTAGGTTAACTAAATATAAGCTTAGATACTGATAGATTTAGAGGGCATAGTAAACTTTATAGTACTAAAGTTTACTAGCTATATATATAATAGAACTATAGATAAAGTATAATATCTATAATATTATAGTAGTAAATATCTACTTCTTAGACTATTATTAGAAATTAGTAAACTAAAAAGCTAGAATATTTAAATTAAAGACTAGACTCTGTATCTAGAATATATAGATTAGTATTATAGTAAAAGAAATATATAATATAGTTCTTAGGTTACTTTAGCTTAGAGATACTAGTTCTAAGATTAGCTAAATATATAGAATATTAGACTTTTCTAAGAGAAAAGTAGTCTAAAAATACTAGTAGATACTAGAAGTACAATAGCTATTATCTCTAGATAATTAATATAACTACTAGAGGTAGTAATAATTCTAATTAAGGAGTTAGTATAACATATAAAGAGTTAAATTAATATTATAGGGCGGTAATTAGATATATCGTAAGAGTATAAGATGCTTTTATTAACTTAAACGTAATTCTAAACTATACTATAGTATAGAATTATCTGTCTATATACTAGACTATACTTATAGTCCCTGTAGTTTTTGTTTTCTACTATAATTAGAGATAATATAGATAGTAATACTAGTATTCTTTATTATTCCTATTATCTACTAATATTTCTATTATCTACTATTATTACGGATTATATGGATAGCGGTAATAATCTTAGCAACCCTACTAGCTCTAGATAAACCCTATACTAAGCACTAGTTTATAATACTAGACTTATATAGTCTATTATAGATTAATCTACTATACTATCTACTAGTATTAGAGGCTATACTAACTCCTTTTGATCTAATATTACCGAGATCGGAGCTAAAAGAGCTAAGAATAGGCTTTAGTAGCTAATAACACTTTAGGTATATAGAGAAAACTATATACTAGATAAAATCGGTCGTAATCTATACTATTTAAATCTAGAAAGAACTATTTTATCTTATATCATTAAATCTCTAAAGCTTACTATTTTACCTCTTTCTTAATATATATACCACTAATAAAAGGCTAAACATTACTATTACTACTTATAAAATATAAAGATCTCTGAATAATAGTACTAACTTTAGTAATAGAACTTAATAATATCTTATAAAATAGAAAGACTGTCTAAACTTAAAGAGTATTTGAAAATTAGCTATAACTCTTTATAAATATAGGAAGATTTAGATACTAGCTTAAGAAAAGAAGATAATTATGTAATATTAGAACTATTACTAGAGCTAAGGAATAGAATAGCCTTAGTAAACTTAAATATAGCTTAACTCAAAAGGCTTATAAAGGTAGTTAAGATAGTAGCTCTTTTCTCTTGTTTAAGTTTCTTTTAGCTCTTTTATATTATTAAGACTATAATAGATTAGCTCTATATTATAGTTATTTAGAGAACATTCTAAGTTTACTAAATGATTACTTTTACCTAGTTTAGCTACTCTTAATTAGTAAGTAGTAGTCTCTTAGTTAAGAGCTATCTCTTTCTTAGTATAAAGATAAATTTTCTATCTATTTTTATAAAAGAAAGAGTAGTTTTTTAAGATATAAACCTTTAGAAAGAAGCTAGTATTATAAACTAATACCTAGTATAGGGCTTATCTAAACTAGATAGAGCTACTAAGCTATTACTATATTTTATATTATTTCCAATAATAGTAGATAACAGAAATAATAGAGAATACTAGTACTACTATCTATCTTATTTTTAATAATAGTAAATAGTAGAAATTATAGAAATCATAGAAATTATAGATATAGTCTACTATATAAATAGTAAGAGCTTCTCTTATAAAAGCTATATACTTAATTTAAAATAAGAAATTTATATTTATATAATTTATCTAATTATCACCTAGTAATATTCGTTTAACTTTACTATATCTTAATTCTATTCTCAATCTTCTTAACTAGAATTCTAATCTCTTTATAACTTCTTATTATCCTATAATAACTTCTTATTATCCTATAATAACGCCTTATTATAGCTAGAATTGGTTTTTTATAAGTATTTAAGATATCTTTAAGCTATATTAATCTAATTCTGTAGTATATTCTAGCTAGGTATTTATGTTTTTAAAAGTTAACCGAATAATAATTAATACTTTAATAAAACTTGATTTTCCACCGTGCGCTACCTTCGCGAAAACTATAACTGCCTCCGAAATTTCTCTAGTAAAAACACTTGTAGCGCTATAATAAACGCTATATATTAAAATTATAAAAAGTAGTTCTATAGTTTCTTAGTCTAGCTTTACGTTTTCGATATATCTACTTTATAGCGCCCTATAACTACTACTATAAAAGCCTTAGGGTTTTAAAATTTTAGCTAAAGCTTAATTATAACTATAGAGCTAGTAGTTACAGCTAGCATACTATAGCTATAGCTAGTACTATAGCTTAGCTACTAAAACGCTGACTACTAACTATGCTAACTATACTAACTATACTTACTACGCTAACTATATACATGTGCCTTAGATTACTAGTTTAATCTTATATAGAATTATACTTTTCTTTTTAGCTATAAGGTAAATATAGACTATTAAGAGTATTCTATAATCTATAATGACTTAATAGAGTAGATAAAGGCTTAATGAAGTAAATAAAAGCTTAATAAAGTAAATAAATACTTATATAAGAAAAGAAATTATAAGAAACTTTTTAGCTTAATAGTAAATCTAGAATTATTAATAATTTATAAGATTATATCTCTACAAATAGCTTGAATTTAAATATATAAATCTATAGAACTAGAGAGTATACTATAGTCTATAAATACTAGATAGCTACATTAGAAGAAAAAATTTAATACTAAGAGCCGCTTAGAGTGCTTAGAGCCTCTAAGTAATTCTACCTGCTTGCGAGCCGCTCGCAAGTATGTTAAAATACTTAAAGTACTTTAAATATCTAGAATATCTAGAGTATCTAGAATATCTAGAATCTTTAAATTATTTAAGCTATCTAGATTATCTAAGACATTTAAAACATCTAGAGGCTAGAGCTTAGTAGGGCTTAGTATACTTAGTTAGTAGCTAAAAAAAATTAAAAAAGGCTTTAAGTCTAATTCAACTAGTAGAATAGGGAGGGTGAATAATAGAGCTAGTTTAGAAGTAGACTTTTAAAAATAAATTTATCGGCTTAATTTTTAAATTCGTTAATACTTTAGCTCTTTTTACTAGAAGGTAAAAGTTAAGCGAGATTAGAAACTCTAAGATTCTCTACTTACTAAGCGGCGCTAACTATTTTTAACGCGCTATATATTTTTATCATTTTAAATATTTGGGATATTTTAAATAGCTTAGATAATTTAGAAGTTCTAGATATCTAAAGCGCTTAAAGTAATTTAGTAAGATACTCTAAGCGCTCTAAGCGTACTCTAAGCGCCTTAGATATCTTAAACTAATACCAATTTTATAAGCGCCCAAATAATTCCTATTATATATACTAATTGATTAGAGAAAATTTAGTATAAATATAGTAAAATTATATCATATAACTTTTAATTCATTCTATAGAGTTTAAATTAGTATACTAGAGGCTATATTAATAGAGAAGTAAGATATAGAGCTTATGTAATCTTACCTATAATAAAAATCAACTTAATAAACTTAATATTATATAGCTTATTTAATAGTTTAGAAAAGAAAACTATATGTATGTATATAGGCATAAAAGAGAGAACAAAGAAAAGTATTATAGTATAAAAAAGCTTAATACTAAAATCAACCTATTTAGATAGTAAATAAGATAGTATATAGAATTTAAAAAGTTAGTAAACTTAATAGAAAGAAACTAAACTAGAAGCTAGATTAGCAACTAAGAATAGAAAGTAAATTAAAGGTAGACTAAATTAGAAACTAAGCTTAAATAATAATTAGAGAATTATCTACAAAATATAACTAAATTGTAGATTAGGCAATAAACTAGATAGTAAGTTAAGTAGTAAGCTAAGTAGTAAGCTAAGTAGTAAGCTAAGAGAGTAACAAAGTAGTAAATTAAAAGATAAACTAAGAAATAGAATAAGAGATTTTATAGGAAATAGATTAAGAGATAAACTTAAAGTTATACTAAAAGATATACTAAAAAAACCCAGAAAAAGACTACAAAGAAACTAAAAATAAACTAAGATTAAAATAGAAAAAAGAAAATAACTCTTTTATAGAGAGTATAGAGAAATAGAGGTGTTTAAGAAAGAGAATACCTATTATTTCAAAAAAGAAAATAGAAAAGTTAAGAGAAAGAATCTCTCTTAGAGAGAGAAAAATTTGTTTTGTACTTAAATAAGAAAGTTAATAAGCTAAGCTAGATTAGAAGCTTAAATAGATAGTGTACTAAAATTAAGCTAAAAACTAAACTAATAACTATATTCTAAACTAAACTAGAATATAAGCTATAATCTATACTAGAGACTTAGCTAAAAACTAGACTAGAATTTAAGCTAGAAACTAAACTTAATTAGAAACAAAGCTATAACTATAAGTATAAAGTGTTCTAGAAATTAGACTAGATTTTAGGCTAAAAAGTAGACTAAAGAGTAAACTAAGAAATAAACTAAGAGATAAGCTAAGAGATAAACTAAGAGATAAACTAAGTAATAAATTAAAAAGAAACTAGAATCTATATATAAAGAAGAAAATAACTCTTATAAATAAATATAAAGTAAAGAAAACTAGAGGGAGCTTACTAAGAAAGAGAACACTCTTTATATCTAGGAAGAAGAAAAGTAGAAAGATATAAAGAAAAGATATACTTTTAAAAATCTAAATATACTACGTATTCTTTACTAATACTCTAAACTATGTTAGTATAAAATAAGTATATCTAGTTATTTTTACTAGAAGTTTATCTTCTAAACTAGTTCTATTAGTATATACTTTCTATTCTACTAGTTAAATAGACTCTAAGCTTTTCTTTATAGTTTTTTAATACTTAGTAAGTAAGACTTAGTATAGCTTAGTATTCTAGGAGCTTAGTAAGAGCTTAGAGACTCTTATAAGGGTCTTATAAGAAGTAAGAGTTACTCGGAGCCTCGAAGCCCTCGGAGTACTCTAAGAGGCTCTAAGAGGAATTTTTTTTTATCTTTAAAGTATTTAGAGATAGAAAAAAAATTTATTAGTAGAGAAAGTTAGAATCCTAGCTTAGAAGAAGAGAGTAGTGCTAAGATATAGTTAATAAGATAAGAAATAATATTATTTAGTAAGATTATATTATGCTCTTAAGAATACTAGACCCTTAATAGCGCGATACTAATATAAACACCGACTCCATGCTTCTTCTAATGCCTATAAGAATAACTTCGATCAAGCCTTTATACCGCTTACTGCCTCTAGGGGAAGAACTTTTATGACTCGTACCATACTAGGTTGCGCGCCGTGGATAGCTAGTTGCTTGGTGCCCCGTTCATTCCGGACGCAGCTTGCATTCTTTCGTACATTTTCTACAGACAAAAGCTGGTGTCTTCCTCTACATCGGTCGAAAGCTTGTAGGCCGTCAATCCATCACGCACGGTTCCACTCTACAGAGCAGGAAATGGGCTCGATACCAGCAGGTTGTGAGCGCCATTCTCCGAAACCCGCCCCGTTTGTTTTCGTCATATCAGTGCACTAACAGGGATGCAGGCCTTGATCCTCACGTTTACACGAGCGGCCGATGGCTTCGTCGCGACAAGCTGGAGCGTGACTCGCGCTATGTTACGTTTGACTTCGACGCGCTCTGCCGGAGGGTTATCGAACTATGTCCTGGAGCTGTTTCCATTGCGACTTACGATAAGAAAGAAGGGGCTTTCAACAGGGTCTTTATTTTCACCACTGACAGTGCAGAACGTGTCGTGGCGAGGCTACCCTTCGCGCTGGTAGGACCGCCCAGATTGACCACCAATTCCGAAGTCGCCACTATCAAATATTGTGAGTCCAAATCAACACACTCGATAGAAGTACAGTGCAGCCGCTAACTATTGTGCGCGTCTTAGTGCAAGCCAATACCAGCATCCCTATACCGAAAATCCTCGACTGGAGCGATGATGCTTCAAACGCCGTTGGTAGCGAATACATCATTATGGAACCCACCGCCGGTGTTCAATTGCACCAGAGATGGCCAGTTATGACTGGCGACCAGCAAGTCAGATGTATAGACGCTATCTATCAGAAGGTCATAGAAATGGTAGACCTTAAATTTCCAGCTTACGGGAGCTTGTATTTTGTCGATGCCCCGCTCAACTCTGCTTCCAAGCAGCCTTTGAACCAAAAATTCTGCGTCGGTCCCCACTGCGGAGCTATGTACTGGAATTGCAATGTTGGCGAATCTAGATATTACCACAACACAAAACCCAATCGGGGACCGTGTAAGTCTTCGTGATCTTGGTCTACTTCGGCACAAACGAATCACTTACAAATCACTTCAGGGTCTGATCTTACTGGGTATTGTGACGGTCTCATTGATACCGGTCTTTCCAGGATCCCACCGGTCGATCCTGTGGTTCAGAACCGACCGCACTATCAAGGAACCGTTCAGGCGCACCTTCGCCTCCTGGAATCCTGTCGCGCTGTTATAAGGAGAATGTCCGAAGACCCTCGAATCCGGGACGCGGCTACACCGACGTTACTCCACCCTGATCTACACAAAAGAAATATATTCGTTTCGGATAACGATCCTGCTGTTATTACAGGTATCATCGATTGGCAGTCGTCTAGTATTGAGCCAGCGTTCTGGTATGCAGACGAAGTACCAGACTTTGCAAGACCCGTTACTCACCCCTCGCTCGAGCATCGATTTGAGCCTAATAGCGAGCGATGCGTGAAGGCATTTGACATTTACACTCGATTCCTTGTCCCGAAGCTGTCTGGCCCTAGATTGATGGATGAAGCTCTGTTCCGGCCGTTTCGCTACTGCTACAGGACGTGGAAGGATGGCACTGTGGCTTTACGCCATGAACTAATTGAAACCTCGCACCGCTGGAAGGAGCTGGGTTTTGCGGGTTCGTGTCCATTTCCTATACCCACGCCTGAAGAATTAGCCGTTCATCAGAAGGAATACAAGAGCTTTGAGGCGGCACATGATCTGAGACAGAATCTCTCAAGCTTGCTTAATACTGCATCCGATGGATGGGTCCCTCCAGAGGACTGGGGAGCGACAGAGTCGGCCCACAGGGAAATGTTCAACGGGATGTTGCAAGCTGTTTTGACCAACGAGAATCCCGACGCTGATGAGCCAATCAAAGACGAAGGAGATTTAAGGGCAATCTGGCCATTCGATATATGACAGGGTCCTCGGGTTGTGACACAATTTTTCAGGTGTTGTGTCACCATTCAGTTACCGCTTTTTGAGTCTGAAAGAATGGAGTGAGTGGGACAGGTCGAGACGAGAGGACTGGACCGAACCCCACCACTCTCTCCAGCTTAGCGCCTTAGCTTCCGAATGTTCATACGCTCAACGCCTAAAGTACTTCATAAGTAGGGCAACGAACGAGGCTAAAGGAACTACCGGACGCCTTGCACTCTCTCCGGTTCTTTTTCCTTTAGTAAAACGCAAGAGATACCAACCTCCTAAACTCCTTCCTTTAGCGCAGAGCTCATCTATTGCCTGGTTCCTCTCGATATACTGCTTCATAGATGTTACCAAACCCAACCCGTGTCTACTATTAACGCTCAGCTACCTTACCAACTTGCCCCTACAAATAAGGAGAAGCCACGACTATGCAATCCCTCAAGGCATCGTTACCCACGCGTACAGCTACTGATACCGTATAACTAGTAGCCTTCCTCAGAGGCATAATCGTTTCCGACATCTCTCATCCATGAGCTGCCTCAGTTTTCCATATTTATATCGCACCACCTTTTCGTCTGTGACCAACAATACAATCTAGCGCTTCCTGCTTCTCGTCACGCCCAGTGTTGCCAAAAGTTCGATTGAATCTAGAGTGAATCCAATCAATCTAGAGCGGATTGATTAGATCGACTATGGATTCAATCTATAACCCTACTAGCTAGCTTTATCTAGGGCTTCCGACGTAGATCCGGGGCTTCCGATATAGACCTAGAGCTTCTAAACTACAGCACCTAATATCTTAGCGTACGGAAGGCTCTGGAAGTTATAACCCCTATGTTTTTATTTTTCTATAAGTACCCCGCACCAAGACTCGTGATCTTTTTAACTTTAAATAGCTAGCTGGACGGCATGTGATAAGCGTGGAGTAATCCATAGTCGAGCTGGAAAGATCGATTCAGGGTCAGCTCGAGTCTAATCGATCTCTTGGCAACACTGGTCACGCCTCGTGTGCAGCCTTCACAATGCCCTTGTTATTGTGTTCTTGCACAGGCTTGAGTACTACGAGGGCATCATGTTCCTCACAAACCGAGTGAACGACTTTGATGACGCGATGCAGAGTAGAATACACCTTATTGTGAAGTATCGCGCTTTGGGTCTTGACGCGAGGAGGGAGATCTGGAAGAGTTTCTTGGAGGGAGCAGCTACAAAGAATGGTCGAGCAAGGCTGTGTGGCAAGGAACTTGACAAGTTGGCAGCTACGAACTTAACGATCGGCAGTTAAGCTTCGCATATCCTTATCCAAGCACTGATTGGGCTGACACGGATTCCTTGTGAGATAAAGAACGCTGTAAGAGCGGCTCATCCTTTGGCATCCCAGGGTGACTGCCTGTCAAAGTAATCGAAACTGACAACTAAGGTGAATCTTGACAGCTCGCTATAGAGGGTTCCACGACTGGTACTACACAGCAACAAACGAGACGCCGGGAGGCTCAGCAATGCCAATACAAGATCAGTACGTGATTTTTGAGGACTACTATCTACGTCAGAAAGAGTCCGCAGCAGCGTAATGTACGTTACCTTCGATGTCTACCCGGTGAACTCCATTCATGGACGTTGAGAGCCTGAAATCCTCGCATGATGACTCAAATGCATTATAGAATGCATTCAAACCATCCCCGATGGGCTTGACCTTGGTAATTTCGGATCTGGAAAGCTTGATCATGGCGAGAGACGACGCGGAGCCAGACGCGCTCATTCACAGTCACGGATGGAAGGTCGATCGTCTAGTTATTGCTTATCTTTTGCTTCAGTCCACATTCTATCAATGACTTGAAAGACGGCTGTAACCGATTTCATAGCATCGGCATCAAGCTGTTGCCCGCCAAAGCGCTGCTGCATCTTATCTGGGTGCCACCTGACCCTCTCCGCCTTCAGCAACGCAGTTTGATCCAGTTCTGGAGGCGGAGCATCCCTCAGAAAACTCTCTACATCCTCCTTCTCCACATCTTTCCACCCGCCCGTCTCAACCGGCCACGGTATCAGATCTCTAGTAGGTACTCTCTTTCCCTCGGTCTCTCCACCACGCCGTGCTATCCGGTCCTTCAGCTCTTCCCAGCCCTGACAATACTTCACCCAAGCCTCCCTCAGCCTCTTCGCCTTCTTCCTTCTCTCACCCCTCTGCAAGCTCTCCTCGACCTGCCTCTCAAACGCATCCCGATCATCCTCCATCCTCCTCGTTTGCTCCTGCCACGCCTTCTGCCGCTGTCTCGCATTCTCCCTTCGCTCCCTCTCCTCGATGACATGCTGGTGCGTCTTCTCCCACATCTTGCTGCGCACATATTCGGCATACTCGTCCTCGTTCATGCGCTCGAGCTCGCCGTCCGGGCCGGGCTTGGATGCGGGATAAGGGTAGGTGTGAATTGGTTGGCCGTAGACGCCTTCCCAGTATGCAGCGCCTTCGTCGTCGGCGAGCGCGTCGAAGAGGCTTTCTCGGAATGCCTGATCGGGGTCGAGATATTGAGAGGAGCGGGTGTTGGCGGCGAAAATATCGTCGTAGAGAGAAGGGTCGTCTGGGATGCCGGTGCTGGAAAACTTATGAGCCTTGCCACGATCTCGCCGACGGTGTCTCGAGTCTCGGTCGTGATCACGGCGATGAACCCGTTGGCGCTTGCTATGTGGGTGCGATTCCGACTGCTCAGCGGATCTGGAGCGTTTCTTGAAGCGGAACTTGGTGCTTTTTGGGCTGTTATTATCGTGTACGGGAAACTCCGCGTCTACGACTCCGGCGCCATCTGTTGAAGCCATCATGCCTTCGCCCAAGCTCAATAGCCATCGGAGGTTTGCTGGAGGTTTGCTGGAGGTTTGCTGAGTGTTGCAACCAGTCGCGCGCAGCACGTGCAAGTGACGTCTCACGAGCGCCCGAAGTTCCACCGGCGGGAAAGCTGAAGCTCTCCCGCCGTCTCCATCAAATCCTCCACCTTACCAGGCACGACGCCCTCTTCGCCACAGTCAGCAGGATGGCGACTCTCAAATACGGCCTCAACATCGCGAAAAAACCCTCAGGAGGTCCATCACGTCCAAAAACACCCTTAAAGAAGCCTGTCTTCGGTGACGACGACTCGGAGCCCGAAACCTACGCTCCCGCAAGCAATGGCGCCGCGGAAATCAGTAGGTTCGACGAAGATGCCCCCTCAAAACCATCAGAGCAGATCAACGGCACCATCAAACCTGTGCTCAAGCCTAATTCCAAAGCTAAAGACCTCGGTCCCTCGCAATATGGCGATCTCTCCACCCTCCAGAGCCAGAAGAAGCACCAGCAGGAAGCCGAAGCCTTAGACCCTTCCATATACGACTACGACGCAGCTTACGATGCACTACATGCGAAAGACGCGGCCAGGAAGGCTGCTGCACGTGCTGATGCCGCTGAAAGGAAACCCAAATATATGGAGTCTTTGCTGGCCAGTGCTGAGGTCCGGAAGCGGGACCAGCTGCGCGCAAAAGAGAAGTTGTTGCAGCGCGAACGAGAGGCCGAAGGCGACGAGTTCGCCGACAAGGAGAAGTTCGTTACTAGCGCGTACAAACAGCAACAGGAGGAGATCAGGCGGATGGAAGAGGAAGAAAAGATCAGGGAGGAAGAGGAGGCGAAGAAGAAGCGAAGTATGGGTATGCAGGGTTTCTATAAGAAGATCATGGAGGAAGAGGAGAAGCGGCATCAGGAGGCAATGGAGTTGGCTGCGCAGGCTCGACCGGCGGGTAAGCAGGCGGCGGAGGATGTCGAGAAGGAGAAGAGTGATCTGGAGCTTGCTCGGGAGCTGAACGCGAAGGGGAGGAACGTTTTTATCAACGACGAGGGGGAGGTTGCGGACAAGCGGCAGCTCCTCTCCGCAGGCTTGAATATCGCGCCTAAACCCAAGTCGGCGGCCGTTACTAACTCAAGCTCTTCAAAAGATACTGCGTCCAAGCAGACGTATCAGTACGATGTGGCAAGCAGGAGAGCACAGGCTGAGCGCCAGGGGAGAATGATGGAAACGCAGATGGCGCAGGCAGTAAAAAGGAAGGCGGATGAAGAGGCAGAAAAACAGAGGCAAATAGAGCAGGCGAGCAAGAGCAGGAAAACGGAAGCGGATATCAGCAGCGCCAAAGAGAGATACTTGGCAAGGAAGCGCGAGGCGGCTGCAGCTGCGGCCGCCGCTAAAAGTCCTGAATGAGGACCGCTCGGCTTTACCTACGAGGATATCCATCATGCAGTCGCAAACGATGTCCCGTCGCCACCTGCGGGGCAGGAGCACTGATACTCATCGCGGCTCTTGAGGTATTTGGCGCGTGAAACCTGAAGCCGCCACATCAATGTTTAGCTCGACGAAGTCGCCCTACGCCCAAGATGAAGCAAGGGTACGCAACTCGTCGTCTCTGGGATGTAGCATCATTCACGAAGGCGTGATTAGAGATCACCACTTTGACATTGGTTCAGCCAACCTAACCCACCCGCTGGTATATCTCCACGTAGGTCGAACATTTTCCACATCGGTCGCCTCAGTCCACTGCCGCTGTATCAAATGTCCTCTTTCTCAATTGTCATCTGGGTGTTCGATCAGGGATGGCGCTGCGTTCTTTCCATATCGCAACCGTATCAATTCGCGCCCTAGACCGACGGAGCTGCCTCAGTTGCACTCCGCAGCGCTCTCAGCTTCATTGCTTGTTCGCTTTCCTCTAAGTGGATGAGTATAAGAGCGCGCTGAGATGATGTGTCTGACTGAGAACTGCAAATGGTACGGTGTTGCACCAATCTTGACATCACGGCCTGCTTTGAACCGTTATTAGGGTTACGGAGTTGTGTCGGTGTTCCCGGCACCGTGGACTTTGCAACATAGTACCGTTTGCAACACATGATCGAACTTCTCACATCTGACCTCCGGCATCATATGTTGGAACCGATTATTATGGTGCTGATACGTGTAGCAGGGCTCTAATACTCACAGCCCGCCTAGTCAGAACGTCATCTCAGCCTCGTGCATCCCCCAACTCGGGTTGATCACCGCTTGCAATGTAGGATACTTCCCGCTGGTTGTGGTTTCGGCGGATCATCACGTGGGTTCGCCGGGACGACCTACAGAGGGCCGGAGGACGGTTTGGAGCCGAGGGATCAGCATATGAGGGTTGAGCGAGTGACGGGCCGTGGTGGAGACGGAGAGGGATGTAGTATGTCGTTGCCGCAGTTTGTTTCACGGATACGATCTAGAGCTGGACAACATAGACATAGATTGTAGCTCAAGCATATCTTAGGTAATTAATCCGCCGAAGCGGTGGCCTTCTGATCACCTCTTCATCCTGTCATCCTTTAGGCATGAGATCCTTTTTAATTGTTCGCCCCCAGAATAAACCACAAGTTCAGCTCAGTCGAAACTCAGTGCCCCAAATATCAGTAACCGAAACGCCGTAACGCTAGATCTACTAAGTCGCTGTCGCGACCAGCATGCTAAGGGCCGCTTGGAGAGAGGAGCATGTTCAGGCCGCGTGAGCAAGAACTTGACATGAGAGACCCCGTCTGCCAGGACGGCGGCGAACCATCGCTGGAGTGTGGTACTATCAATGTTGTTTATATGCGAGCATTAATTTATTCGAATACCCCGTGATTTTCAAACCCTTGCCGTGATGCACACAATGCTAACCCGGATCTGCCGAATATGCTCCGCTACACATCGTACACGCATGCCTTGCAGCTGCCCCAGATGTAGGATTGCCCCATTCGAACCCAAATGAATCACCCCTCTACGTCTTCTCTACAAACCTAGACCCCCAAAGCACCCCGTTCCTCGGCCCGTCCCACCCGCCTAATCCACCCTCACGAACGCTATATCACTGTCAGCATCGCTCTCTCCTCGTCCCCAACACCACTGCACCGAACGAGGAAAGGAAAAGGGCACTCACTAGCATCGATCTGCCTGATCCTCGGCAGTGCCAAACGAACCTTATTCCTATACAACGCCGGCTGCCTCGTCTGCAACGGATTCCCCTCAAAGTAAACAGTCTCCAGCTCCTCCTTATCCCCTAGCTCGTGCTCAACCTCGCCGAAATCGGAAAACTGGCAGTAGCCCGCCCACAGCTCTTCGAGGTGCACGCAGGCGGAGAGGCCGGTGAGATGCGTGAGCGGGTTGTTGGAGATGTCAAGGGTGCGCAGGTTTACGAGGGTGGAGAGGCCGGAAAGGGATGTGAGGGCGTTGTGGGATATGTGGAGTTGTTCCAGCGAGGTCAGGGTCTCGAGGCCGGTTATGGCGGTTAGTCGGTTTGCTTGGATGGAGAGGATTTTGAGGGAGGTGAGGGGAGTTAGGTTTCCGAGGGTGCTGATTTTGTTTTTGGCGAGCCAGAGCTTTTCGAGGGAGGTGAGAGTTTCCAGGTTTTCTATTGTCTAAGGATGGGCGGGCTTAGCTGGTGTTGGAGAAGAGAGGGGGCGCGGGACGCACTCGTATACGGTTTGCGCCCAGTTCAAGCTCTTCGAGGTCACTGAGACCGTCGAGACCTTCGATTGTGGAGATCTTGTTCTGTACGAAGTAGAGGTGCTTCAGCTTTTTGAGGTGGTTGACCCGCTTGATGTGTTTGATCTTGTTGAAGCTTAGGTCCAGGCTTGTGAGCTCTGTGAGGTCGTCAAGGCCGTTGATGTGCGAGATGAGGTTGTCGTAGAGGTCGAGCTCTTTCAGCTTCGGGCCCAGGCTGCCGGGTAGCTCGATACTGCTGATCTGGTTCTGGCGGAGGCATATTTTCTAGTGGTGCAAACTCTTCAGCTTTCCCGGCTACAGAGGATGCTGGTCGCGTGGGATTGCTGGATCATACGGACCTGAAGCTGCTTGAACCGTTCGAGTTTCAGCGCGGGTATTGACGCTATCCGGCAGTGTACGAGGTCGATCTCCTATATACGGTCTGTCAGATAACCCATGATTATGCGGTACTGCCGTCCTCTTTGACATAGGGCACGTGCATCCGTATCTTCAGGCTCTTCCTCCAGCAAGTCTGCGTACCACCCGCTGTCAGTGGTGCCATTCTTGTTTCTGCCGGTGAAGGGCTGGTGCCACCGGGGAGACACACCTTCATCCGCCGCGATCTGCTCCACAGGCGGTGCATCCTCATCCGAGTACTCCGGATCCGACAGCGCCTCTGGATTGGTTATGAGCGCCTTCTTTTCGAGCCTGAGTTTGCCATCCCAGCCCTTGCTGTTGCGTGGAGATTTGCGAGGACTGCCGTCGCCGTTCGCCGTGGGCTCCTCGGATGATGCCATGGGTGTGCGGTGTTTGTGAAGTTGCGGCTGCTTCGTCGGAGGTTGCTGTCAGCCATGGGCGGAGCGACCACCTACTCCCAATATATCCTGCCGTGCATGGGGAGGGGCGAAGGTTGTGTTCGGCGCCTGGTGCGTTGTGCGTTGTGCGCGTCGTGTGTGTTGTGTGAAGGCTTCCCACCCAAACGGGATGACGATGCGGCTTGTGCGCAGCATGTGAAGGCCAACGACATCCCCTGGTCTTTGACGGGCATTTTCTATAGTAAACGGCATGGAGGCGCAATAAGGCTCACTGGCGATCGCTTTAGGCTCAATCGTGTGAAGTCTGTGCTGCCGCCCCGTCTCTACGGACTGAGTGTTGCTGTACTCCTCCACCGTTCATATGCCGGGGAAGGGCAGCTTTACACGTGGTCGTGATCAATGGCGACAGCGAGGCTGGGCTCAGGGCTGGGGCCGCACGCAAGCAGCTGTCAGGGGGCTGGTGACGGGCGTTTGGACGAGCCTCACTTGGGGGTTGAGGCTCTAGAGTAGCTTCAATCAATTGCAATGCCTGGATCGGCTCCAGGATGGTCATCATACAACAAGTATCCCCGTGGCTTCGCTTCATCTAAACACACTTTTATACAACTGCCGCCCACGAGTTTCAGGGGTGTGTTCATGTGCCTAGAAAACTTCGTTAGTACATAAAAGCTCGCCCGATGCTTGACCAAACTACCAACTCTGGCAAGAGGTCCGAGAGGGCTGCGTTCTACAGGCAAACCACCAAGCCACGCGGCTAGCGTGTTCTAATCCTCCGGCGGCGCCTCTACAGCGATATTTTTTACTTCCGAATAGCTCTCGAATGCGGAGTGTTCGTCATCAACGCTGGCCTAATCTTCTTCAGCCTGCGCAAGCATCCGACCGCTTAGGAGGTACTACAACGCATCTCCAGGGAGGATCTGCACGGCTACGTTCGCGACGATTCCGATAAAGCCACCGTCGAGGCAAGCGTTGAGTCCTCCTTTTCAAGAGTAAGGATTGACAGCACCAAGTATTGACTACTTTACCTTCGGCTCGTCTTCGGACTCATGGCAAGCGAGGTCCTGAGACTCGCAGCAGTCAGCTCCCCGACAAAGTCCATACCGATAACAACGTCCAGCGCATAAGTACTATCTTCAGCGGAGTTTAACACTACCGCGCCGCCTCGTGCAATGCAAATGCTAAGTATTGACATTATTGTAAACGTAAACTCAGCGCGTACGAGAAGCCGCGAGTCGAAATGGCGATGGATAGGGTGGGAGGCGAAGAGGACTGGCAGATGCATAACAGAAGGGACAATCCTCGTGGCAGAAGCACAATGACTTGGATAGAGGGCGGTTGTTTGGATGAAGAACCTGAAAAAGATTGTGGACATCAAGGGAACTCTCCTTGGATAGACCTTGTAGCATGGGTTCTGGAAGTCAAGCGGCCGCTATATACATAAGCGCGTGGTGGGCGAGAAACGTCTTAAATACGTGCTGTCGTTCGTCCAATGCTTACTACATGCTAGGTACATCACATATCTGTGTTTATGAATGACTTCAGGAGCCCGCAGCGTGTGCTCCCAGGACGGCTGGTGACCCCATTACAACCACCAGCTCGGCTCTCGAACTCAGCGCCGCCGCCGTCTTTGTCTTCCAAAACAAGGCTGGACGGACATGAATGGCAGCTTTGGAGCTGTCCATAGGCCAAAAGATGCGAAGGGGGTCCCTTGGCCGAGGACGCCTCTGTTCCCTGTGACCGCGCTAAGCGCCAAGCGGATGTGATGGCCTGCTCCAAGACCTTCCATGTTCCCTAAGGAGCCGCCCGGCGCATGCTGACGGTTGACGGTTGACGATTGCCGGGTGGCTCGACCGAATTCGTGATCGGAGTTCAAGAAGCATTGCATCGAACACGCCAGGTGCTGTTGCTATGCCGTTGCGGCGGGTTTGCTGCCTACCTAGGTACCTACTAGTTGTTTGTGACAAAACCCATCACGCATGGAAAACGGCAGTGCAGGAAGGCTGCGAAGAGCGGCAGCTAAAATCAGCAAAAAGCCACAGACGCCGCCTCTTTGTTCCCCTTCAGGCCTCCTCTGCCGCACTTGCATCTCCTGCTTGCCCTGCCGTGTGCGCATCTGCTTGCGCTAGAACGTTTTTGTGCAGTTGACAGCTGCACCAGGAACGGTGGATTCTGGACATCTGGCCACTCTGCAGCTACTCGACCACCGGTGCAACTGACTGGCACTCTGGGACGGAGAAGCGGCAGTGGTCAGTCAGATCAGATCCGCTCTTTCGCCTTTTCGTGGGCTGGCTGCCATCGCCGCAAGGTAAGAGGACTCGAGTGACTTCTGGTTCATTTCGCTTGCAGCGCGCTTGGCGGGATTCCCAGCCTCATCCGCGCACTGGCACCTCTGCCCTCTGCCCTCTGCCCTCTGCCATCTGCGAACCTCCACACCCCCCCAAAGCTCACCCAGCCCTTGACGTCGGCCTCTCTGTCGCTATATCGCGCTTCTCACCACGGCTTCCATCATCCTCTACCACCAGCCGGCTCCGTCGAGCAACCGCTCCAGGCTCCAGCTCGCTCGCTCGCTCCCGAGCACCGCTGCTGCCGACCGACGTCCGGGCGCGGACTGCCCCATTTGGAACCTTTCAGGGTAATTGGCTTGGCCACACGAGGCCGACGGGATCACCACGCGACGAAGCAAGGAGCTCCGCCATCGACCTCTTCCCACGCTTTCCATCCTAGAGTCCCGTCCATTGCGCCTCACCACGCGAACAGAGGCTCTCGTCGCCCCACATGAGCCTCGAGCCCGCCCAGCCGCCCGGAGACCAAACAGGACGTCCACCCACCGCCGACAAGGGCATCGCCGACATCAACGCGACATCAGCGATCCAGTCTGGCGGCGCATGTAGGTCGTCTTGCTTTGTTCTGCCCGCCCCCTTCGCTCAATGGCAGCGATGGCGTTGTGGGTATACGTCTTCCCGTGCAGTGACTAATCAGTGTCGTTATCCTAGTCCTGTCCAAGAACGCCGCCGGGCCTTCCACAGCTTATGCGTCAGGCTCGCAAGCACCACACCAGGGGAGTTCGTCGAACAATCCCACAGGTGGACCTTCTGTCGGACCAACATCCGATCACCTGAACATCCCGCAATCGTCCACTTCAGCCAGCAATGACCCTGCGCCTGCCGGTACAGGCTTAAGCGGAGCAACAGTGAGCGGGAGATCGGACAGCATAGGGCGTGGGTCCCGACGCAGCTTAACGGGCAAGAGGAGGGCTGGCAGCACCACCAGTAGCAAGCGGTCTCAGCAGGTGCCCCCTGCCACGTCAGAGAAAGGCTTGGGGGCCGCACCGGCAGCTGGCCCATCAACAGCCACCACACAAACGAAGCCAAAGAAGAAGCGCGTCTCTCGTTTCCTAGCATTTTTGAATTGCTGTGGAGTTCCAGAACACGGTAATCAGGTTGGCCAGGAGGATACCTCAGAAGCGTCGAGGACCGCCAGGATACAACCGACTCGTAATACACAACCTGGCCCTTCTAAGAAGCAGGATGTTAGCGCGGCAGAATCGAGTACTGCCGATTCAAAAGAACCCGTGGACGAGAAAAGCAGCGAACCAGTCTATCAAAACACAGGAGCAATTTCAGAAAAGAAGGCGGCGCAAACGCCGTCACAAGGTGACGTGACGATGATCAGGTCGACCGCGGAGATTCCATCAGCTGTTACTATTACCGCTCCTGCTGGACATTCCGATGAAAAGAGACCGTATGACCAGCCACTACCACCTCTCCCGAACCAGCCAGGCCGTTTAGATACAACCTCTGCAGTCCTTCCCCCACAAGTCACCGTTCAAGCACCGACTCCAGTCATGACACCAGCAGAAGAGCAGGTGATATCGGACCGGACGCCCCAGCAAGCACAGACAGATACGGATATCGAAATGACCGATTCTGGACCCTCGCTCCCGCTCGCAGCAAGTGAGGTCCCTGCAGCGACGGACACGACGTCAGGTGATGCAGCTCAAAGGGAAGCTGGACCTCCCAAAGTTGACTTGCCTCCACCTCCACCACTTGCAGAACGCCAAGCCCAGACCGGTATGGCAGCAGTAGCAACGACACCTTGGACTCAAGATACATCTGTTGCCGTCACACCCCCGGAAACCCAGAAGTGGCTCCTACCGCCCATACGGCCAGAATTTAAGGGCAAGAAATGTTTGGTGTTGGATTTAGATGAGACTCTGGTGCACAGCAGCTTCAAGGTAATACCTCGATCGACAAATGCCTTGTTTATCCACCTAACACGTGATTTAGATCTTGCACCAGGCAGACTTCACCATACCCGTCGAGATAGAAGGACAGTATCACAACGTGTACGTTATCAAACGACCAGGCGTAGACGCTTTCATGAAGCGTGTCGGCGAGCTGTACGAGGTTGTGGTCTTTACAGCATCGGTGTCGAAGGTAAGACTGCTCTTACAACTCCTCGTTCATCCGCTAATCACCCTCGCAGTATGGCGATCCACTTCTCGATCAGCTAGACATCCATGGTGTGGTACATCATCGTCTGTTCCGAGAGAGCTGTTACAATCACCAAGGCAACTATGTCAAGGTAAACGTACCCGCGGTGCAGTCGCAATGTGTTATCTGACACCTTCCAGGATCTCTCGCAAGTGGGACGTGACCTCCGGGAAACCATCATCATCGACAACTCTCCAACATCGTACATCTTCCATCCCCAGCATGCCGTACCCATCAGCAGTTGGTTCTCCGATGCCCACGACAATGAACTTCTCGACCTCATCCCAGTACTCGAAGACCTGGCCGGACCTCAAGTCAGCGACGTAAGCCTGGTACTCGACGTCGGCTTATAGCGTAGAACTTGCCTCGCCGGCGCCGATTGCGGCTGATTCTGTTGAGATTGCCGGACTCGGAACACACTGTTTAATCATTCTAATACGTATTGTCGCACGCAGCTCGACTCTCGGAGGACCGGCTCATCAATGGATCCATCCTCACATCGAGTTGTTACGCAAGCTTCGAGCACCGCGCGTAGGAGCCACTCTCACTCAGCGCGCAGAGATGTACTTGTACAGCAAGCCCGGTCAACCCGGATCGTAGAATAAGAGCGGGGCGTGAGGCCAAGACGGAGAAACGGGCGTTTTGTCTACATTGCTTTTTCTTTTTCTTGTTCGCTGCTATCATCCACAGAAGAGAAGAAGTTGCATATGCTTCGTTTCTTGGCTAGCATTGCGGGTGTCTTTGGATCATCTGTGCCCCCTTCCCTTTTTCTCTTTGCTCATTCCTAGTCTTTCTCCTTCTCCTCGATACCAAGCCTTATCAGGCGCTACTGCTTGTTTTGCGGCCATCGTTGATTTATCGTTATAAGTATCTGTGGGGAGCTGGGGGTGGGTGGTGGTAGTGTTGCATAGGAGAGAAGAGAATACATAATAGCTGGTTGATAAGTTTGGAGTAGATGCTTGCTGTGGTTCGTACGTTTGTCGGTGCTGGGAGCCACTGTCGATCAATGGTGGACAACTGCATTGGGGAGTCGAGCTTATAACCACTGAGTATTGCATCCATGTTCGCGCCATCCACGATACGTCGATCAAACTCCTCCCTAATCTCAACGTTCCCGAGCCCACTGCAGATTGTCACTGTGACATCTCGCGACCAACAAATCGCCCTGCAAAAACGAGCAAAACCGCCCAAACCCCTCCACAACCCTCATCCAGCACCTCCCCACTTCATCTCCCCCAACGACCAACATCTCGCCGCCCAACACGCAACCAACAAATCCCGCATCCCGCCATCCAACTGTCCCAAGATCCTAAACGCCTCCCCACACTCCACCGCCACCACCCTCCCATTTCCCCCCGCCCACTCCACCTCCCCCTTCCCCGCCTTCGCCCTATACAGCAGCTCCCGGTTCCATTCCTCGTCGGCATGGTACCCATACTTCTGCATCTTCCGCTCATTCTCTTCTCGCAGGCTATCATTCGCTTTATTCCGCGTCAGGTGCCAAAACTTCCACCATTTCCCTGCCGTGAGCGAGGAGCCCTTTTCGAGCCGTATGAGGCCCGGGAGAGTGGAGGCGCGACACCCACGGATCTCGATCCCGGCGGCTACGCTGGTGCCGGCCCAGCCGCCAAGCGCGGAGACGTTTTTGGCTTCGTAGAGGGTGCCTTCGTTGTCGTATGCGACGGCGCTGTCGCGACGGCCGCTTATGCTGGCTATGCTGCCGCGGCTGGGGCCTGGCGAGACCGGCGAGCCCCTCGAGGCTGGTGGGACCGGTGAAACATGGGCAGCCGACTCAACATACCCCGGCGCGCTGTAGCTCCTTGCGAGCGACAGGCGCCGACTCTCTGTCGCGAGCAGCCTTCGGATGCGCAACTGGTACGGCTTCCCAGACTTGGTGGTGAGCACCGAGAGCTGGTAACGCGGGGTGTGCGAGGAGGAGGAGATGGTGTAGATCAGCGGCGCGTGCAGGGCAAAGGTTGTCGCGGCGTCGTCGAGGGGGGTGTAGGTTGGTGGGAGGTCATCGTTTGATGCGCCTGGTGTTTCTGGGGCTGCTGTGCGTGTTGCAGAGGCAGGAGCGGGAAGGATGGGGAGGGTTTGCGGTTTGTACAGGTAAGGGGGTGCGGTATCATGGTCGAAGGCGGGGGGAGGGTTGCGGAGGAGGTCTTGGAACGGGTCGTCCATGGGCTCTGATCGGGGTTGGGACGGTCAGGTTCAGGAGCACGGGCTCATGAAGCTGGAGAAGGGCGATCCGAAGTGATGGAGCCATTGCGGGATGGAGGGTGGCGATGTACATGATACTTGGTGGGTTGGTGGAGCTGATTGGGAGCGCTGGCCTCCGCAGCGAGCGGGACACTTCGCACGTGACACCTCGCACGTGACACTTCGCACGTGACGCCATGGACCATGGACTTGTTGATCGGCTCAGCGTCGTGGTCGGTGGTGCTTGATAGGACGGCTCTCTGCTGTGTTTAGCAGCATCAATACCGAAACTAATTGATGGCACGCCGTACGCTCTGCGCTCCATGGCTTGATCGTTGCCGGCTCTCTTGCAACGTTGCTTGTCGATTCATCATTGTGATCGCTGCAGATATAGCAAGAAGTGTGAATGATTGAAGATGTCCAAGGGCCCGCTCGCTACCCATCTGCCTGCAGTAAGTTTACAGTCAACCAGCTTCTCTAGCCAGAATTCTCCGGTAGACTTTTCCATGAACCTTGTCATCCGCGTGCCCACTCGCTCCAGCCCCCATCCCTCCACCCCCTTCCCCCTTCCCCCCTCCCCCTACGACCTCGCCTCCTCAAGCTCCAACTCCAGCTGCCGAATCCTCTCATCCTTCTCACTTCCCCCCTCTCGAGAGCCTCTGAGCTGAGTCTTCAACACCCCGACCTCAGCCGTCAGCTGCGCAATCTGCTCGCTCTGACCCGACATGGTCTTGTTCTGGGCTTCGAGCATGTTCTTGATATCCTGGAGGTAGTCTTTTAGGCCGGCTGCTGCGCCTGCCGCAGCGCCGCTTGCAGAGCGCGCGCCTGTTGACGCTGATCCGTTAGCTATCGAAGAGACCGACGAAGTTGGCGCGTGGGATATGGAGGGAGTTGGTTTGATGTCCGCGGGTGGAGACGAGGGTTCGGGGTCGATTTTTGCGGATGGCTGGAGCGCGGTCGAGATAGCTGGTCCCATTGTCTTCTCTTCCATCCTCTTGGCTAGTGTTGGACTTGTTGTTCGGTCGGTAGATGCGTCTGTGGTAGACGCTCTGGCCATCTCGGGTCCTCTGGTCTTTTGTTCCATGCGGCCTGCGAGGGGTCGTTCAACAGGCTTAGGGATTTCCTCGAAGGATGAGGTCTCGGATTCGGAAGAGTCCTCGTCCTCGTCGGCGAATTTAGAGGCCATGGATGAGAGGGAGGCTTTGTTGTCTTTCACTGAGGGTGGTGGACCTCTTGAAGCTGATGCCTGCGCCGGTGCGGGCGAAGGTACAGGGGCCGCGGCTAGCTTGACTGGCTCCGGTTCCGGTTCAGGCACTGCCGGTTCAGGCTGTGCTGTCTCTTTCCTGTCCACCGCTACTTCCACCGGCTCCTCCCCCTCATAGACACTCTCGAGCGAGATCTTCGGCGGATATCCGTCTTTGCCATCGAACCACTCCGCGGCGCTCACAGCAGGCGTGGTGCCTGTCGTCGGTGGGTATATGTCCTCTTGGAAAACCTCGGCGCGCCGTGGGACGATGAAGGAGATGGGCTCAATGAAGGTGTCATTGACGGTCTTGAAGCAGCGCATGACTTCGTTGTCGTGCACGTTCACACCGCGTTTTGGCAGGAAGGCGATGCCGCGCTGTGGATCGGCGGATTTGTATTCTGAGAGGTACTCAAACTTGTCCTGTGAGAATTCGTAGTAGCGGATGTTGCCGTCACTGCAGGTGTGTTAGATGGTCTACCCCTAGCAGTTGCGCGGAAAGGAGGAAGACAGTATGGAAAGGAGGCTCACCCTTTGCCGGCGAGGTACAGCATTTGCGTGCCGTCGTCCCAGAAAGGCATACAGACGCCAGAGATTTGATCGAGGATGGTGAAGCCGCCAATCGGTTCCTTCGGTGATCGCGCGTCCCAGAGACCAAGTTGCCGATCGCTCATCCTCGAGAACCCGGTTGTAGCTATCTTATCATGCTCGCCCATCCATACTGCACGGCTGTTCTTTGCACCCGAGTGTCCCGGCACCTCATGCGCCGGCTTCTCTTGCCTGACGTCCCACACGCGGAGCTTCTTGTCTCGGCAGGTGGTGACTAGCTGCGTTCCTGTAGCATTCCATGAAAGAGACTGCACAATGTCCGCGTGTCTGAGCTGCAGCTTCGAGGAGCCTGTCTCGACATCCCACAGCTTAATCGTGTAGTCGCCGGACGAGCTGGCGAGGATATTCTCCGCGGCTGGATTGAACAGCACATGGCCCACTTTCCTCGAATGTCCGGTCAGCCTTGAGACGGGCGCTACGTCTGTAGGCTCCTCGGCATCGGTGTATAGCGTGAACCCATCCGGCACTTTCCATATGAAGACCTTGCCATCGTCGGAGCCAGAAGCTACCAGCGAGTCGTCGAATGGACTCCAGTCAGTGTCAAGGACTGCTGCAGTGTGGCCGCGGAACAGTGGTATCTGCTCAGGTAATCGTCCGCGCTCGTTGATGGGTATGACGGCGAATGCGCCTCCACCGCTGGCTTCCCAATTGACGGAGATGTATTGTGGATTCGCCTGCCCTAACTGTCAATACCGTCCTATGCAGTATTAATCTTCCGTTGGAGCCGACCTTGGTCAGGTTTGTATCCCAGGCGTTCTTGGAGATGCGCAGGTTATCGTAGCATTGTTCCTGGGAAGGCTCGCTTTAGCTGACTGCTGGCTCGACGGATAAGTGGCTCGAGAGCTCACCTTCTTCGTCGACCGTCCAAAGACGTGCCCTAAGTCGGCGCATCAGCTGTAAGCCCTTGGAGCAATTGGACTGATCCGTGGCTTACGGTACTTTGAGGCCCTGACGAAGCGGCCAGACATTTGAGCGCATGCGATTGGGACACACCGGTATAGTTGAGGTCAAGGGGTCCGACGGGAAAAGTGATAGCGCGAGTCTATGATTGAGTAGACCTTCTATATAAGGCTGGGGTGGAGTTGATAGTTGATCAGTGGTCGAGCTGGTCATTGTTCGCAACCACAGCGGCGCCGCGGCCGCCGTCGCTTTGTGCTTGAGGCAAACGGCCTTGGCAGATTTGGCTCCAAAGTTCGGCCTCGGGCCTGAGGCATCAGGTGTGCCATGAAAAAGGCAGCGAGATAGACCATACTACTATGTGCACGTGTGTATATGATCGTTCTAAGCAGAGAAACTGATACGATGTTGTGGACATCGTCTACAGTTTTGGGTCCTCCGCCTTCGCACATCTCCTATCGAAGTACTCCTCAAGCAGCCGGATAACCTTCTTTGCGCTCCCAATGGAATTCTGGTACCCAGCACCCGCATGCCCGTACTCATGACACACAATCCTGACTCCCCTCTCTGTCTCCACTTCCTCAATCTCCACTCTAGCCCCACCCTTCCTGCCCGGCCTGAGTCCCACGTTGACAGCAAGGACCTCAAACCCCTCATCTCTGCTTGCATCACCATTCAACAACTCTGGGGCCATCCCTCTGCACCTCTTCAAGATGTCTTTCGTAATCTCCTCGTCAGACTCAGCGCGCCAGTCCCCAGCCACTTTAGTGCCACCGAGGATAGTCGTGTTCGTCCCTGGCCGTGGTATGATGTAAGAAATTGAGGCCCTAGCTGGCGGTGCGGGATTGGCGTCTTCGAAGCTTCGCATCTGCGGCGCAAGTCCCTTCACCAGCACCGTCTGGCCGCGGATGGGGAAGACATTTCCGTCTGGGACAAGCTTGAGTGCGCCGATGCCTGTGGCGTTGATGAATGCTAAAATGGACACGCTATTGGGCGTCTCGTTGGCGACCACGGTCTCGGCAGCGAGAACTGCTCCGCTGATGCTGGCATCGGTCGGGAGAGAGGCGCGGATGATGCGGGCGCCGAGGGAAGTAGCCCGGTTGAGAAGGTATTGAAGGTATCGAGGTACGTTGATGGAGATGCTCGTGTAGGACGCGAGTCTCGTTGACTGTTGAGAGAAGGCTGGTGCCGCCTTGCAAGTTCGAACGAAATAAAAGTCTCGCACGTAAGGCGACCACCAAACGGATTGAGCTCCATTATGCATAGTCTCGGATCTGGGTGAAGTCCTGGTGAGTTGTCTTAGATGCGGACCGCGCAAGGACGTAGAGATGAAGGGGATGGAGGTTTACCAGCCGAAGACATGTTGAAATCTCTGGGTAGTTCGTGAATACAGTAAGCGTCATACACTTACACAGCTAAACTAAGCTAAGGGAGACAATGCTGCCGGGAAACTTCAAAGGATCTAAAGGTGGTGCGTACGCCTAGACCCGACTTCGGAGCAGAAGCCTGTGATCCGTCTTTCTCTTCTTTGTCAATGATTTCCATCCAGAAACGGTAGCTTTCGATATCCCATTGACATTGCTCTGGTGTATCGGGAGTTGCATGAGTTCGCCACTGCGCGCCGCCCCTGGAATAGAGTAATGTTGACATCAGTCTATACCCAGCCCTTATAAGTGACCCATCTACATCATCCCTGATAACCCGAGGTTATCTCAAGTAAGGAAACAATACCACAGACAGAACTCGATGAACTGGAAGGACGCAGTGAACCGGCGGAGTTGTGAAGTGTGTGAACAACGAAAGCGGCATTACCATGGTGACGTGTACTCGATGGATTCATCTCCGGGGTAGTGTTTCGCCACGATGGTGACAGTATACCCGGCCTCAAGAAGGGAGAGCGCTGTCTGCAATCCAATGACGCCGGCGCTTCACGAGAGTCAGCCCTGAACAAGTCTCTTGCCCCTGGAATAGACTGGTGTTTTACCCAGCGACAACGACATGTTTCTGAGAAGACATGAACTCAGGGGTCGCGGGCATTTTCAAAGATTTCGTCGTTTTATAGTTAGCTCATCCGAACGACTTGATGAACAAAAAGAGCAAGTAGCGAAATAAAGCCCTCCTTGGTAGGTTGAACGTCTGGCTAGCAAGCTGGACTCAACCCTCTTTTTCCCAAGCCTAGTCTGTACCTAAGCAGGGCAAACCTGCATCTTGCATATAAGCTGATATTGGATTGTGAGATGCGGCTCAGCGGAAAACCGGCATGCCGTTTCAGGCTAGAGGTGCGGCAAGTTCCCGGCTTTGAGATCGTCGACACGTTTTTGCGACACGGCGACAAAGCGCGGGACAATTCGCACTTCCATACATAGCACCTTCTGCTTCATCGTGTTTTGACACATGTCTTTGCTGATATCTCCCTTGATGTATGAACACAGCATATGAATAGCCTCTTGCACCAAATCTCCTGTCCTCCCATTCTTGAAAATCTAGGCTGTTCATTGTGACATCATCGGGAGATAGAGTAATCGCCTCGGGCAGCCACATTAAACCCAGCAGCTTGATCCGCATTGGGCCCTCAGCAATATGGTGCTCGAAAATGACACCCGAGGCTGGATAATGACTGCTGCCAGCGGTCTCGGTAAGAAGAATCCATACGCTGTTCGGTTCGTAGCTGACTCCATGGCTCCAGCTTGCATTCTAGGAGGTACTTAGCACTGTCTCGATAGCAGTGCACCGAGTCAGGACTGACGGTAACAGCTTCGATCATATGTGTGGATGTCCTCGTACGCCTCGTACCTGGCAAGAGGAACTTCAGGATACAGGACAGCAATCCCTTCTTATCCTCTTCTCTCAGTCTTAGTTTTGGGGTCATGGTGAGCTTCTACAACACTCTGTGCCGTATGCCTCATACTCACTCCGCCAACCAAGCTTTTCTCGTCCTTGTACAGCATGCTGCCGTCGTCGAAGAGCTCCTTGGAAAAAGCCGGCTTCTCGCCCAAGGCGGCCGCATGGACCTTAATAGGCTGCTTCCTGGCCGGCGTGGTTGGCATCCAATTCCTTTCCCGGATATTACACCATTACATGCCATCACACATTGTAGACTGCGATCACTCTCACGACGAAGAAGAAGCTAGTCACGAGGAACACCACGGAAAGAACGGCCATCCAAGGCCCGAACCGAAGCCTCAGCGTTGGAGAGGCGAGCCACTGCGACCTGGCGTTGGCTTACCGACGCATGGTGCAAATGAGGCGCAGCAGCATCTACTCGACGCCGTTAGTGGTCAGGAAGCTCGAAGGGCAGAACGCCACGGCCTCGCTCGCCGTCCATCTCTGCATCATCAGCTGACCGCCACTATGTCGAAGATAGTATCTGGAACCCAACACAAGTGTGACGAGAACGGCCAGTGCTTCGGCTACTCTGATCCGTGCGGCCAGGACTGCTTCAAGAATGTATCGGCCCGTGGTGGTACCAAAATCCCACCGTCGTTTCAGCCACGGCAGCCCGGCCTGATGAGGAGCGTCACGGCGCCGTATTCGCAAACTTTCCCCGGTGAGCGCCAGCCGCTACTCCCAGATGTGGAAGAGGAGGCGCCATTTGTTCCCGTGCGGTCTGAAACTCGGGCTTATGGGACTACGTCGCCGCCCAGCTCCGGCACGCTCAGCGGCAGCCCCAACGCCGAACTATTCAAAACCGCCAGTGCGCCCTCGATCCAGCCGGAATACCAGGACGAGCATGAGCATGGGCACCAGGATGGCCACGAGCACCACCACGATGACTATCACGAGGGCCATGGCAACCAGCCCCACCACCACCACGTCCCCACAAACGCCTTCCTCTCCATCGGCCTGCAAACCTCCATAGCAATCGCTTTGCACAAGCTGCCCGAAGGCTTCATAACCTACGCGACGAACCACGCGAACCCCAAACTCGGCTTCGCCGTCTTCCTCGCGCTCTTCATCCACAACATCACCGAGGGCTTCGCCATGGCGCTGCCGCTGTACCTGGCCATCAACAGCAGGTGGAAGGCCATGTTCTGGAGCAGTTTGCTTGGGGGCGCGAGTCAGCCGCTTGGTGCGGGGGTTGCGGCGCTCTGGTTTAGGCTGGCGGGGAGTGGGGATATGCAACCTGGGGAGGGGGTTTATGGGGGGATGTTTGCTGTTACTGGTGAGTACATTCCGGGTCCTGGGAACGTCTTAGGTTAGGGAGATGGCATGCTGACGCACTGTGATATAGCTGGCATTATGGCGTCGGTTGCGTTGCAGCTGTTCACCGAGGCTTGGGATCTGACGCACAGCCGGAATTTATGCATGGCATTTGCATTTGTGGGGATGGGGATCTTGGGGGTCAGCTCAGCGTTGACTGCTTGATTGGATCGAATCATTGTAGCGGCGTTTGATAGACGTGTCTTTGACTTGGATTCACATTAGGGGTGACAAATGTTGCCAGATAGGAAGATTCTCATTACTAGATCTCGATGGCAGCCTAAACATTCAGCCAATAAAAGGGTATTCCCACACGCGTCTGCTTGCGATACTCGACGTACTCGTCGCCAAAGAACATCTCCAGCCACTTCTCCTCTCCTGCAACACGCAGTCAGCAATCTGCCCCATCTTGCAAACCTCCCAACAAGAAAAAAAAACCTACGTCGTATGCGCCTCACAAAGAACATCCACAGCACCCCGGCAAACACAGTCCCGCACACCACGTTCCCAATCGCAACCTGCGTCCCAATCGCCCACCAGAAATACCCAAAGTAGCTCGGATGCCGCAGATAGCCATAAATCCCGTGTCTGACCAACACATGCTCGGCTTTCTTCCTCGTCTGCACCTGCAGGTTGAAATTCGTGCCCGCGTGCGCGAGGGCGATACTTCTCGCCGCCTGGCCCACGACGATCATCACAACCCCGAGGGCGATGGAGTAGGGGGAGCTGAAGCGGGACTGCCAGTGGGGAGCGTAGAGGGAGGTGTAAACGGCTTCGAGGAGGCCGGAACCTTGCGCGACGAGGTAGGCGGATCCGTTGCTGAGCAGGAAGGCGTAGACTTTTGCCTCGGGGCAGTTGTGGATGGCGGTGATGTAGTATTCTATGAAGTGGAAGAAGGAGAGGACGGCGGTGAAGAGGGTGGCGCGCCAGAGGCGGGTCCAGTTCTCCCTCCCCTCATCCGGATCCTTGGAGTGGAAAGGTATGTAGAGCAGCGAGAAGGTCGCGACAAGACTGAGCGCAAGCACCACGCCCAAGAGGAAGGCGTGCATAGCGATGCTCGACAAAGAGCGCTCGTGGTGCGGCAGGAACTCCGTCATGGGGACGTAGCGCGGCCCGCCGACTGAGGCGAGAGAGGCCTTGAGCGACTCCTCGGCCTCGTGGTTCTGCGCTTCTTGGCGCGCTTCGCTGGCATTGCTGAGGGCGGCGGCGCGTTGTTTGAGGCGCCGCAGGAGGTGGAAGCCGGGGAGGTCGGCGGGGGAGCTGGGGTCGTGGGCGTAGTTCGAGGTGGGGTTGGGGGGATGGCTGCTGCCGGTGCCTGTGGCGGAGCCGTTGCTGGTGCTGGGTGCGGACGACATGGTGAGGTTGGGCGCGAGGAGGGAGTGTTCAGGCTGAGGGTTGAGTAATGCACTAGCTGCTGCCAGCTGTCGTTAAGTTTCGGCTGCAACGTGAGGGTCCCTACTCAGGAACTTAACGTAAGGTTGGCATGAAAGTAGGGTTGAGACGACAGAGAGCCGCAAGACTCGATATTGAAACAATGGGGTTTGGGATGAAAGCGGACAAAGCTGTCCGACGGGGAAGAAGGCGATGAAACACACGACCCTTTTGTCCAGTCTCCGTCCCAGCGTAATGACCTACATGGGCATCGTAATCGTCGACCTTAGCATGAACGAAGGACGGGAGGAAGTGCAAGACGCGTTTCGTGCTTTCCAACGTTGCCCTCTCTGAGCTGAGATGCACGTCTTAACGTTGCGCCTCGCGGCGGCACGGCGGGTGGCTGAAGGTTGTGGTTGTGGCCGCCGTGCCGCCCTGCCCCTCACCGCCTTCGAAGAGCCGCCAGAACCAAAACACCAAAAACACCAAGCCGCCCCCGCGATGCATTGCATCATCGCTTAGATGGGCAACCCGAGAATCTTTCCGTCTTGTCCCCCAAGTACTGACTGCATACCCCGCCTCCACAAGTCCTAACGTTAGATCCGCTGTAAAATAGAATTGGACCTTTCAACTCCTCCAAACCCTCCGATTGCAGTGTCTGCTCACTCGAAGCCCCTTCACTGTAATCAATTCATTGTCGAAGCACCTTGAAACTTCAAGTTACACCTACTCCCCAAGAGATTCAGTCCACAATGGCCCTCTCAGAAAACAAACAAAGAATGCTCCGCGGCGAGCTCTACCACGCCTTCACGCCCGAGCTCATCGCCGAGCGCGACCGTTGCGCGCAGGCCCTAAAACGCTACAACAGCGCTAGCGCTGGCGAAGTATCCCGACGGCGACAAGTAGAGTTATGGAGGGAGTAAGTATGTCTGCCCCCATCCCCTTCTCCCTCCTCCGTCCAACCCTCACCACACCTGCTAACCCACCAATCCCAGCGTCCTCGGCGATAAAACGCCTCTACCGCCCCAAAAAGACACCCAAGAAGAAGACGACAGACTGTTCGCCTCCGAGCCCATCATCCTGACCCCCATAGTCATAGACTACGGTACCAACGTCCGCGTCGCCTCCGGCGCCTTCATAAACTTCAACTGCACAATCCTGGACACCTGTCTCGTAACCATCGGGGCACGAACCCTAATCGGGCCCAACGTATCCCTCTACAGCGGGACCCATCCGCTGGATCCAGAGCTGCGGAACGGGACGCAGGGCCCGGAGATGGGCAAGGAGATCCACGTTGGCGAGGACTGCTGGATTGGTGGAAATGTGGTGGTGTTGCCGGGCGTGAGGTTGGGACGGGGGTGCGTGGTTGGGGCTGGAAGCGTCGTGACGAAGGATGTGCCAGACTTTCACGTTGCGGCGGGGAACCCGGCGAGGGTGATTAGGAGGATTGAGACGAGGATGGATCCGGAGCAGTCAAGGACTTCCGAGGAGGCCCAAAAGGAGGGGGCGGAAAAGGCGATGGGGGAGATGAAGGAGGCGAACTAGTAGGTGTGCGAGTTCGGGTGAGGGCTGTGCACCTGGATGACAAAGACATATAGACTTCTAAATTACGGCACTGCGTTCGCCATTGATACTGAGCCTCCACTGGGTACGACAGCAGTCGGTTGCGAAACGTACGTGGATAGAGGCGACAGGGGCGTTCTGAATCCGTTGGAAGTAGAATCAAGGTCAGAAGCTTATAGTCATAGTTGTAGTAGGCATGATGATGGATTCACGACTCGATGGTTTTGGAGTCTAGCAATTATTATCACCCTCGTACTATATAGTACATGATGTGCAGTCGCTAGAGAGAGCGTCCCACCTGCAATAGCTATGCCGGACGCAGGTCTCTGAATCTACCTAGATGCGGATAAACACGCTCTTCCTTCAGGTCAAGCCTGTACTGCGCCCAGTCCTCTTCGCTCCATTCGCTCTTGCGCTTCGAAGAATACGCGCGCACGGGAAGCGGTGCGGATTGCTGTGATATTCCCTGTTGCGGTACTGCTGCTGGATATGTAAAATACCTCGGGGCCCAACTCATTGGGACTAGGCCTCGTGCCGGTTGGGCCCCCGATACGTAGATACCTTGGCTGTTCTGACCCCCTCCCTGCGACACTAGAGTCGCTGGATTGGCATAGTACCCTAGAGGATATGGTTGTGGAATAAGAGCGTAGTCTTGTGGGCCTTGTGCCGCTGGGGCCACTGCTGCGTGGGAATCTTGTCTATTCTGGCTCCCTTCCCCCAATGCTGGAGTTGCTGGATTCGTATAGTACCCCGAAGGATGAGGCTGTGGAACCAGAGGATAGCCTTGTGGCCCTCGTGCCGCTGTAGCCCCTAGTGCGTGGGAGTCTTGCCTCTCGTGACCTCTTCCCTCCGACCCTCGAGTTGCTGGATTTGCATGGTACCCGGAAGGATGAGGCTTTGGGTGCAGAGAGTAATCTTGTGGGCCTGGCACCGCTGGAGCTCCTGCTGCCTTGACATCTTGTCCGATCTGATCCACTGCCACCAACGCCAAAGTCGAGAGCGCGGAAATGCCATACACCACCCGCCCCGTCTCACACCCACCCTTAACAACCTTAACATCATTCCGATGGATGTTGCAAGTCTTCGAGTTGACATCGCGTACATCTGCACCTGGAAGTTCATGATTAGCCGAAGCAAGCTGAGGTATTGTGAACTTACCTTGTTGAGCCCGTCTGCGGCAGACCAGGCAGGGTTCGGCTAGCTTCCGCTTCTCCCATATCACTTCGTTGCAGCAGGGTACGCCTTCGTAGGTCTCGACTATTGGATAGCCGCAGTTGTGGTGCATGTTGACCTTGTGCTCGCATCCTTTGAACACCATAAGGAAGAAGTAGCACATCTTGTCTTGTTGGGCGGAATTTCTTTGACGAGTATTGGGAGAGTAGCGGCGATTCCGGTTGGTAGGGTTTCACCAGGTCGCGAGGTGATGGAAGAGCTTGCACCTGAAGGATGGAGGCTAGGCCTGGTGGTCGTCGTGGTGACGGTACGTTGCCGCGAGAAAAGATGAGCATGCGAAGTGCGTGCCTTGAGATGAGAGCGAGACTCTTCCGGCGATATGAGACCGTTCCGGTGATACGAGATTCAATAGAGCAACCGGATCAAGCGATGTAAAGATAGATGGAGAGTGAAAGTGAGTATCTTTTCGCTTTGAAGTGCTAAGGATGCTGAGACAGAGAAGAGCAGGCGCCCCATTCGGAACGCTTTCTTGACAAACACCAACAACGGGGCCCTCCTGCAGCGTAGCAGCGAGATGGCAATAGCAGCCCAGATTAGGCAGCTTCCGTCCTTGAACATCGTAGCACCGTGGTGTTAAAAATGGAAGGTAGCAACAACGACACGACTTCAACTTCGGCATGGAGCGCGCACCACACCAAGCTCGAGCAGGTTGCGCATGCCTCGATACTTTTTGAGTGTAAGAATGATGTTTGCACGGTTTGGGTGGTGCGCAGGACCGGTTTTGAGCCTCATACATTGATTGCTGCAAACTCCCAATCCTGGCCACTAGCTGGTCGCATGTCCGCTGCAACACTTGGAGGAGGCAGGCCATCGATCGCGTGTCCAGTTATTAAGCTACGTTTCAGCATGGCAAGCCACACGGCGTCCGGATTGCGCGAACTCAAAGCGGTTTTCACCTCCACATCTTTCTCCAGAAGCGGGCTGAGCATCTCCAAAATCTCGTCAAACACTTCCTCGTTGATGACCACGTAATCGACAATCGTGGTGAGCAACCGAACCAAGGCGTCCCAAACCAGGCGCGTAGGTGTCTTGATGTAGTGACTCGGTTGGAAGGATGTTAACTGACTGTTCGTTTCAGTCACTCCTGCGTGCTCAAGCGAAGACTTTGATTGCAATGGTCTTGCACGCGCTTTGCCGGCCTGGTCGGGGGTGTTGCGGCGGTGGACCTTCTTGATCCCTTCCCAAAGATCGTCGATGCGGCCTCGCATAAAGTCACCGGCGTGCATGCACATCGAGCCGATGACGTCCAGAGCGTTGGCTACAACGTACGCCTCCGGATCCTCCAGTCTAGGAACAAGCACCGGCCAGAGAGTGTTGATCAAGGGGAGAAACAAGTCTTCGTGAACTGCAAGGGCGGGGATAGTGATATCTAAGAGTGAGAGGAGCGATGTGCGAAGTTCAGGCGTGGAAGACGTGAGGTAGTGCTGCGTCAGTTGAGAGACCTTGAGTAACAAGTCGTAGGTTTTCGGCACTGGAGGGGTCTGTCCAGCGACATCGGACGCTTCATTCCCGTTTCCGTCTCGCGCAACATCCCCAGCGCTATCGCGCGCGGATGCGGATGGCTCTTCGAGGTCGTCTTTCCAAGGCCGATTAGGAAAGACTTCGTCGTCATCCTCCAACTGCTGGGAGCGAAGATTTTCTTCCATCCGACAGGTGCCACGTCGTAGTTTCTTGATACTTTTGGTGACATCTGCTATGGTAATATACTGAAACGCTTCCTTTCGTTTGATGCCTTCTTTGCTGTTGATGATTGCAAGCTGCGGCATTTTCGCACCTTCCTCTGCGATACCCTTCAAGACGCTGAACAGTAGCTCCACAAGCTTCGAATAGCCGTGATATTTCTCTAAAGCTGCAAACACACTATCAACCAGGTCATCGAGGTAGGGTAATAACGAAGGACCGGAAAGTTTGACCATCATCAGGAGGACCTGAGGAGCCTGTGGAGAAAGATTGAGATCATTGAGTTGGAGTGCGACCGCATTCACCAAGTAGTCAACGTTTGCAACAATCATTTCGCTTGTGTTAGGATACCCGCAGGCGTCTGACATGATGTTGAGACATGTTATTGCATGGCTTCGCAATTGAGCGACAGGCGATGCCAGAAGTTGGACGACCGGGTAAAGAGCATCTACTAGCTCGATTCTAAAGTCTTCGTCCATTTGAGTGGCTCGATGGGCGACCGCTTCGACTGCAACAGCTTGCATGCGCCAATCCGTTGCCAAATCGAGCGTTGACTCAGAGAGAATGGATATGGAATAGGCAAAAATGTCGTCTAGCAGCTCGCTTTGCAAATCTGGAGAAGACGGTCCGAGATCCGTAAAGTCGTCGAGCGCGACGTTCGTGTTTGTAGTAGATTTGAGTAAATTGAGCGCAAGCCAGAAACTCGCTAGTTGCATCTCACCTTGACTTCTTGGGATTGCAAGCATCAGCTCCTTTGTGATCTGCATGGAGGCGTTTGCTGTACTTAGGCTCTTGAGTAGCGAGCCCAACTCATCAGCTGTTTCCGCTTGGCTCCTGAGTGTCATTACTATGGGTTCAAAAGCGGTGGAGCCCTTTTGGCCTGGAAGAATCAGGTCTAGGGCGGAATCGCCTCTCCCGCCTTGAATGAAACTCCTGTTCTCACTTGCGGTGTGGATTGTAGCGAAGAGACTGTCACGCAGGCTCGTTGCCATGGCGCGGTTGACGATGGTAAGACCCATTCCCTTTTCGGAGAGTACCGTGAAAGCTCGGGAGACCTGCTTAATAGTGTTGCGCTTCGCGCTGTCATCTGCAGACTGCATGACGCGCGGCAAAGATACTACCCAGCTAAAGAGGCTGGCTGTGAGGAGCTCCCCAGTCTTTGCGTTGGTCGCGAGGAGACGCTTCAAAGAATGCTCAATCTCGTCATCATTAGAAGCTGACAGAACTACAAGGGTTTCGATCATCATCGGTCCACACTCGGACAACGAATTCCGACAAGCCTCGAGGACAGTTACACAGACTTCCGACAATGCCTGACGAACTTCAGCACGAGGATGTTGCCGCAATTTCATGACATTGGCAAGGGCCATCCTCAGCTGGGCTGCAGTGGCTTTCAGCCAAGAAGTTGTGAGGCGCATGGGGGATGCTGCATCTGATACTTTGTCGGTCTCCTGGCTTTCCGGTAGGTCTTTCGTCTTGTCGTCGCTTACAACCGACCGCAATACGCGTGACAGAACATCCAGACCGCGGACTAGGACCTTGTAAGGTTTCCTGGACGTTGTACTGTATGTAAGAACCTTCGTGAGCGAAGAGACGATACCGGGCAGAAAGCTCGCCAAGGCCTCCTGGTCGGTCACAGCCAAGCAGAAAGCCTGCAGAGCTGTCGTTGCGGTGAGTTGAATCTCTTTCGGCCCTCCGGGCGTGATGCCATTCAGGATCGTTGTGACTGCGTGTCCCAGTGGAGGGATGTTAGCAGTCACAATTAACGATGCTCTTCCAACTAGACTTTGAGAAAGAGATTCGAACAGATCTGACAAGCAGATGAAAGCGGCAGCTTGAAGCTCTTCGGACGTCCTGGAAGATGGTTGACCATCAGAAGGGCCGCTAGCGAGGAAGCTTAGCAGTATAAGGAGCTGCCTACTGAGCTCCGGCGAGACCTGGGATCTCCATCCAGTTCGCAGCAGGATGGAGAGGCATTTTAGTGCTGTCTCAAGGGCTTTCAGGGGCAATCGCTGGCTCTCCCGGAAGACGTGGGACAACGGAAAGAAGATGTACTCGGCAAGCTTCTCGTCAACTACACTCTCGTGGCGAGAGAGGTCCAATAGAGCCTCGTAAAGTCGCTCGAGTCCGACAAGGACATCCTTTGGGTCTCCTGATCTACCTGCAAAGGACAAAATAGCTTGGCTGAGCTGAACGCAAGGACTCTTGATCTGTACAGATATTAACCGGGACACTTTGCCTGCACACTCTCCGCTTGACGAACTGTTTGAAATGTGTTGTTCCTCGTCTCAGGATTTGGAGGATTTATCGTGGAAGTGAGAGGGCTGCCTTGGCCGGGTTCCGTGAGGGCATGCCACTTCTCCATTGTCGCTCATATCGGTGCAACACCTCAGCATGTTAGATGTTCGAGCTCGCTGAAGGCCGTCTGAGTGTTCAGAGAGGTTTTGGTGAATAGAGCGCCGGTATGGAACATGTGCCTTGCGGCTACCTAGGTACCTAAGGTAGGCTCGTTTCTGGTGACGTTCGCCGAAGTCTTCCCCGGCTGAAGCTCCGACAGCTCCTGCCGGTCTCGTGTCACGTCCCGCATCCAAGACGCGTACGAGTAGTTACTTGGGCTTCGCATGTCGCGACCCACTCCACCATCTGCCAACACTTCCTCCACTGCCATTGTCAAAGCGCGTAAGGAGGGAAGCATACCGTCTCGCATGCTCTAACACTCTAATCCTCTCAGCTCCTCCCGCCACACGACCACGCGACAATGCCCAGCACACGAACCCGCGGGACCGCACCCGTCGAGGTCGAGGATGCGCCTGAACAGACTTCCACCCTGCAGTTTAACGAGCCGTTGACATGGCGCGCCGGAAAGCCCATACCCGTCGGGGAGCTTCTGAAGAGGCTGAAGGCGCTACAAGAAGAGCTATGCGACATGGATCAGGAGGAGGCGGACAGGGAAGCCCTCATGCCCGTCGCAAAGGAGCTCGCCTCGCACAACTTGATCGCGCACAAGGACCGAGGCGTTAGAGCATGGACAGCATGCAATATAGTAGACATGTTCAGACTATGCGCCCCAGATGCGCCTTACACGGCCCCGCAGCTGAAGGATATCTTCGCCCTCTTCGTCACCACGATATTTCCCGCCCTGGCCGATCCGTCGAATCCATACAACAACCAGCATATCTACGTCCTGAAGTCACTGGCTGAGGTTAAGAGCATCGTTCTGCTGACAGATATACCTTCCTCCTCGAACCTGATCCTACAGCTCTTTACCGCATGCTTCGATGTTTTGTCTACACCTTCCAAGGCGGAGAACGGCGAGGAGCTGAGCAAGAATGTCGAGCACCACATGACCGCTGTTCTGGCCACGCTGGTGGACGAGTCGCAGGGCCTACCGGCCGAGGTGGTAGATGTCATTCTAGCCCAGTTTCTGCGCGCAGACCCTCGAGCCATGTCCGGGGGAGGCCCAAAAAAAAACAAGGGTGGCCAGATTGATGATCGACAGTCAACACTGCTACTCAAGGAAGCGCCGCCGGCCTACAACATGGCAAAAAACATATGCAATGCATGTCCGGAGAAAATGGCGCGATATATCAGCCAGTACTTCAGTTCTGTCATTATAGACGCTTCGTCTATCTCAGCCAACAAACCTGGACGGCACCGCGCAAGTAAGCGAGGAAGCAGTCCGGCGGGCGAATCCGACGATGAGAGCCCACACGGACCAAGCGAAGAGGACCTCCACGAAACCAAGAAAGCTCACAGGCTGCTTCGCGAGCTGTGGCGGTCCGCACCATCTGTGCTATCGGACATAGTACCCCAGCTGGAGACCGAATTAGGCGCAGACGATGTACAGCTCCGGCTCTTAGCGACTGAGACTCTGGGCGACATGGTTTCCGGAATAGGTGCCGCCGGCCCGCCCCCTCCGTCAGTTCTAAATCCTGTAGCCTATCCGTCCCAAAGCCTTGCGCATCCTTCCGACAACCTGCGAGTCTATAACTTCCTGACTACTCCAACCTCGCCGCACTCATTCCCTTCGCGATACCGTCAAGCATACCAAAGCTTTCTGAGCCACAGAAACGATAGGTCCGCGATTGTGAGATCTGCGTGGGCAACGAGTGCAGGAAGGATCCTAATGACATCAGCCGGCGGCGTTGGACTGGACCCTGAGGATGAGAGGAGATTGATCCGCGACATGGCGGACATGTTGGTCGACGTGGATGAGAGGGTCCGCTTGGCTGCCATCCAAGCCATTGGGCGATTTGATTTCAATGACATTGTACGGAAATTGGGCAGCATGGGAGGAGTCAGCGAACCAGGCTCGATCTTACACAACCTTGCGGAACGGGTAAAGGACAAGAAGGCCCACGTGCGGACAGAAGCAATGGACCTGCTTGGCAAGATTTGGGGAGTAGCCGTCGGCGCCATTGCTGAAGGTGATGACCGGATAAGCATGACGCTAGGGGCCATTCCTTCGCGCATCCTTGACACGTATTACGTCAACTCGCCTGAGGTCAACGCTCATGTGGACCGCGTTCTGTACGAGTCATTGTTCCCCCTCGCGTATCCTCCGATCAAGGCCAAGCCGCAAACGAACGGTGCATCGCAGCGCGTGAAGGACGGCCAACAAAACGGTGATCATGAGCCAGAATCAGACGCCGACAGGATACGAGTTGAGCGCGCTTTGGTCCTCATCCGTGGTCTTGAACCAAAGGCTAAAACAATCCTCTACGCTCGCACAGGCCAACAACAAGCGTCGCTAGCAAAGTACATGGGTATGTTCCTGGAGAAATGCGAGGACTACAATGGAGGCATCATGGAGGAAGGAGAGAAAGAGATCAAGCAGCATCTAACGCGGCTCATTGACTTCTACAGCAAGACTCTACCAAATCCTGTTCAAGCTTCCGATGACCTTTGGAAGTTTGCGAAAATGCACGACCGCCGCAGTTATCAGCTGATCCGATTCGCCACGGCACCTGATAGCAATTACAAAAAGGTTCACAGAGCTATCAAGGAGACAATTAAGCGGATCGAGGACTCCTCGTCTGCGTCAGGGTCTATGGTGGAGACTTTGACTCCTCTACTGTACCGGACCAGTATCCTGCTTTACAACAGATCTCACGTGCCAGCGATTATCGACTACACCAGGACCGACGAGAAGGGGTTTGCGGAAACGGCGCATGAAGTCCTGACGCAAATCTCGACCCACAATCCCGAGGTCTTCAAAGCCCACGTGCAAGACCTTTGCAAGGCGCTTGAGGATGAAGCCCCGACAGCAGTCACGTCCAACGCGCCCGGTGCCGTTGCCGACCTGAAAGCATGCGCGGGCTTTGCTAGGAGATTCCCCGACAATGTACCAAAAGATCGCAAGTTCATGCAGTCACTTGTCAGCTATGCAAAGTTCGGTACACCAAAAGCAGCAAAGTATGGTGTTTCGATCATCCTGAGCGGCGCCGACAAGAAGGAAATGCTCGCAAAGGATCTTCTGAGATATGCTATCAAGGGCTTTGAATTCGGCAAGGGCAACTATCTGGCCAGACTAGCTACTCTAAGTCAGCTCATGCTGAATGCTCCCCCAGAGGTCATTGAGGAGGAGATCGACGCGGTCATCGACATTGCAATCAACCACGTACTTCTTAAGGCTCGAATAGTTAACCCAGAGTCGGAAGACGGCACTGCACCACCGGACTGGACGGACGAACCCGACGAGAATACTGTAGCCAAGACGTGGGCATTGAAGATACTCGTAAATCGCTTGCGCTCACTGAAAGACCAGGAGCCGGTAAAGGAAGTCGCGAATCCGGTCTACAAACTCCTCAACGCTCTCGTCGCGAAGCGAGGTGAGCTGTCGAAAAAGAACGACTCCCTACCAGCGCAGAAGTCCTGGCTGTGCCTGCTAGCCGCACAGCTCTTGCTCAAGCTCTCCAGACAAGCTCGCTTTGACTCGTTACTCTCGCCGAAGGACTTCAATCAGCTCGCCACCGTAGCACAACTACCTCAAAAGCAGGTGCGCGACGGGTTTGTCAAAAAACTGATGAAGTACCTAGGTCAGGAACAGTTGCCTAAGCGCTTCTACACAATCGTGTTTCTGCTCGCGCACGAACCGTCCCAGGATATCAAAGATCGCGCCGTTACCTGGCTCCGCGCACGAGCGTCCGCTTTTGCCAAGCAGAAAGACACTGCTATGGAAGCGCTTTTTGCGCGATTCCTTAGTTTACGTGCCCACCATCCTGACTTCCGCAAAAATGCTGAAGATTTGAAGGACGAAGTCACATACATTCTGTTTTACCTAAAATGCGTCGCCAATCAGGATAACCTCCCACTGATCTTCCATGTCGCTCAACGGGTGAAGTCAGTGCAGGATGGCATTAATCCGGAGATGAGCGAGAACCTGTATCTGCTATCCGATCTTTCCCAGGAGGTCATCCGCCGCTTCCAAGAGCAGCACGGCTGGGCAATGCAAGCATGGCCGGGTAAGATCCGCATGCCGGCTGCCCTGTTCGCTGCTCTTCCAAGCCATGAAGTGGCCCAGAAGATTGCACAGAAGAACTACGTACCGGAGGAGGCTATGGAATTGCTTGATGATTGGATCAAGGAGGGTCTACGGACGAAGAAGGTGAGCAGTTCGCACCAACACACCAACCATACTCGCCCTAGTACATTGCAGTTGAACAGACGCTAACTCAGCACAGCGCAAATCCGAGACCAATGGAGACCACCGCGCAAAGAAACGCAAGGCCTCAACCAGCAACGGCACATCCCGGCCAAAAGCGGTACCGAAGGGCAAAGCTAGCAAGGCCAGCAAAGGTCTCAAAACGCCCGTCTCCAAGAAAACCCGCAAATTCGACGACACCGCGCCATCAAGCGAGATCCGCCGCAGTGCCCGCGGCCCAGCCCGCAAGAACTACGCCGAGGCCAGTGACGAGGACGAAGACGCAGACGTTGAGATGCAGGATCTGGGTAGCGAAGAAGAAGAAGAAGAAGAAGAAGAAGAAGAAGAAGATACGCGTGGCGGTGCCGACGACTCCGAGGAGAGCCAGAGTGAGGTAGAGCCGCAGAAGCGGGCAAAGAAGGCAGCAAAGAAAGAGGCGCCGAAGGCGAAGACTGCGAAGTCCAAGGCGTCTGTTGATGTAGAGACGCAGTGCGCAGTGCCACTGCCGAATAGATCGCGATGCACGCGCGAGTTGACGTGTGAGAGGCATAGCTTGAGCGCGAAGAGGGCGGTGCCAGGACGGAGTGCGCCGTTTGATCAGCTGTTGGCGTGGTCCCAGAAGGGAGCGAAAAAGACGAACGGAGTGGCAAAGCAGAGTGGCAAGGCGAAGGAGAAGGAGGTCTATGATATCTCGTCGGATGAGGAGTTATCCGAGCCGCCCGACACCGACGACGAATGAGCACCAAAACATTCCCCCTTGCTCGGAATGACTTACGACTTCCCTTCAACTTTAGCATTTAGTGGTCCTTGTCTATGGCGTTGGAGAGTTAGTTGAATACCCACAGTTCGGGACAGGCTCGGGATGTTTCCTCTTTCGACCTCATCTGATGGCTTTGTACAAAATCCCACTCATGTCTGACATCTTCCGGGCCGGCCGAGGTGGGACTATTGTATATCGAAGGTTCCTTGCTTGCTGCATCTACAGTACATACTATACAGTCAGGTCACACGTGGACCTACTCCTAGCCAGCTATCATATGTGATAACCAGATATACCTTACAGCCCAACCAAGCACCTCTGATGATGATACAAACGGACATATCCTCCAGTGTACAATAACACTCATACCCTGTGCGCCACATCGCCTCCACCGCCGTCTAGTATCCCCCTGGGATGCCCTACACCCTAAAGTGCCTCCCTCAACCTCTCACTCTCCTCCAGCACGTCCTTCCTCCCCTTCTCCGCGCCCCCAAACGTAATCCCCCCCGCCGCCACATCCGCATCATCCATCCCATCCAACTTCCCCGCCCACCTCCTCATATAACTCACAATCTCCGCCAGCTTAACCGCATCCACGTTCTCATCCGCCTTAAAGACATTCCGCCATACCGCCGTCGCAAGCACGGCGTCCCCCTTCACGAGCCCCTCGTCATAAGCCGCAATGACGCCGCGCCACTGCACGAAGAGGTCTTTGAGGTACTTGTTGCGCACGCCCCGGGCCGCCATGCCGTGGTACAGTGCCATGCGGTTCTCGGCGTCGTAGAAGAAGTGGTCGAGGAGGTGCTGGTGCCATGCGGGCGCGTGGGCGGCGGGGAATTGGCGGAAGCGGATCGTGAGGAGGTACATGTGGATGAAGGAGACTTGGGCCCAGGTGTTGAAGGTGGGGGTGAGGCCGAGTTCTGCAAGATCAACATCAACATCCTTTCCCTTCCTCTTGTTATTAGATAGTTGGCAGTGCTGTTGTGGGGGATTATGGAGAGAAGAGGGCAAGCAGAGGGTAGAGGATACCATTATACCACCATCCCTCCCCCACACCCAAATCCTCCCCCGCCTCCGTCTTAGGCGCCACGCCTCCCTTCTCCAATACAGCCGGAATAGAATAGTCGGCCTGCCGTGCGCACTCCTTGAACAGCTTCTCCGTCACCGCATACGCGATATACGTCTCCGTCGCCGCGCCAGCCCGCTTCCGTACCTCGCGCGCCAGGCTCGCCATGCTCGGCGCACCTGCGCTGGTCTCTCCGGGGTTCGGCTTCACATTGGGAGCGGGAATGTTGGCGTCGGGCGGGATGGCGTGGGGAGGGCTTTGGGTGGCGAAGGTTGAGGCTTCGGAGGCGCCGGCGTTGGAGGAGGCGAGTCTGCGAGGGGATGGCTGGGAGGCGCGGAAGAGGGAGGTCTGGAAGGAGTTCTGGGGGAAGCGGGTGTTCTGGATGGTTAGCTTTGGGATGTAGGCGGATGGATTCGGGGCTTTACTTGGAGAAAAACGCTGTTGCGCTGGCGCACGACGCGCAGGCAAGCTCTGCATGTCTGATTCGAAGCCATTAGAGTTGGTGGTTGTGGAGTTTGTTGGGTTGGTGTTGCCGAGTGCTGAAAGTTGTAGCTTTCGCGACTGAGCTTCGCGAGTGGTTCGGGATCATCACGCGTCATACATATTGGTCGACGTATTAGACAAAGTCGTTGACATAACAAAAGACAGAGATTGAAGCGAATATTATTGGCAGGAATGTCACAGCACTTGGTTGTTCATTTGATGCTAAAGCTCTATAGAATACACCAAGGTCCTCGGCGTGGTATTTCCAGCAACGAACAAAGCTACTGAAACAGCGGCATCCCAAGTCCAAATCGCCTGGCCGTCTTCATATCCTTACGCCTTGCCATTGAGAAAGCCTCGATATCCAATACCGCAAGCAGCAAATCACCAGCTCCATGCCAAGCTCCTAATACAAAGGCCGCAAAACGCCCAAGCCCATGACAGAATCCAAGGGATCATCTTCCCAACTGCCCTCCGTGGGTATTACTCTGGCCGGCTAGCTCTCCTAGACATATCACCGTTAGCGACAGGTGTGTGATTAACGCGTGGTACTTGTTGTGCCTGTTGAGTCTGTTGTGCCTTCTCCTCGGGGTGCCGGTTCTTCCACATCCTCCTGATGGCATCCTCCGCTGCTCGTAGATCATGCTCCGACACGGCATCATTGATGCTTTCTATCACTTTGTAGACCGTGGACATGTGGTTCGCGTCCTTCTTATCGTCTCGAAAGCGTGGTGCTCCGTTGCCTTCCAGCTTCGGGCGCCAGCGTCCTTGTTCGTCCTTGTAGCATTCGATGATACGCATGTCGAGTGACTCATTCACGCTCTTCATTGCTTCCCATTCGGCCGGTTCCAGATGCAACTCGGCGAACACTGCGTACTTGCCCTCATTGCAGTTTACCAGCAACTCGACAGTCGGTTGCGCCTCGTAATCGTACACCGGGCCAGTATCACCCTCCTCCGGGTCAAAAGTTGGAAACTCGCCGAGCCGTATCATGAAGTCGATAGTGTTCTCGTGCGCCGGCTTCCACTTGAGGATGTTCTCGTCCGTGCCAAAGACATAGGGCGTCTCCCTGCATGTAAAGACAAGCCCATCGTTACCATGTGCCAGCCTTGGCAGTTCATCGAACTTCTCGGTAATGCTGTATGGCTTTCCAAAAGATTTGGGCGCGACTTCAAACAGCTGGTGCTCTAGCTCCTGAGGCCAAGTTGCAAACATGCGCTTGTACGGGTCCAGGACAAAGCTGTGGAACCGAGCAAGGCGCTTGTCGAGCGGCTTCTGGGTAAGGATGTCGCCATCGAGAACGATGCAGTCGAACACTAGGTATCGGAGGCGGTAGTCGTCGGGTCCTGGTCCAACTCTGTCGTTGACAAGCTCGCCATCGAGGAGAGTGCTCTTGTGGAAGCGTTGGAATGTGTCGTCTCCAGGCATAGGAAAGTGTACGTTGTTGGGCGGGATGAAGTAGTAGTCATTTTTGCGGTCGATGAGGTAGTGGATCTCTTCCCCCTGGTCGTCAGTTGCGTAGAGGAGGCAGCGGATTCCATCGGTTTTCTCGCAGAGGTAGTAACTGGGAAAACCCGTTAGCCATAAGGCTGGAGAATGACAGGGCACAAGGCCTCGACAGGGCATAGTCTGTATATTCGCGAGGAGCAACAGGACAACAGTGGACTCACTCTTTTTGCTGGAGCTCTTCAATATGCTTGCGCGCAAAGCTCACGGGTTGCGCGCCGGGGAATGATACCGGGTTCCGACGCAGTAGATCCGCAACCTCGCGCCGCAGGACCTCCGCCAGGGGCTCTTCAGCTTTGAGCCCAGGAATTTGAGGAACAGACATGATCCTCCGACGGCGGTCCGCCAGACGGCGGTAGGGGATTATCTGTGTTTGCGCGACGAACAGCGAGTCGGTACGGGTGCTGGCTTGTGGCTTGGGTTCGTCTATCGATAGACCCAAGCTCTTTATGTAAGGGTCCATTTTGTGGGCGGAATCTGGAAGCTTGAGAGTAGCCGTTTGCGGAACGAACAAAAATACAATCAAACTGTTCGGTTCAGAGTGTTTAGTCTTCGGTCGAGAGGGACGATTTTACATAGCAATGGGAGTCTTCCACGTCGGCCCATCGCGCCTACTAGCCTGTCGAAGCGGTCGTCCCTTCTTATACAAGAGTTGAACGTATCTTCACAATACTTGTTGCATCGTTGCCGTCAAGCACGTGTTTCGACGACCTCCATGTTAGAATGTTTGCAACATGGCTTCGATCCTCATGGATCATGCAGAGCATACTTGTTTGGGGTGATGAAGTGCTCCCATCGCGTCCAACCCCCTTAGTGTAGCGTAGCAGGTTACGCCGTCCGTTTGAAAGCTCCACTCGAAGCTCCTTGATTCCCTTCCCCGTGGACCAAGATTGCCATAGCTCTCTGAAACATCCGCTTCAATCCTGCTCGCGATAGAAGATTGTTGGAGTGGAATATGTGCCCACCCGCAGGTGGTTGATGACTTAGTGGCTGGCGCCGCTCCCGCTCCCGTCGATTGGCGGTGGCTTGCCCAGTGTGGCTGTCGAACGAGTTCATTCGCCATCACCAATCAACCATCAACCATCAACCACCAACCATCAGCTTGACATGAAATGCGAAGAGTGGTAGTGACAGGCCTCGGAGCTGTGACACCGCTAGGTGTTGGTGAGACTGCAACCGAATAGGTGCTAAGGCCTACGTTGACTCCTTCCCAGGTATCCGCCGAACATGGCAACGGCTGATCGGCGGGCATTGCGGCATTGTGTCTGTAAAAGACAGAGGACCCCGATATGCAGCTTTACCGAGCCAGGTAGCGGCGGTTGTGCCCACTGGAGGTAAAGAGCAAGGCTGTTGGGATGTCAAAGAATGGCTATCTCCCACTGTACGTGGTCCGATGTAGCAGCTGGGCAGATACTGACCTTTCATTAGGATGAGCGGAAGATGGCAAAGTTTTCGCACTACGCTATGGCAGCAGCTCAAGAAGCCTTAGGAGATGCAGAGTGGCACCCTCAAGAGCCCAAGGATCTCGAGGCGACTGTAGGGCGGCACGCTGACAGGCATTGTACGGATCACATCTAACGCAGCACAGGGTGTATACATAGGCTCAGGCATAGGAGCCTTCGACGATGTCTATGACACCTCAGTTGCCTACGACAAAGGTGTGAGTCTGATGTTCACTAGGCTTGCCCTTCTTTCCTGACTCTAGCAGGGCTACAAGAAAGTGTCGCCGCTCTTTGTTCCAAGACTATTGATAAACCTGGCTGCTGGGCATATTTCCATGAGATACGGTTTTAAGGTGAGTTTGGTATTATTCGTACATACTTTACAGATGTTGACATATTCAAGGGCCCCAACCACGCAGCGACTACAGCGTGTACAACAGGCGCTCATGCAGTCGGTGATGCGGGCAGATTCATCGCTTTCGGCGACGCGGATGTCATGGTTGCAGGCGGATCAGAGTCCTGCATCCACCCGCTCGCCATTGCCGGGTTCGCTCGAGCAAGAAGTCTGGCAACAGACTGGAACGATGCGCCTCATCTAGCGTCTAGACCCTTTGACCGTTCCCGAGCCGGATTCGTCATCGGAGAGGGTGCTGGAGTAATGGTGCTTGAGGTAATTAGCCCTCGAATCCATTTCCCCACCAAGACTTATTCAGCCTTGATCAGGAACTCGAGCACGCAAAGACCCGCGGGGCACGCATCTACGCGGAATTGCTAGGTTATGGGCTTTCCGCCGATGCCCACCACATGACCGCGCCGAGAGAAGATGGCGAAGGACCCTTCTTAGCCATGAAGCGTGCCCTACGACACGCCGGTCTGCAACCACACGAAGTGGACTACGTCAACGCTCACGCGACATCAACCTCATTAGGTGATGCGGCGGAGAACCGAGCCATCAAGGCACTGCTACTAGGCGAGAGCGGGAAGCAGAAGGCATCCGACATCAACGTCAGCAGCACCAAGGGTGCCATTGGTCATCTTTTAGGAGCTGCCGGCGCGGTGGAAGCAATCTTCTCAGTTCTGGCAGTCCACCATGTAAGCGCACTCAATCCTTACATTACCGTTTCCCGCTAACAGTGGTAAAGGATATCCTACCACCCACTCTCAATCTGGAGAGCCCGGGAGATCCACCCGAAGAGTTCGATTGCAATTATGTTCCCAAAGCCGCACAGTCCAAGCGGGTCAATGTCGCGCTATCGAATAGTTTCGGGTTTGGAGGCACGAATGCCAGTCTCTGTTTCAGCAAGTTCGACGGGTGATGTCTTGCGTGCGCTGCCACGAGTTGGAGTAATAGCGGTAAAGGTCGATTGCATGCGAATCGGTCTACAACGCGTCCTCTGTGTTGACTAATCAATACCTTCTTCAATACCACTGCTCCATCTCTAATGGCCAGACCGCCAATAACATCCCTGTCCACTACCCCTCCACCCCGCCAATGGCTGCGCCAAGCCCGTCCCGGCGATAAGCTTCAGACGACAGCTGCAAGCTCCGCTCCGCTCCAGACTGCGGCACCAGCTAACTAGGTATGATGTACCCTGCCTCCCTGCCAGCGCTTCCCCTGCCGCTTGATGAACGTCCTCATCGAGCGTGAGGCTCGCCCGTGGTCCACCTTGACTGTCATTACCGTCACAATGGACTCCTCCACCCCCACCCCATACGCAGCGGGAATCTCAGACGAAGAACGCTCGTTTCTCAAGAAGGCGACGGACAGAGCTGTTGTTTACCATGGGAGGGTGCCGTATCTTAGCAAGCTGCCGTTCCGGGCCGTAGCGATCATTGTCGCGCTTGTGGTGGTGAATCTTGTGGTGTGGGCAGCTACGGGAGTTGTTCTGGCAAGTATGCAGTCCTCTAGAGTCGAGCTATACAGCCGTTAACATACAATCGTAATCAGCACTTCCATCCGTAAGACGACTCTATCCGAACTACGTGGGAGCATCGGCACAGCATTCTCTGACCTAGAGGCCCCTTAGAGCGCTCATTTCGACCGCCGTCCTTTCTTGGACACTCGGTTTACGGCACGCGCTGGACGCAGACCACATATCAGTATGGCCGCAGCCATGAAGCAACTGCAGGCGTCCTGACAACCACAGGCGATTGACCTCATGACCCGCCGTCTCATAGCAGCAGGTCAACGTCCCGTAACCGTAGGGATGTTCTTCTCGCTCGGGCACTCCACGTACGCCCCTCCCTCCCCCTTCCCCTCCCCCTCCCCCCTGCCAGGATCTACCACCCCACCACCCTACTCACCCACCCCTCCCAGCATCGTCATAATAACCTCCCTAATCGTCGCCGCGACCGCCTCGGCCGTCTCGAGCCGCTTCGACTCCTTCTCACGCGTGGGCGGCATAATCGGGACGTCCGTCTCCGCGGCCTTCCTGCTCCTGCTCGGGGTGATGAACATGTGGATCCTGTATAAGCTGGTGCAGCAGATGCGGAAACATATTGATGCTAGGCCGGGTGAGGAGGAGCGGCTGCAGATTCATGGCGCGGGGTGCTTGTTTCAGCTATTCAAGAGGATGTTTAAGTTGATTGACCGGTGGGTTGGCCCCCTTCCCCTCTCTTCTCAACACCTTCTCCCCTTCCCCTCTCTCCTTTTCTCGGAGTCATTGGCCCTGAAGAGCCCAGCTGATACGATACTGCAGCCCCTGGAAGATGTACCCCCTAGGCGTCCTCTTCGGCCTCGGTTTCGACACCTCCAGCGAAATCGCCATCCTCGGCATTTCCTCGATCCAAGCCGCCCGCGGAACCTCAATCTGGCTGATCCTGATCTTCCCGCTGCTCTTCACGGCCGGGATGTGCATGCTCGACACCACCGACGGCGCGCTCATGATGAGTCTGTACACCAGCACCGCGCTCGCACGGGATCAGATCGCTATACTGTATTACAGCATCGTGTTGACGATCGTGACGGTGGTGGTGGCGGTGGTTATTGGGATTATTCAGTTGCTGAATCTTGTCTTCAATGTTGCGGAGCCGAAGGGAAGGTTTTGGGACGGGGTGGAGAAGGCGGGGGAGCACTACGACATAATCGGTAAGCTTGGTTTCCCGCATAGGAAGCCGAGACACTGAGACGCTGACATGGGCTTTGCAGGCGGAGCGATTTGCGCTTCGTTCGTCGTGTTCGGCGCGCTGAGCGTGCTGGTGTATAAACCCTGGCGCCGGTGCGTGGATCGTAAGCGTCAGCAGCGTGCGATTTTGGCCGAAGACGAGGACGCGGAGCTCTCGAATACTGGATTAGAGCCGCTCGAGGGGCCGGACGGGGGTGCTGGTAGCTCGACCAACCGACGCCATGGGGACGTTGAGATTATCGATGTGGACGAAGACGAGAGTTTGCGTGAGCCGCAGCGACTGCAATCGAGCGATGGGCGCAAAGAGCAGCGAAATGTTGCGGTTGAGGACGTATTGGGGAAGGGGCCGTCGAATAGAAGATAGAAGAAGGCATAGATCTTAGTTGGATAGGAGTGTACATATTGCACAAGATTCGAGCTAGCTCAGATACTGCGGAAACCTGAAGGACAGCACGGGAGGCTAATCGTTCCAACAACTTGATATCGACACATCTCGTGCTAAAACGAAGCTTGAGCTAAGCCGAGCGTGAAAACGCTGTGGCTCTTAGTTCAGAAAGTCGCCATTGTGCTACGTTATGCGCCGGAGATTTGGTGTGCTACTTTGCGCGTGTCACAGAAGGTGTCATGGTCGAGGCGTGACGCTTGTGGATCGTTACGGTGTCACCTGTCAAACTGACCTCAGTTCCACGGGGTGGACTTTGTTGGGTCTGTACGTAGACGCGGATCGGAATGGGTCGGACAAGCTGGAACTGGGCTGCAAAACAAGGCGATGTGACAAGAACGTTGATTCTGGCAGTAAGAAGCCAAAGCGTGCGATAGATAGTCGAGCACCCCAGAAGTCCAGAGCTGTAAGGGAAAACGGCATTAAAGGAGTGAAATACCAGACGGGAACATATGCTGTTCCGGGCTGCAACAATCAAGAGAATGGAATGTAAAGTGAGAATCCAACGTATCGATGGTGTGTTCTTTTCTCTATGTTGAGCCGACCACGGAGGTAGACCCTATCGAGTATGCAGCGGCTAGCAAGCTCTGTGGTATATGGTAGCCAAGCAAGCGCAAACCCAACGCCAGTGAGAAAATTCCAAAACTTTTAGCGAGTGCCGGCGAGGGCATCACCAGCGAAAAAGGCCTGCAGAAACCGCGCCTCCTTCTATTATAAACCGTGTCCATTTAATCACACGTTCACGACCGGAAGCTCCCCTAGAATATCAACCGTTCAATCCGAAACGATGGCTCAAGACCACGGCGGCCGCCTCGCCCCACTATAACTAGGCGGCGCCTGCATCTCGTTGAAGCGAAACAGCTGCTTCAAACTCCCCTGACTCGGCGACGCCGGCGGTAATGACGACTTCTTCTCGTAAAGCAAGCCAGGCTCGACGACCCCCGCCGACGTCGACGCAGTCGCCGCACTCTTCAAGGAATAATCCTTCAAGCTCGACGGTGCAGTCGTAGTCGCAGCCGCGAACGGCGTGACGAGGTCTATCGACCGCGAGCCATACGAATTATACGGATTCTGGCGGAGGGGAAGCGGTCTCGTCGACGGGGTGTATGGGAGCGACACGCTGGCGGTTGAAGTAGGAGTGTGCGATAACGAGGGTGCGGTGCTGTATGCCGCGGTCGATGTGGAGGAGCGGTTGTAGCGGGGACGCCAGGCCCGTGTTGACGACCCGTCCTGCGATTGGAACTGGCGGAGGTAGCGAGCTGCTTCCGTGTCTTTGGTCATGCGCGACTCGTCGCCGGAGTACATGTGCTCGTCCTCTGACGCTTCGGAGAAGGTAGACGACATCCGATGCATGTGGGGCGCAGTTGGTGATCGCTGGGGTACGATGTTGTGGACAGGTAGGTCGTCGAATGTGAAGTTGGCGAAGGGAGTGTGCGGAGGGGAGTGCTCAGACGTATATGGTGTGAACGCGACCGTCTTATTGTTGTCCTTCCTGCGGCAGCTGCGAGTAGACATATCAGACGAGACAAGTGGCTAGTAGATAATGCCGCGGAGTGACGCACCTTTCCGAGCAATATAGGATCGCATTGTTGGGAACGATGATCTGCTTTTCGCAAAACGCGCTGCAAGCGAATCAGTATGTCACTCAATCTGGGGCCAGATGAACTCAAAGACGTGGTAGGCAAACACTGCAATGAGGGATGTGTGCTGAAAGAGGAAGCTCCTTGTTTGTTGCGGCCCAGGTGTTCTGTAAGTGGTGGGGCCACTTGGGGCTGGTTAACGCCTCACTCACCAGTACTGCAGGAAGCTTGCTGCCATTGCTTCCTCCTCGTCGTCGTCGTCAGTCCTTGACGGACTCTCAAGTTGTACCGACTTGGCCGGTCGGTGACTGAGAGCACGCTTGTGTAGAGCAGTAGGCCTGGCCGGCCGAGCGTGAGGCGGCAACGCTTTCTTGTGGTGACTGCTGGGCGTACGGTGGTGGGCGGGCAGCTGAGTTGCCATGGCCGGGCTGAGCGAGACGGTGAGGGTATTATACGAGGGTTTGCGGTTCTTCGATAGCGGCGCTGGTCGCGTGCGCCGGGCCTCAGGCCTGACTGTGACAGCTCGATGTGGGCGAATGACGCCCTGAAAAGGGCGGTGACACGGCGGGCTGATACGCACGCCTTTGTCCTTGTCCGATGCTTATCGCGGAGTCGTCTGCAGCTGCGATGAGACTCGCTTTAGCCAGGAACGGCTGAAAAGCCGCCTTCTTTACGACGCCACATGTCGGATCTCTGTTGCCAGCGAAGAGACATTGGGCTGTTTGAGAAGCGCTGGGGTGCGAGGGGTGCGAGGGGTGCGAGGGGTGGTGGAGGTGAGGGAGCTCACAGATGTTCTTCCGATGCAAGCCGCCCTCGCACTGCGTGTCACATGAAATCGTGAGCGTTGGCCGTCTCCCGCTCTGTCGATCCGGGGCGATAAGCTTCGCCCTGCCGAGACTGTCGACGACGCCGATGAGAGAGGAGGGCAGTGGACGTCTCTGTCTGCAGGGACAGAAAGGGTACTGAGTCTCAATGGCTTTATCGAGACAGGAAACGGCCAGGGGAAGCGGTGTAATATATGGCGAAAGATCAAGAGCCGATGGCGGACGGAGCCCTTGTTATCATCCAGCACCCCCATCCGCTAGGTTACTCCACGGTAGAACTCTCCACCACTATCAGCTCCCTTTTAGTCTCTAGCTACTTGTCCTAATGCCGTGATATGCACGCGCAATCTCGAACTGTTTCTCTTCCCTTCGGCTTGACTAAACGCTCCCCGCCGTCCTGCCTCAGCGGATGGGTGTATGCCTGGATGATGCCTGGCTCCTTCGCGGCGCGTTGCAGCATTCTAGCACTAGCAAATCAGATTGGACTCCGATCCACGGCTCTGTGTCGGTTGATGACAGCCAAGCTATCAATCCTCGAGGTCTGTCGAGTATGTTCCGAGGGCCAGCTGAAAAGTCTGTTGCCGCATCTCCGCTCCAGCTTGTCCAACACCATATTCGCGATCGAATTAGACTCATGATCCTGTTGATCGTAGAGCAGCTAAACCACTTCCATGCGACAGAGAGTAAAAGCCATCTAGCGGTCTATGACATTGATGTACTAATCGCCTAAGATGGCTTTGGGCTGTGGACTGCGCTTGAAGACTATCCATCTCCGGCGCTATGGAGAGCTTGCAATGCGGCAACTAGCTTTTAGAGTGGCCCTGCCCATACAGCTTCAGCGGGGGGCTGCACGAGTAGGAGCGCTTCAGCTAAATCGTGATAGCGTTTTTGGGTATCCACAAGTAGTGGAACGGGTGCATCAGCCCGTAAGAACTCGATCTAGACTGATGTCATTGTCTTTCGTTGAGTGTTTCACCAAAGTATGTGACTAGAGCTTTTAGTACAGATTGTGATGACTGGAGTGGTCTGACAAAGACATCAACGCGCGTCTTACTCCACTAAAGAACTGGAGCAATTGTTTCTTGCGGCGGTTATTGCGAATACATGTGATTTGTGCTATAATCCCGACATACTCTTGCGCAAGTTCGTGATGTTCTCATCTACCTCTCGATGCTCGCTCGCGAAGTCATGGGGATATCATTGAATATGCAGTGCTTCGAAGGTATGGTTTGCTTCCAGTCATGTGTCATCCTGGGAACAGCGATCAATAGTGGCTGCGGTACATTAGATGTTTTGCGGACCGTTGCGGTGTGGTGTCGTCGCGCCTCCGGATGTTACTCTAAACCGCAAAAGAATCATAAGAGCCTTTCGAGGTAATGTGCACTATGCGAATTGGCGTTTCCACTGGATAGAAAGGTCCGTTCTGCCTATGAATTGGGACCGGCTCGAACTCAACGTCTGTAACGTCCAGGTGATTGCGTCCTGCGGTTGTGGTTAGCGGCTCGATGATTTCGAATTTGCGGTCAAGTTCAGCCGGGGATATCGGTAGCCGGAATGCTGACGGACTACGGGAGTCATCGTGCTTACCGCATGCTCGTACAAAGGCGTTGAACGTGTCCTTGTTGCGGATGGTTGCCGATATGAAGACTTCCAGGAATGGTCTTAGGTCGAACAGCTCTCGTAGTGTTGATGCAAGCCATGGCACGACGGTCTTGTCGTACGTCTGGAAGTTCGTCAGCTTCATAAACTCTGTTCTGACCTTCCAAACAAGACTCAAACGGCCACGTCGCAAATTCCCTCAAAGTCTCATTGTCCGTCCAGAGAGTCGTTAAACCCGGTTCGACTAACTCGACCGAACCTGTACTTACAATGTCCGCGCCCAGTACGATATCATAAGGGTCATCATCGAAGTCCTCCTCAAACGCTGTTGTCCTGATGGTTCTGCCCCACCGCAATACACTCGCTTCGATCTTACGGCTTCCCTCGAGGCCGTTGAGGAATATGTTTGACTTGAGCGCGTCGACCACTCCTTCATCGCCATCAGTTGCCATGCTGCGGTTGACACCCAGGCCTTTTGCGCATAGTACGGAAAGAATGCCGGTACCAGCGCCTAGCTCGAGCACGTTCTTGCCAGCAACTATTTCACGGCTTGAGGCAAGATAGCTTCCAAGGTGCAGAGCCGCCTCCCATGTCCGTAGACCAGTGGTACCAGAGGACGAGATCACGGAGCGAGACTCAAGCAAAGTAACGGAGGCATCTATGCGGCTGAAGTTGTACGTCACATAGGCTTTCTGCTGTGCCACTGCAGCCTCCGAGGGTAGATTCGAGCTCAAGAATGAAGAGAGTAGAGACATGAGATCATCTGATAATTCCTACTCATTCCGAGAATAGTCTCACATCAGCGCGCACTCCACTCGTAATACAGATCGACTACAGTACAGCTGGAAGGCAGTTGACAAGATTAGGTGGAAGAGGTGACCGCAGCATCCACCTACCATTGCTGAAAGGCATCGATCATAGGATAATGAAGGTAGTTCTCAGGCGCGGGTATATTCAGCAGGACCGCTGTGCACAATCCTTTACAAAACATAATGCTTCGATGCCAATTGGGAAAGTTGGATGAATAGAAGGGAAGGAAGGAAAGCCTACATCCTCTTCGGGGTCGTCGAGTGCTTCTTCGATTTTTGCAACGAGCAGTTTGAGAGCCCGCATTTGATAGCGCTCAGGCGGCGGGTACCTTAAGGTCTGTTGATCGAATAAGTGAGCATAAAGCCATGCCTGTACATCAGGCTGCTTCAATATCTTTCCCTCCGGCCATCTCAATATGCTCGGATCCAGCAACTGAAAGTACTGCCGACTCAGCAGAGCAAGCGACTCCTCTACTGAAGGGTCTAGAGTCATTTGCAGAAGCGCTGGTATAAGTTACTCTTCAGTAAGGGAGAAAGGCCGTCGACGAAGTCGGTCAAGAGAATGCCGATCACGTGATATGCTTCATTGTCACATGCGGGCGGCTCAAGGTTGTGGTCTCTGGGCTCAAAATGACACTGTGATCACGAGCCTTCAATCCTCCCTTTCGTCGCTGCAATGGTCTGTCGTTCTATGAGCGCCCTCAGCTAACGGCTGGCCAACATCGAGAACACAGCAGGATGGAGAAGTACTCCCAGTATCGCGACAGAGGTACGGCAGCCATCCCCGTCACCATCACGTAGTTCCTTGTGCAGTGGGCTGACACTTACAGGCTCTGGCATCGCACCTTTCTTCCCAATCCCGGCAGCGTCCTCCGGCATCAACCTCCCCCTCCACCTCTTCCTCTTCAGCGTCCGCATCTTCTTCCTGATCCCCGCCTTCATCTTCTACTTCGCCTTCCTCTCCTGGCTGCCACTCAATGCCCTGGTCAAGAAAGGCGCGCTATGGATTCTGCTGGGCATACCCGGCATCTGGTGGGTAGACCTGCAAATCGACGGCGTCCGGCGCGGTAGCCTGGGGAAGAGCGGCACCAGCAGACGGCTGCCGCATCCCGGCACCATCATCGCGAGCTCCTTCACCAGCCCCATTGACAGCCTCTACCTCGCCGCAATCTTCGATCCCATCTTCACCGCCTCGTACCCCAACACCCGCTTCGTGCAGCGCATCACTCTCTTCCAGGCGATGGTGCGCGCGCTACTCCCACCAGAGCCGACACCGCCTCGCGGCGCGAAACTGACCTCGCTCTCCGCGCTCGTTGCTGAAAATCCGGGCGCTACGATCGCTATCTTCCCGGAATGCACCACTACCAATGGCCGCGGTATCCTGCCCTTCAGTCCCGCGCTGCTGAGCGTGTCGCCCAAGACCAAAATATTCCCCGTAAGCCTGCGATATACGCCCGCGGACATTACGACGCCGGTTCCAGGGACATACCTGCAGTTCGTGTGGAACCTGTGCAGTCGGCCCACGCACTGTATACGTGTCAGAATCGCCGAGGCGGTCTACAATACATCCAAGACGAAGAGCCAGTTCAGCGTTGGCGCAGGTAGTGGCGCAGATCAGCCGGCGGTGAAAGCGAGGAAGAATTCATATCAGTCGAATTTCTTCGATGAGTTGCATATAGGGGAGAAGGTCAGCAGCTCGGACACGCTGGGAGGCGAGAGCGAAAGCGACGAGGGGCTTGGGGCAGAGGAGAAGAGGGTGCTGGAGCGCATTGGAGAAGACTTGGCGAGACTGGGAAGAGTCAAGCGAGTGGGATTAGGTGTCAAGGACAAGCAAGAGTTCATAAATGATTGGACGCGGAAGAGACGGTAGTGGCCATATGCATGACGGGCGAAAAAGAGCATAATTGAGGCAATTTGCCAGCGTTCCAGCGATTTACGATTTGATGGCTATATGCAACGAGTGAAGGGTGATTGGAAAGCCAGTTCCAACGCCAATGAGGTGTGCTGGGTTGGATCTGTACAAAAGCGATATTCATTGCACCTGACAAAGCACTTGGACTTAGTATATATATATATATATATCCGACTTTCTGTGTTTCAAATATAAGCAGGTCTCCAAGACGGAAGCACTCCGTGTCAGCTGCAGCACATCATCTTTGTTCAGGTATTGCGTGCGCAGCAGGATATCGATAGACAATTAATCTAGTAAAGGCTACGTGTTTCTTTCACGTTCAATATCAGGAGATCCCGATACAAATCAGCCAGTTTTCGTGTGTGCTCCTTAGCTGGAAGACATACCGACGATTATTCGATAGGAAGGAAAGTAAGAGTCTAGACTGCAAAGAACGTTGGATGGGTGTTTTGGATCCCACCACGCCAAGGGCCGGAGATCGCTCAACGGCGGGAGTGCCTTGCATCCGTGGGTGAGCTTCCCCGGCTTGGCCTCGTGTCATCTTTCAACGTCTGACCAGCAGTCCTCTTCAACTACAGATGAACATTTGATCCAGACAGGCGAGCAGTACATACTCCGCATGAGAACCCAGGTCTGGATTGAATTAGAGCTGGAGGTTTTTGATGACCGCTACTGTTGGTATCTCCGTATAGAAATTTGATGCTGTTCCTAGAGGCAACTTTTGGATCCTTCAAAAGATTACTTCAGGTCGCCCAGATTTCTAACTGACTGGAAATTATGACTGTGCTGGTTTAAGTGCAGCTTTATATTGGGAGATGAGCGCTGTAATTCCTGATTGCATGGCTTAGACTACATCGACCCTCATACTTTGAGATTGCTTTGCAGCTTGTTATCACAGTCAACCTCCAATTAGTGGCGGAGATATCGTACGCAGGCTGTATTTACACTCGCTGCTTGCCGCTAAAATCCTTTGTGGCGGCTATGCAAGACTCAAGTAGACGAAGAACTGGACAGGAGAAGTAAACAACTTTTTCTGCATTGTCCCAACCCAGCCTACCTCTCTGTTTGCTCTTATGTCTCAGTGAATCACTGCTCTTCCTTTGATAGTTCCGCAAACACAATGCGTGTGGAAACAGATGCTTCTTTCAGGGTTGGGTAACTAGCAGTGTCGCTGCAAGGTGTCGGTCGAAATTCGACGTTTGTGAATGCCTGCTTGAACACCAATCGTCCCGTGCTTGTATTCGTGAAGTGATTCTCCATGCGCGTGTCAGCAAGTGAAGTGGCATATGCCGGCAGACGCATATCAACAAATTTCGTCATCCCATTTCCGGACTCACACTTGAACTCTGCTCAACAATATCGCTTCTCTGCTCTCAAATACTCACGCATCGTTCCGCTTCGCATTTGCTTTCTCTCGCACAGCATGACACAGCAATACAATCAACCGCTTGCTAGAATTGGTGAGTGAGATCCGTTCGACCATCGTCACAGAACACGTGCCGGGGACCCTTATCTCTCTTCTCACTGGAAGCGCAATCCTGAAGAGCTCTCACCGCACCTCCATCTTTCTGTGAACATGCTAATCTTGTTACCTAGAAGTTGCTTCTCATTCGCAACCTAACACGCCGGAATCATCGGACAGCGAGCATCTCTACCGCTACCGCACACCACAACGCTCCTCTGTTCGCACACGTGATCGCTCAATGTCCCCTCGCGGCGAAGACCGTCGCAGCTACACTGTCTCTGGAGACGGGCCCGAACGTCCACAAAGCTCATCCTCGCAGTTGGCTCGACGTTACAGCGGTACGACAACAGGCCGTAAGACAGACGACGGCACACGTGGCTGTGTATATATTATATACTGACAACACGTTCAGATCTTACGTTGGGTCCGAACGAACACGAAAACTGCAAGCTCCCAAAGAACTTCTCCAAGCCTCTGACCTGTTTCTATTGGTACTACAACGGCCGCTGCAACAAGTCTGACGAAGCCGTTCGTATCAACCCCCCGCCCTGAAGCATCGATGCGACTGACATGACTCACTAGTGCTACTACGCTCACTACCACACCGGCATGGTCGCTTCTGCCCCAGTCGGTACAGGACGCGGTCGGGCCATTGCAGGTCGGCAAGCCGAATACCACATGGACGCCATTCACGCCCGCGAGGAAGCCGCAGTGAGCCGCGAAAAGGCCTTGCGCGCTGAAGGAGAGGTTCTACGACGTGAAGAAGCAAGAATCACTCGATTGAAGAACCGTTTCCTGGAAGGACTTGAAACTATGGACCAGGCCTCGACTGACGTGCGCCGAGTCCTTCAGCGTCGCCGTGCTGACTTGGCTGCTCTCAATGTCGAAGGCAACTTCCATGAAAACAGTATGTCTACTCCAGTCATGACTTTAGCTTTCAAGCGCCCCGGTTATCAAAAGTCCTTCTCGCAGATTGGGAGCGCTATTCAATTCAGCTTTGAGCGAAATCTACCTTGTTCACAATCTACCAAGAGCCTGCTGAGCTAACGTCCTCACAGTTGACAAAGTCCTTAAGGCTGTCGATGGCATGAATGGCGCAGTAGCCGGCTTTCACCAGCAAGTCACCAATGCTATGAAGAACCTAAACGGGCTCGACATCGACAGCTTCATTTCTGCGACAAGCACCGGAAGAGTCACCAGCGCTCCCACGTATCCAGTAACTAGTACCGTGCCAGGAACGAACGGATCAACGACCACGGTCAGCACAAACTCTCGAGCTCATGTGCAGATCCCGGGCCTCACTACCATCGCTCCCGCGTCAGGCCCCCAGCGCCCTCATCCCCTTCCGGCGCGCATCTTTACCGAAGGATCGAGTTCGGAATTCACCGAGTACTCTACCCAGATTCATACCCCGATCTCGGAATCACAGCCAGATCTCGTAATCGCCAAACAGGAGTAAGACCACCAGCCGTGCCCAACCATGGATCAGGACCATCCCTTTCGATTCTGTGCTTGCTGCCGAGATCCATCAGTCTTGTTAGGATGTTTGGTCGAAATGATCGGGTAGTGGTTCACTTTACGATAGGCCTGTGCCTGATTTGAACATTTGGTGTACTTGAGGCTTCTATGGGTGTTGGTTCCTCCTCAATTCTACATGCTGTTTCTTTAATGACCTGGTGGTTGGGCTAGCCTCTCGGAGAGCACTCTTGTCCTACCTATCGGCTAACTCTACTATAACGTGGGGCAAGGCTTGTTCTGGCGCGGGCGATCATTGAAGCGTTGGTCTCTGGCTTGGCTTGGATGTCTAGCTTGGATGTCTAAACCAGATGCGAGGGCTTACTATACCAATACGGTCATGGCTGGGTTTCTTGTGGGGTTTACTGGGGCAACACCGGTACTGTAAAATAGGATGAACAGCTTTTATACCAACTGTGCACCAGGCTTGACACTTGACTGAAGACGCGTTCTCTTGATTGCTCGCACGCCAACAAAAGACTGCGAAGAAGAACCTGTTTGAATGCTATGCAAGGTTGGGTCAGCAGGATCGCCTGAGCAACTCAAACGCCGGCTTCGTCCCCAAGCGCAAAGTTGCCACGCAACACTATCACGCGTACGCAGATGTACACAATGCCAACTCCCATTCTGTTCCCATGATGACCATGCAGCACATAAACCATCGCCTCCGCATCTTCCCCGCCACCCGCTTATTTCTTCTTGTCCTTCGAGGCACCCTTGGCCTTGACCGTCCCCCGCATCGTCTTGGAGCGGTTCTTGCGCTGCTTGCCTGTTATCGCATCCACCGTCAGCATATTCCTCAAAGCCCTTCTCCGTCTACCCCCGCCACCCTAATCCCATCCTTCCTGCACACGAGGAGGCTGTACATACGCTGCTGCCTGCTCGCCTTCTCGATCTTGCTCGCCATGCCCACCCGCACGAGCCTGTAGTGCGGCTCAAACTTCTTCATCGCCTCGTTCGAATCGTAGATGAGCGCGAAGCCCGTGCTCTTGCCGCCGCCGTACTGTGTCCGGAAGCCGAAGACGGAGACTTGGTCTTTGCCGGACTTGTAGAGCTCTGAGAGCTTGGAGCGGAGCTCGTCTTTGGAGACGTTCGGGCGGCCGGGGTGCAGGACGTCGCTGGGGGTGGAGGGTGTTAGTTCGGCTGTGGGAATTGTGGCGGGCGAGCCGGAAAGGGCTGCTGATGGGGTGTGCGATTGGGGGTTTTCGGGAATGGCTTACACGACCATCTGCTTGCGGCCCAGAAGAGGGTTCCGGATGAATTTGCGCGTGCGCAGGGTTACTTGCGAGTCGGCCATGGTGAACGGATTTGCTGGTGGATGGACTGTCTCTCGAGTTAGGATCTGGCGTCTGCGATGGGAGTCTGCTGCCCGCGCGCAGGCTCGACGTACTGAGGGTATCTGAGCGGCTACCGACTGCGTGATCCTGTGTTGAGTGGATGGAATTCGTGGGCGGGTGGTAGCGAAATGTCCTCGTCGTCGATGGGACGTCGTCGCTAGCTCGAAAATTGAGTGTGCAGCGCTGCTGATTAGATCCGCCGCCTCGCTTGCGATAATCGCGTCTTGGCATCTCCGGGCATGTTTTCGAGTGTTTACCGCTAGCCGATTCCAGCTTCGCTATAACAGACCACCAGCCGACCATTGTCATTCATTACGCCTTCTGTTAAGAGCACGACAGCTTGAATGTGACATTCACTATGGGATCACCACGGAAACTGGAGCGGCGCAACGTCGTAGACATGGAGTCGAACGAGAACTGTGTACGCGCATAAGCCCTGCTAACATCCGTAACTTCTTAATCCAATTGCGATCACACCAAGTCAATCGGATGCTAATGCTCAAGCGCAACACAGGCAGTGAAGGCCTCCACTCTTCGGCAACCCAGCAAGATCCCTCCGCCAACGCCAGCCAAAGGCCTCTTCGAAATGTCAGCGTCCGACAACAATGCTCGCGCCGCCGCAGCGAGCATGATGCCACCGCCAGGGTTAATCCCTATGAAGCATAAAGTGTCCGGATGTACGTAGAATGAAGAGAGAGTGTTTTGATAAGCGTCTGACGGTTCTCAGTACCTGAACCTGCGCCGAAGCGGAAAACACTCGCCGAGCGAGCAGGTGAAACACGCACGAACGGGGCCGCTCCACCTAGCTCAAGACCAGTCAATGGCGCAGTCAAAGCGGCGGCAGTTGCTGGTCCCCGAAACCCTTCGCTATCCTCTTCAACCTCCTCACGCGTTCCTTCCACGACCTCCTCGCGAAACATATCGAGCAGCTCCTATGCAAGCAGCACCAGCAATGGGAGCCGACCACCATCTTCCCTCAACCATCGCCCTCAGACCGCCATGGGCCACGTAAGAAGCGCCTCACAAAGCGCGGCATCGAACATACGTCCAGCGACGGCAATGGAGAATCATTCGGCAGTCAACGGAAGCCGAGCTGGTATAGTACCTATTTCAATCTCGACATACCAATTCGCAGACGCGCTGCAGCTCAGAAAACAACGAGGACGCTATGACAACCAGTCAAATTATATATCTGACGGCTGGCTGAGCTCTCGCGCTGCCCAATCCACGCAATTCCAAGCACAATCCCAATTTCATTCAAAGACTCTTCGAGACTCTTCGCTATCTACGGCTTTCCAAAACCTCAGCATCAGCTCAGCTTTGGCGGAGCCGAGAGATGGCGCAGTCAATCTCAACGGGGAGCCTGATTGCCCTAAGACCCCTTCTTCTTATATACCCCGAAAACCACTAAGCACACCACAAATTCCACTGCCGCCACACCCTTCAACAATCATCAGCCCCTACAAAACACCAAATCGCTCCACGTCTCCTACAAAGGAGATGTTCCTTTCTCGTAGCTCTAACGTTACTGCACCAGTTCCCGCCTTCGACGTCGACGACCGTTTCGAAAAGGTCGAGAGCCAGTATGCTCAACTACGAGGCATGATCGAGAGGTCGAACACTGAGCGAAATGACATGGAGGAAAGGCTCAGCCTTCAGAAGGTTAGGTGTACGTTCTGAATCCCTGTAACGGACGGATAGCCGCCCCGAACTATCATTCGCACAACACTTTAGCTCCCCTGTAAACGATGATATTGACTCCTGGCCTACAGTAAATGAGCTCGAGATGATACGAACGCAACTTTCAGCATCCAACAACACGCTTCATTCAGAGCTAGAAGACGCAAAGGTAAAGCTATCGACGACCACTATGGCACTAGATGACGCGCGGAGGAAGCACACATACGAGGTTGACGACCTTCGGCGGAAACACCGGCACGATCACGATGATCTGAAGGACGCCCACCGTAAAGAGATGGAAAGGTTACGACGAGAAACTCAAGAAGAAGCGGATACGCTGCGGCGGCAAGCAGAAACAGGCTCCAGCTCTCTTCGCCAGGCGCATAGAGAAGAGCTCACCGAAGTAGAACGGCGCTTGAAGGCCGAGCTCGACGATGAGCGAAGTCGCCGAATCCAGGAAGTGCAGGAAGTCTCGACGAGACTTGAACTCCACCGACAGAACACAGGCCTAGATATTGAGCAGAAAGACCGAGAAAACGATCAGCTCCGCAAGGAGCTTGCTCAAGCGCACGCCGATTTTGACCGACAGAAGGAGCTCAATGCCTCACTGAAACACAGTCTTTCTGAGGCTCACGCAAACAACCTGTCACTCGAAACCTCGAACAAGGCCATGAAAGCCAAGATAGACTTCCTGGAATCGGATAATCAGGCACAAAGTCAGGCCTTTGCAGACCTGCACAAACGCATGCAGGAAGCCATCGAAGCCGCCGAAGTAGCTAACGCCAAACTGCGCGCTGAAGAGACACTACGCCGAAAACTCCACAACCAAGTCCAAGAACTCAAAGGAAACATCCGAGTCTTCTGTCGAGTACGGCCTACGCTTCCATCAGCAACAGAAGAAGAGCTACCAGCGAAGATCGACTTCCCGGACTCCATCGAAGACGCAAAAGAAGTCGCAATCCAAGGCCCCGAGCAAAAGTCAGCACTCGGCAAGGTCACGACATCCACCCACAACTTCTCGTTCGACAGAGTGTTCGGACCAAATAGCGAGAACGCCGCCGTCTTCGAAGAGATCTCCCAACTCGTCCAATCCGCCTTGGACGGCTACAACGTCTGCATCTTCTGCTACGGCCAAACCGGTTCCGGAAAGACCTTCACCATGACATCCCCGGACGGCATGATCCCGCGCGCCGTGTCCCAGATCTACGCCTCGGCCCAAGCCCTCGAAGAAAAGGGGTGGCGCTACTGCATGGCCGGTTCCTTCGTCGAGGTCTACAACGAGGACCTGAACGACCTCCTCGGCGAGCCTGGGGAGCTGGACAGGAAGAAGATAGAGATTAGGCACGATACCGATAAGAAGCGTACCGAGCTCAAGGGCGCCGAGAGCGTGGTTCTGGATTCTGCGGACCGCGTGCACGAACTTCTAGCGCGCGCGTCGAAAAACAGATCCGTGGCGGCCACGAAGGCGAATGAGCGGTCCTCGCGGAGCCATAGTGTCTTTATCCTCAAGCTGATCGGGGAGAACAGCATTACGGGCGAGACGAGCACAGGGACGCTGAATCTGGTTGATCTGGCGGGCAGCGAGAGGCTGGCGCATAGCCAGGCGACGGGGGATAGGCTGAAGGAGACGCAGAATATTAATAAGAGTCTGAGCTGTTTAGGGGATGTTATTGGGGCGCTTGGGCAAGGGGGTGGGGGGCATGTGCCGTATCGGAACAGCAAGGTATCTATGCATTACGCTCGTAGAGTATAGTGGTTTGGGTAGTGATGAGGCTAATGCGTGGTGCTAGTTGACCTACCTCCTGCAATACTCTCTCAGTGGCCAGTCGAAGACGCTCATGTTCGTCATGATTTCGCCGCTGCAGGCGCATTTGAGTGAGACTTTGACGAGTCTGAAGTTCGCTACAAAGGTTTGTACTACTCTTTCTTCTACATTGTCTCTGCTTGGAGCGTCGGCAAGAACATTACTGACTCATGCGACTCACAGGTGCACAATACGCACATCGGGACAGCTAAGAAGCAGACTAGGGTGAAGGACTGACGCGTTGCTTGAGCAAGGGTACTGTGGGGAAGGTTCAACCTCTGATATGCGTCTTCTATTGTTCAATGTCACTGCTCGGGCGCATGTGGGACTTTTTGAGTCCTGCTGGTTGGGCGGAAGGGGCAACATTGGGCGTTTGGCGCCAAGTGGCGGCTACAACGATTTTGGTATTGAATCACGCCTTTCGGAGAGGTATCAAACACGTGAGATTTCAGAACCTAGTACGTCCTCCTCTTGAATCTCGTGGGGTGCGGAAAGACGACAAGACTTTAAGTAGCTTCTGGTTTGAAGCTAGCAGTTATTTGATGATGAGTATTCCGAAGGTCTGGTGGTCAGCTCATCATCTTTGCGCTTGTGACATCTCAATGTTCCAGCTGTCATACCCTTCGACCAACTAACCTTGTTTTCTTTCATCGACATAGAGTTTCTGCGTCTGAAAGAGATGTTATCAATTTCGAAGCATTGGCCTCAGTCTGACGAATGTCTCACCGATATTGTTCTTTCATGTTGAACCAGCTTTTGCTTGGAGCGGGAGTATTCCTGAAACACCGCTATTTGCTGCTATCTTCCCCAACTCACCGTTGACAATTCACGGCGCCCCAGGGCGTTCACGAGGCCCCTTGGACGCATTTGAAAATGCGTCTCCCATAACAATCACAACGTCTGACTCTACTCCAGCCCACAGTTGCGCGCCAAATTTGATCGTACTACTCCCTACCACTCACACGTATCTTCTTCTTTATCAGGCCGCGCCTTTTGCTTCCTCACCAGACAGCCCAAGACCCCTCACACCATCATACCAACCCAGCTTTCCTAGCATCCACCTACCCACTTTCCCTCATCAGGACGTCAAGGATCCCCCAATAATACTCACAACGCTTAAAGCCATGTGCACAGTCGAGCACGTCGTCCATGGCTGCGGTCAGCTCGCCAAGAACTTCTACGCATGCATTTGGGCAAGGAGAGGGAAGGCGTGCTTCTGTGAAGAGCTTGTTAATCATGAGTTCCGCAGAGATTGCGGTGATTGTCGCCAGGGGTTTCTGAAGCTGTGCATTCGTGATGTTGTAACGAGATAGGCGTGCGTGGGACTCCTGACAGTGTAGATGGCGGTTGCTGGCTGTGTCAACTTGGAGTGATGTTGATGAATGGATCTCGGCTAGATTCTTAAGACTTGGAGAGCTTTGTGTTACACATTGGAACCAGCTGCAACATGGCGTTTGGTGTTCATGGTGAAGTTGGACTCTTATATTGGTTGTAAACTGTGAACATGTACTGGAATACACAAACGAACATAAAACCACTACTCGCTCCCACAGTCTCAGCAACGCCTTTTCACAGAAACCCATGCTGCAGATCAACCAGCAGTATCAACCACCTCCGCAAACCACTGCCTCAACGCCGTAGCTAACACACCCGGCAACTCCTTCACATCCCTAACAACAAGGTAATACCTGAACGGAAACGTGTCCAGATACTTCTTCGTCACAACCTTAAAATCCTGACCAACCTGCACAAAGTCCGCAGTCTGCAAGTCAAGGATGCTCTGTCCGCCCTTCGAGCCCTCCGCTTTCCCTTGCGGAGGAGCCTGGTTTGCGGCATCCACAATGACAAAAACGACCATGATCTTCTCCTCCATCGCCTGGCGAATGAGCCGCTGGATTGTGGCATGGTCTTCGCAAATGCCGTCGGAGATGATGATGAGGAGCTGCCAGAGCTCCGCGCCAGAGCTGGTGGCCCGCATTCTAGCTTCGCGGAACAGCTCAATGCCATCCGTGACCAGCTTCCGCACATCCGTTTTCTGTTGCTGGAATCCAAAGCGCCTGAACACCTCGACCCCAGCCTCAGAAGAGAAGGGTGTCTCGAACGGATGGGCCACCTCCACGTTCTCGCCGAAACGGACCACACAGAGCTCACCCGCTTCAAGCATAGACAGCGAGCGAGACACAAGCGCCAGAGTTTCGAAAGCGAGGTCAGCACTTCCGCCTTCGGCCATGCTCTTGCTGTCGTCCAGTGCAAGCATGATTTGGTAACTGCGCTTGCTGGGCTGGCTGCGGCGGAGCCAGATCTTGTCGCGCTTGTAGGAAGAGGCGATGTACGGGATGATGCGCTTCATGTTCAGGCGCTTGCCGGTGCGGAAGTCGCCGCGGAGCTTTGTGGCGAGTGTTGGTGCGAGGATGAGGCGCAGATGCTCGGTGAGGGACTGCGAGAGGGTGCGGGTGGATGATTCGTGGTGGGTCCAGAGGCGTCGCGCTTCGTCCGCTGAGCGAGGAGTTGGAGTCGATTGGTCGAGATGAATTGTTGACAGAGCTGTGTCGACTTCCTCCACATCGTCTTCCCGCTCATCGTCAATGCCGTCCATATGATCATCAAGTTGATCGATCGGCATGTCCTTGTGATCTCCTTGAAAGGCGTTTGGTCTGCCTTCTTCTCCACCTCGCGGCTGCGTAGTTGCACTGGGCTCATGATCTTGCATCGGTGCATCTTCGACCTCATCCCCATCAACATCAACGTAATCGGGCACAGCCTCCGTTGCCTGCTCTTGGTCGTTCGAGGCCAAAGCTTTGTTCTCGTCCAGAGCACGTACTTGCTCCTCTTGAGCAGCGCCGAGGGCTTGCGTGTCGGCTTGGGTCTGGTCATCGTGCAAGTGCTCGAACTCGGCATCAGCCATGTCCACATCCTGATTGAGTTGCTGGTTGAGCGGCTCTTGGTCTTTGATGGCGTCCCGAATCTGCCGCCGCTGGTTGTACCACTGCTCGAGCGCGTCGCCAAGTTTCTTGAATGGCTGGCTGTCTGCAGAGTCCTGAAGATCATCGTCGCTCTTACCAACGGCATCTCTGGTGGAAGCCTGACCTCGTTGTCCGTCTTCTGCAGATGCTTGTACCTCTTCCTGCTCAGAAGCCTCGCCTTTGGACCCTTCTTCTTGTTTGCTTGCGCTAGCTGTGGCTTGTTGGTCTTCCATGGCTTGCTCTTGGGCGTTGGTCCCAGCTCCGCGAACCTCGCTCTCCGCAACATCTTCGGCGCCTGCGCGCTCGTCAGCCAGCTGAAGCTGACCTTCGTCTTCGGCACCTTGTTCTGCTTCGTCGGTGTTCTCGGGCTCTGTGGCCTTCTCTGCCTCTTGTTCGTCGCCAGTCTCCTCTTGCATAACCTCTGCGTCCTCTGTCGGAGTTGCGTCCCTCTCGTCGGGCGGCGTAGCGGTATCTCCAGGACCATCAGGCTCTTCCGCATCCTCCTCCCTTCCATCTTGGATGTCCTCCATACCTTCAAAGTCGGAGTCGTGCTGAGATCCCTCCGACTTGTTGTCCATATCAAGCTCATCCGGAAGGTCTAGAGTTTCGCCTTCCTGCAGATGCGGGTCCGTCTTCTCCATCTCCTCTCTACCGACCATCTCAGATTCTTCCGCCCCAGCTTCAATCTCTTCCTCCATCTCCTCCCCTTGCTGCTCTTCTGGCTTGCCTTCCTTGTCCTGGCCGGCAACTTGCTCGTCTTTCTTACTCATGCCTTTATTCTGATCACCCTCCTTGTCTTTGTCGGCTTCCTCTCCGCCATCGTCCCACATCTTCTCATCCAATGTCGATGGGCCGAGATCGTCGACGTCTCCAGCTTCTTCATCGATGCTTTCATTATCCCCTTCGTCGCCAGATTGTGCTTCGTCGTCCTCGTCCTTCTCCGGTGCGTCACCCATATCTCCCTCCATCTCCTGATCTGCCATGTCGACAGCATCCTTCTCATCCTCAATCTCCTCCCGATCCGTCTTTTGATTCGGCTCCTGCGCCAGCTCAGTTAAATCTTCATCATCCTGTATGTCTTTGCTAATGTCTTCCGCCCCCTCTCCCTCTCCTAGACCAGTGCCCTCTTCAAGCTTGTCACCCGAGTCGCCCTTCTCATCCGACTTCTCGGACGGCATGCAGAAGCCCTGTGTGCCTATCTGTATAAAAGCCTTGGCGAGGCGACATGTCATTTTTGTCGTTGCTTGATGGTGAGATGCGAACCGTGCAAGGGCCTCCTGATATATCTGCACGTACTGCTGTAGTATCGACAGCACCGCAGCGAACAAGGCGGTTGCAGAACGCAGGACATTGACATGCCGTAGTCCTCCCAGGAGAGCACTGAGAGAAGCAGCGATCCGCGGACCCTGCAACGCCGCTAGACTTCTTGTGATTGTCTGCTCTTCCGTCATAAACCATGTGGCGTCTTCGACCGATGTCGGCAGTGAGGTTTGGGCCTTCTCTAGATCCTGGATCGAGCCAAGTATGTCGTCCAGAGTCTTAAACATTTGATCGCGAACCGTATCCGCTTCAAGGTTTCGCGTGCCATTGATGATGTGACCGTTAGGAGTGGTGGAGTCCTCGTAATCTGCCCAAGGTATCATGTGATCCAGGACAGGAGCAAGGACCGGATATGTCTCTTTCCAGCCATGGAGGATGTGGTTAAACTCTTTCATGGCGACCTGACGGCGGTCGTCAAGCTCCATGTGACTGCTGGTTTGGAGTCCTTCTGGAGCTGGCGGCAGACTTCTGGTCTCCTCGTTCAAGGCTTGGAAAGCCGCTGCATAGCTGCGCAAGTCATTCACCAATGCAGACACGTCAAACTTTCCCAGAGTTGCTTGAGCGGCGACTACGTCCGCGCCCAAGGTAGCAATGGGCAACAACCATGCCACGATGCGTTCGGATGTATTGGCTGCCAACGTGTCGTGCAGGGACGCGGGATAGAGCTCGTACTTGTCCGGCGCCCAGAGCGCTTCGGCTTGTTTGACCACTGCGCCAAGAGTAGATGAGTGTGTAATGCTTTGGCTCAAAAACGTTCGTTGCGTAATCGAAGTATGCAATAAGCTTTCCAGAAACCCGACACTTCTAGCAACCTCGTTGGCTGTCAAATCGCCTGAGTGTTCTCGCTTGACGTCTCGGACAGAAGCCATGAGGTCAAGAGCTTTGTAAAGGTGGTGTTCGGCCGCAGCTTGAAGCTCGTCTCCACACGCCTTGGGTAAGACTGGCAAGGATGCTAGCACGGTCGACAGCGACTCCTGCATCTCGAGTACATCGCCCCCAAGATTTGACTTGAAGCCCATTTGCCTCAATTCTTTCAGCGTGTCCGCAAAAAGTCTGCGTTTCCTCGACTTCAGTTGCTGGACAGTATCTTTGTTCTCTTCCGTCAAGATCGACGGAGTCGCCTTTCGGAGCTTAACCATCTCCGATTCAAGATTGGATAAGAAAGACTCGATATAGGCTGGGCCATCGACAGCTAACTCGTTCGCTCTGGCCATCTTGCGCATCAAGGAAGTCGTCGCTGTCAGGTTTATGAAGCGGGTAGGTCTTGATACCCATTCCGATATGCCGGACTCGCACTCTTCGAGAGCCTTCGAGTCCGCATCCGATCGAATGGGCATATGGCGCTCGGTCAGGTCAGGGAAGATCAGATCGGGCAGTCCTTGCTTGAGAATCGCATCCACAGGCTGACCAAGGAGAGCCCTAAACTTCCGTACCAGCTTAAAGAGCTTACGATGGGATGTCTTCGCGCTCTGGCGCAGCGCATCTATTGTTCTATCTCTCCAGCCCGCAAGCTGTATTACATTTCTCATGTCTTTCTCTAGAGTCTGGCGTCCTTTAGCCAGCGTAGCATTGACAGGCTGCTCAAAGCGGGCAAAGAACTTGATGAAGTGCGCGAGGGCTGCGTGAACCGGCTGCAAAGCTGGCTCGTCCTGGATACGCATAGCTAGGTGTTCTTGGAATTGCTCTAGGAGACGAAGGCGCTGCTGATACTGGCCCGCGCTAGTCGAATGGATGAAGCTTTCCAATGTCTTGACGAGCTCTCGGGCATGAGTCTTCATGTCTTGTTCGGAAGAGAGCAAAGCCTCAGGTACGGCAACAATGTTTTCGTAGGCAACGAACCACCAGCGCTTTGCATCCTCAACGCACTTCTCCGCTTCGATATCGAACAGTCGTGCCCAAGTAGTCAGCTCGAGCTGTCGCCAGCTGATGAGGAGATTTGTGAGCTCATCGTACAACGAAGCAGCGCTGTACTCTTTGCTTGCTACACGCTGCCATTCGTAGACTGTGGCGTGCAACTGCTCGCCCTTCGTCAGGAGTTTGGCCACTGGCTCCATGTGACGGAACGCAAGGAGCTCGGTACAGATGTTAAGAACCTCAGAGAGCGTGGCGTGCTCGGGCCAGACTTCTCGCAGTTGTCTGAAGCGGCGCTGGAGCCTCTGCACAAGCGCTACCAGTTTCCTGGCTTCGATAATGTTCGGGTCAGTGTAGATGTTGTACGTCCGTCGTGGTCCGTCGATGTTTTGTAGTGAGCCAAGCTTCTCTTGAATCATGAGAAACACACTGGGAAGCGTAGCTTTAGTGGGGATAATTGACTCGGCGTCGTTGGAATATGTTGCCAGAATCTTGGCGGAGCGCTCGAGTAAGGCTCTCATCTTTGCGACTGGTTCTTGTCTGTTGACAAATATGGCCGCATGTAAGTCAGATAGCTCTGGTGCGAGATCTTGGAACGATACATCCTCTGATGTGAGGTTCAGTGCCTTCTCTTGCTCATAGCTCGGAAACAGATCCTGAAACTCATCCTCAGCAGCGTCGTCTTCCACCTCTTGCCCATCGCGATACCTGAACAAACTTGACTTCATTGCGGCTTTTTGCTGATCTGAGCTGAGTTGCTCTTTCCAGGTGCGATAGAAAGATTCGAAACAGTCGTGGATTACGGTACGCACACGCGCAGGGCCACTCCTTTCCGGCTGGATGCTTACGCCTAAGGACAACGAAGCTAGCCTATGAAGCCGAATCGCCGGCTCAACCATCGTCAGATGTATTGGCTGCGCTAGGTAGCCGTCGAGCCAATAATCTTTAGCGCGGCCGAGGAATGCGTTTGCCCGGTGCAAGACTGACTCCAGGTAGAAATGATCAGGAGTAGGCCTGGTTCTACGCTCGCCAGCACTGACCAAGCCAATGCCAACATTAAGACAATGGAGAAAGCCTACCACAGGTGCAGTGATGTCATCGTAGGCTCGGTAGCCTGTGGAGAACCGCTCGTTGATCCTGAGAAGGTTCTGCTGTAGCGTTGAGTCCTGGATGGGTTCGCTGCCCTTTTCGCGCGTGGCAGATACCACAGTTTTGAGAAGTCCTAGTAGGTTGGTGAACTCTCCTTGCAGCTGGTTCAGTTCGGACATGGGCGGGCGAGCAATCGCAGGTACCACCGGCTCTGCTCCTAGCTCTACAAGTTCCCTTTCAAGCAGCCGTGTTCGGAGATTCTCCAACTGTCCTGTGAACAAAAGCTCGAATTGCTGTAGAGCAATAAGTTTGCCCTCAACATCGCTCTTGTAGTTGGCAAACCATTGGCGTTCGACGGCAGGTCTCAACGCAGGATCGAACGGCCGGTCCGGGATGTAAAGAAGCATGCTACCCAGGGCGAAGTTTATCCATGCCCAGCCAGCGGCGGCCCATTTCTCATGTCGAGCAGCATAAGCGGTATCAAGGTAGCGCAGTGGCCTTTCGAGGAAAGCACTGAAGATGTCTCGGAAGTAGTGTCCCTGCGGCAAGCTACTTGACAGGGTCATTTCGAATCCAGAGGCTGCTTCTGTCCCTGGATTCACTTCAAAGTAATGCTGGTGAGCACCCAGGAGCTCGCGTATGAGCAGCCGGAGAGACACATCCAGTACTGACACCTGGTCCTGGACAAATCTTGGCGCTGCGAGAGCAACGCTTTCCCCCAAAGTTTTAAGCTCAGCGTCCAGCAAATCGAGCTGCGCTAGGGACACACTCCCGACGCCCGTAAGCCTGCGGAGGAGAGAAATACTTAGATAATCATTGAGCGCCACGGCACGCCTGTCTGAAGAATCACCGCCTAAGTAATCGGAAAGATTCTTGAGTGTTTCGGCGGGAGTTCTTGTCAATGGGCTGCTGCGCCGCAAGGTATGGCGTGTTGACCTGCCTGCAAGAAGCTGCAGTATTGGCCGAAGTTGGGCTGTTTGTATATCATCGGAACTGCTGATGTCCGAGTACTGACAGATACCCTCAAACTCAGATTCAAAGTACGGCGTCAGTGTTGCATCCTCTTGTGTGCCATTACTGAGGTTGTTGATTGCCTCATCGAAAGTCTATTGCGAGCGTCAGCACTGTTGCGTATGTACGGTTCTCTTGCACTTACGTTAATGAGGCCTTCGGCATCCACGCCTTCCGTCAGGACAAGGTTGATAGCATCGCTCAGTGCGTTACGTATACGGCAGAGCTCAGTCAAAGATGCCTTGAATTTCCACATGTCCTCATCAAACCGATCCGCAAGCCCTTCCAACCGTAGTAAGACCTGTAGACGGCCGTAGTCTGGGGGTACTTGGGGTCTGAATTTCTTCCATATTCGTTCCATACTGAGTCCGGTAGTAAGCTTCGTTGAGGCACTGAAGCTCGCGACAGCCCTCTTCAACGCTCGCAGCAGAGAACCAGATGACGGCATGGTTAGTTCGAACGAGGAAAGTGCCTCTTGACCCAGGGTGAGATACACCTGGAATACAGCTTCATCGAAGGACGGTGCATGAACCAGGGCCAGGAAGTTCCACCAATATGCACGGACGCGTCCCAAGAAATCGACAGGTGCCTGGGAGATTTAGTGTTTGATACAGTGAGAGTTCAAGGGGCAGCACGTACCTCGTCTGGCACGCCTTCCTTGGCGACGCAAGAGGCCCATGCCGAGATCGCCTCGGAGACATCCCTCAAGAAAACCGCAGCACCAGCCGTAGACTCCTGTGCGAGATTCGGGATGCGAGCAGCGGAAGCGAAAGACCTTTCCAGACGTGTCATGTTCGCTACCCTCTTCTCGTTTGTCTCTCTCTTGATCCGATTCCAGGTCTGTTGCATTTTCGAAACATCGAGACAAACGTCGAAAAGTGCGGCGAGGGAGTAGGCTTGAGACGTATTTGATGCATTGTATTGTACTAGCGCTGAATTGTTTAATGGATGGATAGTCTATATACAAAAGACCCGAATCAGCAATCCCGCCATACTCTTTCGGAGCGAGGCCACTGACCTGCGCTTGCCGGAAATCCTCTTGTGAGTTGGAGAAGCCTGCCAACCAAGCTTGCCATTGCAGTGCCATGGACGTCCAGTCACCGAGTAATCCGGCGCTGATCCAGCCCTCGAGCTTTGTATTGAAGGTATCTTGCAGCGTTGCATCTCGAAATTCTACCAGCCCTGCAACAGCTTGTTCCCGAAACGCAGAGAGAAGAGGTGAATCTTCGAAAGATAGGTGGTCAAGGGATATGTCAATGACACTACCATTGGTTGCTGATGTTGAAGACATAGATTGCCTGATGTGACGAAATCTGTAGATGGAAGACTCTAAAGGAGAAGTAATTGGTGCTGGATATATCTCATGGATCTGCGTGTCAGTACTAGGAAGGAGATAGATCTCGACAGCCCTGTTCCTCATAGCGCGGGACAGCTCGCCATACTTCGGGTCCATCGTCATGAAGATCCGGAATGTAGGATGTGGCTTCACTGCTTTTGCCCCACCGTTCTCGTTGGTATGCTCGTTGATGCTAAGATAGCCGCCGGGCTCGAGCAGCGAGTTTAGTCTGTCTAGAACAGACGAGCTGCAAAGATTGGCGTTATCGAGCACAAGCCATTTGCCCTGCTCCAGCGCTTGAATAAGAAGACCGTCGACCCACTCGAACTGAGCTCGGTCAATTGTGTCTGACCTCAGTTGAAGCAGATGGGCTTCGGAGACAAGAGATTGCAACTCGACCGAGTTGCTATCGCTGCCAAGCGATTCGAGAGCAGTGCATATCTCAGCAAGATTCAGAGAGCCGGTTTGATTGGATGTCTCGAAATAGTCAAGAAGCTTAGAAGCCTGACGGAGTCGAGTCGACTCTGAGGAAACGCAATGAACAACTTCGCGCTGAAGGAAAGTCTGAAGCTTGCCGAAGAACGCATTCACTTGCCGTGAAGGATCAACTTGTTCGTAGCCGCCTACAAGATCCATGGCGTCTATGTCTGCATTCATCGAGAACGAGACGAGATTTGCGCCAACGGTAGAAGCAAGTTGCTTTACAAGACTTGTCTTGCCTGCACCGGATTGCCCTACAAGTATGACCGGCCAGGACTGCTGGACACAGATCATTAAGGACTCCATAGCGGCCAGATATGGCTTAGCAAAACAGCGACCAGAATCTGGACTCATTTGCAGCAGAGGCTCCCTTGGCAGACATCCAAGGCCGACCTGCAAGCTGCGACTACTGAGGTTGTGGAAGTAATCACGTTGCTGCAGTGTCATGCCAAACACAGTCGAGAACAGGCTAGCCACAGACTGCCTGTCGCTTGGGTTTCGAAAGCGTTGAGTAAATACGGTATCGAGGAAGTCGCGAGCATCGCCAGCCGGCAAGAGTCCATCCTTGGCAGTCAAAAGTTGTAACCAGCGCAAGGTGTCTCGCAAATTAAACTCCCAAGGACTGCCTTGCGCGCCAAAGCGTCGGTACTGTACAACATTAGCATCGAGCTCCGCAACGAACCTGATGAGCTTTTGGATGTCGTCGTCTGGATAATCGGGAAAGACTTGTTTACATATCAGTAACAAATCTTCCGGCCTAAAAACGTCAGCATAAACAACAGTGAAGCGATTGACAAATGAAGCCGGTAATCCCTTCCGCCCTCCCCCTTGGTAGTGCGGATTCTGCGCGGCGAAGACCCGGAAATCTGGATGCCGAGTGAAAGTTTGGTCAAGCTCTGTGACGTAGACCTCGCCACGATGATCGAGACAAGCGTTGAGTCCTTCGAGAATGGATTGGGAAGCCAGGTTCATCTCATCCAGCAAGACCCACTCCCCACTCTTCATTGCCCTGAGAAACGGAGCGTCTCGCCAAGCAAATGTTCCAGCTTGTGCGCCTTCGACAGGTACGTCGGAACCAAAGAGATCCATGAGGTCCGTCTGCTCGGACAGGTTGATACGGGCCAATGGCTTGCCAACTGCCTTAGCCAGGGCTGTTACCAGGGTAGTCTTGCCAACGCCCGGGTTGCCTTCGAGCAACACAGGTTTCGTGAATTGCAGAGCACGAGCGACTCTCACAAGGTTGGACATCGTAGTAGGGGCGGAAGAAGTGAAGCGTGCATCAACAGTTGCCGAAGGCGATCTTGGCACTGAGAAAGGACCAATGTTCAGCCATCCGTCTGATGCAGTAATGTCGACGGAGGTATTGTAAATCTCCATAGCGTCCAGACCCAGTAATTTGCCGAGGTGATGAAGACACTGTTTCCGCTCTTCGTCGACACTGGCAGGAGACATAGCCAGGATTGCTGCCGGGTTGGCACCTAGGGTATCGACATACACCATGGCCGCGCCGTGGACAATGTCGAAGATTGGGTCCGAGTCACTCCGTCGATTGATGAACTGAACCCATGCCAGAGTATCGCGGATTGATATTGACGACGCAGCGGAAGTGTTGTATCTGGTATTGAACCACTGTGCGAACGAGACGAGAGCCGAGGCAAAACGTTTCGCATGAGGATTCAGTTTCGCCTCAACAATCTGTAGGATATCCTCAAGGTCAGACATCGCAGGTACCCATATCTCAGTGAAGCGGTTGCGCAACGCCGGCGACAGCTCTTTCTTTCCATAATCTCCACCTGGATTCATCGTTGCCAGAAACTGGAACCCTTCTGATCCGATGACAAAAGAGTCGTCTGACCCCTTTTCTGCGAGCAACAGCGACCGATAGGGTTCTAGCACACTGTTCAGCCGCTCAAGCACAGAATCATCGGCCAGAGAGATTTCGTCGAGAAGGAAATATTGCCCGGACTTCATGGCGTGGACGAGGCTACCATCAGACCACTCAAACAAAGCCGCAGCCTTCGTCCTGTGAGCAGCGATGGATCTTCGCAGCTCCGGTGGGACTTGTTTTTCCAGACTGGCCTTGCCGAGAGCATCGTAAGCTCGCAGGAGGTCCCCAAGCTTCGTATCGGCGGACGCATCGGTGCCCAAAGCAGCGCGCAACTCATCGACCAGCGACGCCTCTATGGCAGCTCTGTTTCGGATGGGTCGCTGCGCACCGATCAAGTCACCTGCTTCCGTATTCTGGTGTGCGTTTACAATGTGAAGGTCTTTACCAGAGGCATCCGCAAGCATTTGACATACAGTCGTCTTGCCGCATCCAGTCTCGCCAATGAGGAGTACAGGCTCGTTGTTGCGTAGCGCTTCAGCGACGAGTACGTAGAGCCTGCGCATAGCACGAGTCCAGACCACACCTGCTGAAGGGACGTTGCTGTGGTACTGGGCAATGTCGGAAGATTTGTGAGCATCGTAGAGTGAATCCTCGTCAATGCGCACGCGCGGACCCTTCGAGCTCAGGACCTTCTCAATGACCGCCTTGACTGCGAGTCGCTCTTCCGCTTTCCTGACGCGCTCAGCGAGAAGCATGTAGCCATTTATGGCCAGTTGCTCTACCGTATCAGCTTTTCGAAGTGCCCAGCGGAAGAGATCACGAAGGGTGGCAAAACTCTTCTGCTCGAAAAGCCGGTTTTCCTGCCGCATGACCGATAGTTCCTTGTATACGTTGACGATGCGTTCGCTCCACGAAGGTGGCACTTGCGTTCTCTTCTGCAAGATTTCGTTCAGCTCCTCTACCGGAATATCATCGAAATGTAGCTCCAAAAATCGGTTGCGGAATGCTCGCGAAAGAACCTTACGACCGCCGTAGAGACCGGCAGGATTCTGTGTAGCAAAGAGCATGAAATCTTCGTGCGGCCGAACAACTTCCTGAGTCTCTGGGATGAGTAGCTCCCTGTTATCGTCCAGTAAGCGGTTTAGAGCTTCTAGGACGTCGGTCGGCGCCAGGTTAAGTTCGTCGAGCACTACCCAATGGCCCTCCCTCAATGCGCGCACAAGAACGCCTTCCTGGAACTGCAGTTTGCCATCGGCGCCAGAGACATATGTGCCAAGGTACTCTTGAAGATCCGTGTGTTCGTGATTGTTGATGCGCACGAATTTGTTGCCCGACCGCTTAGCCAGATACTCGATCATGCTAGTCTTGCCGGAAGACGTTGGTCCCTGGATCAGAACCGGAAAACGTCGCGTTGACGCCGCTCGAATAAGGTTATCCAGGTTGCGCCGCACAAAGGGAGTGATGATGTAGTGCGGCTGTTCTTCGACGGAGAAAACTCCTTGCCGCAACCAGTAATGACCTTCTTTTACATATCCGCGGCTGTCGTCCTCGGGTCTAGACAAGGATTTCTTTAGCTCTGCTGCAGCATTGCGGTGCTTGCCAAAGAGATACTGTTTGATGATCGGCTCAAGTAAGGTTTCCGAGGTCTTGTTGAGGAAGGTAAGGAAGCTCATGTGGAAGCCTTCGTACAGTGCTCTTCGCAGACTGCACTGAGGTGCAATCTCTTTCGCATAAGACAAGGTTCTTGTCAAGGTTCGGAGGCTGAAATGAGGCTTCTGGTCGGCACCGTCCACAAGCATGTTCTGCGCAGCGAAGCTCTGGATCTTCAGATACAACGCGGTCACATCTGCGGCAATGCTCGAATCGACTGTAGCATTACCGATGTATGTCTCGACAATGCTATGCAGGCTTTTCGGGTCGCGGTCGGGGCTTTCCACGTATATCTCAGTGAAACGTGATCGGATGCCTGCTGGAAGGTCTTTCTTGCCTACATCGGTTGCTGGGTTCATTGCGGCAAAGATACGGAAGTTCGGATGCGCCTTCACTCTCTCAACGTCGCCGGTTTCCGTCAGCAGAATTGAGGGAGAGCCGCCAGGGCCACCGCTGAGAAGATCGGCTAAAGCTTCGAGCGTGTCTGGCGATGCTAGGTTGATCTCATCTAAGAGGACCCAGTCTCCATTTCTGACAGCCTTGACGATGTTGCCTTCCACAAAGGTGAACGCGAAAGCATCCGGCCTGGCCGACAACTGAGCATCCAGCTGTCTGAAATCCTTGGCAAACTTCTCCCATCTAGCATTTGGGAAACTCTCTTTCGCAAGCGCGACTTTTCTCTTCTTCTTGGGTTGCTCCCCTTCCTCGGTTTCCGGTGTTTGTGATCGGTGCGCCTTTCGAGCGTGATCTTCGACCATGCTCAGTGCCTTTCTCCACAAGATGCAGACACGTCTCCATTTGCCCTTCGCCACCGATTCGCCCAGCATCTGCATGAATTTCTCGTTTTCCTTCTTCTGGAAAGTCGATGCGAATAAATCGTCGAAGTCATCCTTCATGGGTATGATTAGACTTCGGACGTTGACTGGCTTGAAACCACCGAGCAGATCACCACTCTCGCTCTGCTGCGACAAGTTGAATGCGACAAGCTTGCAACCGAGCTGGTCTGCGAGATGCTGAATACTGGTGGTTTTACCAGTGCCCGTCTCGCCCACCAGCAACAGCGGCTCTCTTTGCTCAACGGCTACCGCAACTCGTTCAAGCATGCGAACCGTGTGGCCATTGGTGGCAAACGGCCTCTTGACACTGGTTTTCCGTGAAGCTGGTAGGCGACTTCGACTGAGACTTGCTCTGCCGATACGAAACGCGCCTCCAGAGCCCTTGGCTGATGGCTCGTACTTGACTTGACGGTCCGTAAGCAGATGGTCCCGTCGCTGTGGGTCAATCTGCAGTTCTTCGGCAACGATTGCCACGATCATTTCTCGAGCGCGACCAACTGGTAAACTGCCAGCAAAACAATCTACTGCTTCCAGATATATGTCATCGACGTGACTGTCGGTGAATGAGGACGACCGTGAAAGCAGTGCGGATACTCTGCTACACCATTTCAAAAGGTCACGAGGGGTTAGTGGTCGCACCACACCCATTCTGCTCTCAGCCGCGAACGAAGGTCTCTGAGAGAGCGCGCGTAAGCGTGAGTAAATAGCCATTATCGATGGCACATGGCCGTCTAAACCACTGTAGGCTTTTGCTATGACTTCCGCCAGCTCCTGTTCGGCCGGCATTTGTATTGCGATGTGTCGCCAGAACCGCCCTCCAAGCATACTGGATCCAGGGATTGTTACCTCGCCTCGAAGGTTTACACTGCTGCGCATCGTGGCTATGAGCTTGAAGCCCCGCGCTGCACGGATGACTTCTCCTCGGCCCGGTATCAAAAGCTCGCCGGTTTCGATCAAGGGGAGAAGTGTACTGATGACTTCGTTTGGCGCTCGATCAAGGTCCTCGATGAACACCCAGCGGCCTTCGCGAACGGCTGTTGTCAAGACACCAGGCTTCCATGCAAACGTGCCTGGCGTGGCTCCAGCTGTGTACATCCCGATTAGAAGCTTCGCATCACTCTGCTCGTTCAAGTGAAGAGTGATCATCGTAGACAGCTTGTTTAGCAGTCTGGCTAGGTGCGTTACAACGAGCGTTTTTCCGGAACCAGCGAGCCCGGTAAGCAAGAGTGGCTGCGGACTCAAAAGACCCTCGGCCACAGATTTCACGTTTCGGACAATGGTCGCGGTTGGAACAAGCGAGAAGTGGTGCGAGTTCTCCAAAATATGAGCTCCTAGCCGCGGCAAAAGCAGTCCATATACTTCGACCACCATATCCATTAGATCCTCCTGAGTGACAACACGGCAATGTTTCGGCTCTTCAACGCTGTTCTCCCGTAGAAGACGCGCTTCTAGCAACCGCTTGCTCACGTCTTCAGATCGCTTCTCTTCCCAGAGACTAAAGAACCTGTAGTCTATGTTTCTTCCTTCCCAAAGGCCCAAAATGGGACCCGCCCCTAGGTGTTTTGCGATCATGGCTTGCATGGCTGCATCAGCTGCTTGCAGATGCAGACACAGTACCCTTATAGCAAGATAGCGTGTAGCCCGATCGCCGTGTTGCAAAAGGTTTTGTAGGGTTGAGATCTTGACGAAGCGGCCAAAAGAGGATCTGTCAAGGACAAGGAGCCGGAAAAGACCGTGTAGGAGTTCGCGTAGGTCGGCCTCTGAGACTCCATCCTTAGCCGGCGCTATTGACCTTGCTGATATGAGCGCATCCAGCTTCTTGCCCGAAGCCGATAGCGCCGCTAGGTAATTTTCTGCATATTCCGCCAGATATGGCGCGAAAGGTAGGATGCGCCCCAGCGCCGCGATTCGCCCCAAAGGAGAGTTGCTCGGTCCTGAGGTCCATCGAGCGCAGATTTCGGCGAAAAGTGGTTCGCAACTGACGAAAATCTTGTCCGTAAGGTGTGGCGTGAGTGCTATCGAAGCTATACTATCAAGGTATTCCTGATTTGAACCAGTGCGGAGAACCTCTATGAGGGACGGAGGGAGTCGGTCGAGTTGTGAAAGAAGCGCGGAGGTGCACTGTGAGCAGTCCATAGTTGTATACGCTCCTGTGTCTTCTTCGTTACCTCCGCGTGGAAGAAGCTTTTTGGCCTACAGATGTCATCGTGAGGCTCAGAAAAAGTTCAGATACGCGCCGGATCGGCGAAACCGGCTGTCCGCGGAAAAGAGCCTCTTCAGCCGCGCTAAGCCCGATCCATTCCCGTGCCTCTCTATGCAGGTGATTTTCGGACCTCGATATCAACACGAGCATCAACCATATACCCAGATTCACCCTCTTCTCACCTTCATCATGTCTCTTTCATACCAATCAGCCATCCGGTGCTGCGCCCGAGTAGCTAAATCATCCTCCACCCCCACCCTCCGCGCATCAGCAACGCCTCTCTCCCGCCAACGGCGATGGCAGTCGACAGCACCCAGCAACCCCAAGATCGCAACCATCGTTGACCAGATCAGCCAATTAACCCTCTTGGAGACGGCAGACCTTGTTTCAACCCTAAAGGTACCCTCCAACCTCTCCCCGACCCATCAGCCATCACACACTAACTCCCTCCCACAGTCCCGCCTAAACATCCCCGACATGCCCATGGGCGGCTTCGCCGCCGCCGCCGCCCCCGCTGCGCCTGCACCCGTAGAAGAGGAAGAAGCAGCGCCCGCCGCGCAGGAGAAGACGCTGTTCAACCTGAAGCTGCAGTCGTTCGACGCGGCCGCGAAACCCAAGGTGATCAAGGAGGTCAAGAGCATGTTGGGCTTGAGTCTGGTGGACAGCAAGAAGTTTGTGGAGAGCGCGCCGAAGATGATGAAGGAGGGTGTGCCGAAGGAGGAGGGGCAGAAGATTGTGGATACGTTGAAGGCGCTCGGGGCGGTTGTTGTGATGGAGTAGGGTGGAGACTGGAAGAGAGGCGGGAGGGAAAGGAGGTGTGGGGATATTAGGTCGAAGAGCATTATGGAGGCGTTATGTGTGTTGTGCGATATGTGTATAGAACATCGAACTGTACAGATATGGTTTCTCCAATTCACTAAACACTGCTGAGTTTAGGTTCTCTAGCGCAGACCAAACTGTGTCATCTGCCGATTGTCTGATAGAGCGGCCGTGCGGACCTGAACCAAGAGTATCCAGCATGTAAGACGAACGTTCTCTGGTGCCAACCATCCTGTCGTGTGGATGCGATGCTGTCAGGATCAGAAAAAATTGGTAGGTGGCAAGACAGGAAACTGTCTCCCCACTGGCCGTAGATGCGCAACCACAACCCCATCCCTTAGGCTTAAATCACTTCTCCCATGCGGACGCCACAAACGCCATCAGACGCACTCCCCCACCCACTCAAAACCTGGTGCCGTTAACACCAGTGACGCCCTTCCCAAGCTGCGCCGCCACGACCGTCGCCTCTCTCACCGCCCTCGCAACAGCACCCCTGACCCCACCCTCCTCCAACACCAGCAAGCCGCCGATGGTGCACCCTCCAGGGGTAGAGACCTTATCCCTCAATATCGCCGGATGATCCCCATTCAGCACCAACCCTGTCGTCCCTCTCATCGTCTGCGCAGCCATCATCTGCGCCTCCGCCCTCGGAAGCCCCATAGCGACCGCACCATCCGCAATGGCTTCAAGCACCAGCGCCATGAACGCCGGGCCAGATCCACAGAGCGCGGTGCTCGCGTCCATGGCTGTCGGCGGTAACGTCACGACGCGTCCAATGCGCGTGAAGATCCAGTTGATAAGCTGCGCTTGCGCCGGATCCAGGGGCGGCGTGCTCGTCGCAACAACAGTCATGCTCTCCCTGACTAAGGACGCCGTGTTCGGCATAGCGCGGACAACGCGACACCGATCCGGCGGGAAGTTCTGCCCGCTCAACACGCCGCCATACAGAAATTCTTCCAGCTGCTCCGTCGTGACGCCCGCCAGGATCGAGATGAGTAGCTTCCCCGCCAGCGCCTCGCGCATGCCGTCCTGGCCCAGGATATCCCGGAACATCTGCGGCTTGCAGCCGAGCAGCACGACGTCTGCGTCCTGCGCGCCGCGAAGGTTGTCGCTGACGAGCGCTTTGAAGGGGACGTTATAATGGCTCAGCGCGTTGCGGACTTTTTTGAGGGACTCGGGCCGGCGGACGCAGGCGATGAAGCGGGAGGGGAGGCGTGGAGGGAGTTCTTCGGTGGGGGTTGCGGTGCCGGAGGGTGCGGTGGAGGCGGGATAGGATTGGGGTTTTGAGGGCGAGGTGAGGGAGGCCATGATGCCACCCAGGATTGCAACGCCCATTGTGCCACAGCCTAGGACGGTTAGTGTGAGGCCGGAGTCTCCGTTCATTTGCGCCATGGTGTTCGATGTGTGTGTTGTAAGAGTGAAGTCGCCCGTCAGCGTCCGATATCGCGGATATATTTTTTTTGGTGTTTGAAGGCGGGGGAGAGCTGCAGGGTCTGACGGAGGTGGTCAAAGCACTCCCGAACCTCGAGGCACCCGACTATTGTTGTCGTAAAAGTACACTACAGCATAAACTCCTACACAGGACCCACCATCACCATGGCCATGGCCGATCCCTTCGAAGTGCGTATGCGCTTCACAAACCAGCTGCAGCACCTAAACGCCTCCGTGACCTCCGCCCAAAAAGCCGCCAACTACGCGCTCAAATACCGGGACATGGACGAAGACCTGCACTCCTGTATCCTGGAGCAGCTAGAACGTGTAAACCTCCCTCCAGCCCCACTCCTTCCCCCCTTCCCTTCATCTTTCCTTCCCTCCAGATCGGCTCACTCGTACTAATGCGCAAGCCCCCACATACCAGAACAACATGAACAACCGCGCAAACATAATGTACTTCATCGAGCACCTCTGCACCACCGCGCAGCGCGAATCCCACCCTGACTACATCCGGATGCTACAGCGCGACATCCTACGGATCATCGACGCCGTCGCGCCCGCCGACGGGTCCGGCGCCGCAAATGTCAAAGTCGTGCGGCGCGTGCTGGCCAGCCTTCAAAAAAACGCCGTTCTCCTCCCGCAAACGGTCGTGGAGCTCGAAGAGTGCCTACGAGAGCGCGACGTCGCAGTTGCGCTGGGCAGCGAGGATGACACGGCGATGAACGGGAGCGCCGGTGGGGGGGCGGGGAGCAGGATGGAGACGCCGACGGGACGGAATGGGACGGTGGCGGGACGGTTGGATAAGAGGCAGATTGAGCAGAGGATTGAGGAGGATAGGGAGAGGCATAAGCGGCTGAGGGAGAGTATATGGGCTGTTAGTGGGGAGGACGACATCGAGTTTGAGAAGATGTGGGAGGAGGGTAGTGATATTGGTGATGATGATTTTTTCGCTGCGGAGGAGGAGGCGGCGGAGAGGAGGATGGCTGTTGAGTTTGATGATGGCTGAGAGGCTGGGTTTCTTATGCGAGCAGCGAGGCGTTGGGTAAGAGCATGGCGCATCGGATATAAGCATTGGGCCGGCGTTATAAATGAAGCGGTGTTCAGCGGGGCTGTCACGCAGCCGTGGCGTACGCTCTCCCGAAGAAATGAAAGGCGCTGGAGCATTCGTCGAAATGTTTCTGGGTATCAGACCATATCTGCATTATCCAAGTCCCCTCCTCTCTTCCTCATCCTGGTCTCCCGTCTCGTCATCGAGTAAGCCCCTTTCCTCAACTCCACCGCCGTCCTCTCTAAGCTGACCGCGCGCACTACTCTCTTCCTGTCCACTCAACACAAGCCAAACATCCTTCTTGGTCAACAAGCCCCTCAGCGCGCCCTTCTCGACGAATACTACGTATCGCAGCCCCAGCTTCATGAACATGTTCACCGTCAGCCCAAGTCCGGCCCTGGCGTTCAAGGTGATAGGCGTCTGATCCATCCACGGTCTGAGGTCCAGACTAGTTGCCGGATCACTCAGCGGCTGATGCGCAAAGTGAGCTTCTGTGTCCGGCGAGAGGTTGCGTGGCGCGGACAAGGCAACGCCGAGGGCGTAGTCGAGCTCTGTGCGAGAAATGTAGCCCAGCAATATCACGTCTCTTGGGTTATCGATGACGGGAAAGCCGCGAAATGGATGCCGTGCTAAGAGAGTTCTAAGACTTTGAATTGTATGACCAGTGCCTGTGATGACGATAAGATCCTCTATCCGGGTGAAGACACTCGAGGCAGGCACATCCGGCACACTAGCGCTATTGTCGTCGCGGTTGTCCATGAAGGGGTAGCCGTTGAAATGAATCCAGCTCTCGTAGATGCCGCGCGGGCTGATAGCATCACCAACCCATTTGGAGATCATGACGGCAATCATGATGGGAAGAACATAGGTTAGGGCCCCAGTAAGCTCAAACATTATGACTACGATGGATACCGTGAGACGGGTGGCACCGCCTAGCGCAGAAGCGGCACCTACGATCGCGTATGTTCCAGGTGTGATACATGGCTTGTCCGGCTCGCATGCTGCGAACACTATCCATCCTGGATGCGCGGCTTGCCATACATCGACGACCAGTCCGACGGCTCTGCCGTAGAGTGCGCCAATGGCCATGGATGGAAGGATGATACCAGCTGGAATTTGCAGCCCAAAGGTTAGGGAGGCGAGGAAGAAGCCCAGGAGCGCGGAGATGAGTAGTAAGACTATCACCCCCGTGTTCGCCTTCCCGGATTTGCAGAGGCCGAGCTGGTCATCTTGAATGTCGGCGCATTCGGCGAAGAGCACATAAACAAGCTCAGAGGCTTGAGCGCGCATGAACTTGATCGGGAAGTTGATAAGTGCGGTTATTAGCGTAACGAAAATGACTTCGAGAACGGGACCTTTGAAGATGGGATGAGAGCGCCGCCACTCTGCGATGCGCATATTAAGTTTGATGAAGAGGCTACCATAGAGGCCACCAAGAATGCCGAGGAGTGCGAAAGGGACCATTTCGAAGTGGTGCCAACCGGAATGGTAGGTCACTTGGTAAAGGACAAGCTTTCCTGTCCGAAAGGGATTGAAGGCCTGAAGGGTCACGGCTGCAACCATAGCGCAGACGAACGACTGCCACATAGTCTTGTCCGGGAAGTAATAGGAAAGCTGCTCAAGGCTGAACAGGACACCACCAATAGGGGATCCGAAGGCGACCGAGATTCCTGCTGCGGCTGCAGCCGAGAGTACCTCCCGCTTCCGAGCTGCATTTGTTTCTTAGCAGTTACATCCGCATTGTAGATAGTGTACGCACCTTCATTGTTGTTAATGCTTCCAGACAACTTGAGGAAGAGGTTCGCGCAGCAGCAGGCTACATGCACCAGAGGACCCTCCTTGCCAAGCCATAAACCAGACGCCACTGCAAGACACTAGATACGCCGTCAGCTAAGCGAGCCTGTATTGGGGCAACCATAAGCAGGTACTCACCAGGCCCAATGACTTGATTACCAAAGTCCAAGCACCCAAGAAGCGCCGGATAACGTAGCCGCCTAACACTGTCTTGATCTCGGGTATCCCGCTATGCTTCGCATAAATCGCATAAGTTTGGACTAGAACGCTGGCACATGCCGCAAACGCAACCTGTAATACATCAGCAGAGGCCATGGAGAGGGACATTGACGCAGCTTACCGATAACACAATGAAGAAGATATACTCCACCACGAAACTCCCGGCTTTAGAGGTCACCCCTAAGGCGCTACTCCATGGTGTCCAATCATGGCACTTATCGAGGGCTCCGAGTTTGTCAGAATCCCATCATGACCTCGGAAGAAGTACTCACAATCATAGCCCCAGCAGCAAAACACCTTGTTCAAATAGAATTTGCCATCCCCATCGACATTTCTACAACGTCCAGTCTTCAAATCACCCAGCCAGTCACTAGCCACATCGATGAATGCAGCCACCAATCCAGCAGATATGCCCGTAGCCACCAAGATCCACCATATCTGGCTTGCGTCTGCTAACTGTTTGACATGTCCTATCAGGCCACTTGCACTGGAGTATAACAGCCGTAGCCTCTGCCGCTCCTTGGCATACTCAAAGATCCAGTCGATGGCCGTGAGGTCGTCGTAGCCGACGCGGCGGCCAGGGCCTTCTACATACCAGTCCAAGCTGTTGCCGTCTTTGGTATCTTCGAGACTGGTACCGCCGTCTGCGGGCGTGTCAAGGTACGAGAGGATTGCTGCGGTAGAATCGGAGGTTGAGGTGGCCTGATGGCGGGCACGCGTCTGACGATGGCGAGAGTCTGGCGAGTGCTGGTGGGAATTACTACCAGGGGCGGGAGAGGAGAGGAAACGCGGGATCGAGAAGCCGGATGTAGGAGCCTTTGCCTTTCGTTTAAAGGAGATTCTGCGCGGAATTGTAAGCCTTTGCAGCTCCTGGACTGATGACTGTCTTGGCCTACCCCTGAGATAGGTTACTAGTCAGCGGGTCCGAAGCTAGCAGGTCCTCCTCTTCGTCGCTGCCTCCATCCTCGACTGCGGCATGCCTAGAAGGAGCGTGGCTGGACGACGCTTCGGCGCGCGAGTTGCTAGACGGTATAGAGGACGAAATTAACATCTCATTGGCACATCATGGGTACTTCGTGTGTCCAACAATTCAAATAGAACACAGCTGGAGAGCGAACCCAACCTTGACTTTCCCACGGCCTTGAGGTCTGCCTGCCCAGGTGGAGGTGAGGTGCGGTTCGGCGGAAACCCAGCGGAGAGCGGTGCCAAGGTAGCGGAGCGGATTCCGTCACTTGAGGAGCAAGCTCCCGTCCGATCAACCTCCATTTCCCTGACGTGTCTTTCGACACTTCACAACCATCAAGAGAATTGAGAAGAGATACTCATGTAGCGAGCGGATATAGGAGAAGTAAAGACCTCTACACGCTGACAGTGTATTTGCCTGGGAAGTTTTTGTGTCCATGATCAGGATGCTTTCTTCTACTTCTCACTCGCATTGACCATTGAGGGCCCAGCCGTAAATTCCACGGGGAACCAGGTCTCTAAAGGAATTCTACAGCTTGGTTCACTCCTTCCAAGACCTTTTCAGACGTATTGCGGATGTGTTTTCAGCATGGAATCCGAAGTCCAGCAGCTGCCGCAAGGAGAGGCAGAGCAGCTTCAGCCATCGACCATGCGTGTCTCGCTTGAACAGGTCCTCTCCTACCTCAAGAAGAAGGACGACACATCTCGCTTCCTTGGCCTGACACTTCTACGGCCTCTGGTCGACAATGAAAGTTTCCGCAGCAATCCGGAGGCGATATCAGAGTGCTGGACAGCACTCTCAACCAGCTATCTCAGGCGCTTACTTCGAGCGGAACAGAACGAGCAGCGGAGCCAAGCAGAGTCTCGCCTCCTTGTAGACCTTGCTGTCGGCGTGCTGCACGCATTTTCCCAATTGCTTCCACAAGAAGCTCTGGAGAGTGACAAGATGATATCCATGTCCGAGGGCTTGATTCACAGCCTCATTGAGGCCAACCCTGACACAACGGAGAACGCTCTGCGGATGCTTCTGGTCATTTGCAGTACGAGAAAAGGGACAAGTGGCCTGCTCGCACTCGAGGACCTCTCCCCTCTGATCGAGATCTGCCCGCAACAGCCGCTAGCATTACATTGCTTAAAGCTCATGCTCTTGCCAGAAGAGGAAGAAGCTGGAGCGGAAGGCTGGAGTAAGAAACACAGCATCATCACAAAGCTGCTGCTAGCGTACCAAGGGGCAGACGCCACGCCAGCACACGCAATGCTTTCGGACGTCCTCATGAGCGCCGAATTCCCCGAGGCACCACCATGGCTCACCCTCCTGATATCCTCCGTGCAGAAGACGTTCCATCGGAGCCCCTCCGGAAAGGCCTACAAGCCTGCCGTGATCCTCCTCGCAAACCTAACGCAGCACATCCCAGACACCTCGACCATCTGGACCGAGGCCCCAGCATCTTCCGAAGACCCATCGACGTCGACATCGAACAGCAAGCCCTTCGCTTACCTGTTCATCAAGGCAACCACGATCGACATTGAAGCCACCGTTCCCTCTCTCATCGAGCTGCTGCGCGAACCTGCGTATAAGGAGACTGCTGTTCGCCTGTCGGCCGCCTACACGGTCCTGCACGGATTCTTCCGCTACCTTGTAGATCTTCCGGAAGACCAAGATTCCGGCATGGATCCCGAGCTACTTCTGAACCTCTACAAGGAGATCGACAAAACCATGTCCCTTACGATCGAGTTTCTGCAGGACAGGTGGGACGCAGCGAATGCAGAAGGGGCGAGTGTGGGAAGGGCGAATGCGGAACGGGAGTCGTCGCCACCAGCACGACGGCGTTCATCCCTGGAGTTCAGTGAAGCATCCAGAGAGGAAGTCCTTTCCATCAAGCGACGTGTTACTAGTGATCCCATATTTACTGCTGCTGCTTCTGCGCTTGCTTTTTGGCTTTCTGAGAACGACAACGAGAAGTTGAGAGACGAGGCGGAGGAGATCATGGAGATTCTAGGATCACTGCATGGCGCGGAAGATTCTTAAGCGGTCCACGCAGCTTTGCTTGACATTCTTGTTGGCGCAGCAAAGCTGCCAAATAGCTAGGCAGAAGTGAATAGGGAACCTGAACACGCTAAACAAGCGGAAAAAACAGCTCTCATGTAGACTGGCTCTGTTGTAGTGGTCGAACGCGCCTCTCCTAACCCTCAATCCCCCCAATCACGCAGGTTTTGATGAATGACCAAGCCGGGACTAGAAGTACAATCTCAAGGTAACAATTCCTCCAGCATGTCGCTGGTACCCACATCCCAGTCCAACCGATATCTACCGACCTACTCCCTACGTCCTCGTCACATAGTCCTCCTTACTCCTGGGTGGAATGTCCGCCTTCTCGTAATAGAAGTTCTCCTCCGGGATACGTCCCCTTAAGAATGGGGGCTCGCTACCCCGCACATAGACGTCCTCGTACAGGATCTGCGGGGTCGGCTCCGGCGGCTCCATCTTCTCTGCCTCGGCGACCTCGGCGTCGACCATGCTGCGCGCCTCCTTGTCGATGGACTTCAGCTCGTCCTCGGTGCAGGCTTCCCAGTCGAGGAGCTTTTGCTTCAGCCCGGCGATGGGGTCGTTGGTGCTGCGCATGCGTTGGATTTCTTCGCGGGTCTATGAGAGAAGGGTGGGTTAGTGGATGTTGTTTGTGAGCAATAAGGTGGAGCAGGGGCAAGGCAGGGGTGAGGAGACGTGGAGTAATAACTTACGCGGTAGGTCGTACCGGGATCACTCATCGAGTGGCCGCCGTATCGGTATGTCACGAACTCGTAGACAAGCGGTCCCTTGCCCTCTTTGCACCATTGCTTGCCGAACTCAACAGCGTTCTTCACGGCAAGGACGTCCATGCCGTTGATCTTGAGACCGGGGATGTATTGGCCACGCTTGTAGTACTCGGTCATGGCGGAGGAGCGATTGGCGGCAGTGCCCATACCGTATTTGTTGTCTGCGAGCTGGTTAGCGGCGTCCTGGCAGGAACGAGGTAAAGATGCTTATTACTCTCGCAGCCGAAGATGACGGGAAGATTCCACAGCTTCGCCATGTTGAAAGCCTCGAACACCTGACCCTGATTGCTCGCACCGTCACCATATAGCGCCAGCGTCACATTCTCCTTGCCCTCGTACTGGTTCGCGAATGCAATGCCAGCACCAACCGGCACCTGCGCACCGACGATACCGTTGCCGCCATAGAAGCCCGTAGCGAACATGTGCATAGAACCACCCTTGCCGTAAGCGATACCCTCTCTCCGGCCCAGCAGCTCGCCGATGATCTGCTTGACTGTGCCGCCGCGCATGAGCGCGAAGCCGTGGCAGCGGTACGCGGTGATGACGTGGTCTTTCTTCGTGATGCCGTGCTCGATGCCGACGGCGACGGCTTCCTGGCCTGTCGAGAGATGGCAGAAACCGCGGATCTTCTTCTCTTTGTACAGCCGGTCGGCGGCCATTTCCATGCGGCTGTGGGGGTGTGTGTGTTAGCTATCAGGCTGCTTTCAGACGGATAATGTGGTCGGAGGGCTGCGTGGTTCTGGGGCGTACCGGACTGCTACCATGTCGTAGTACATCTGCTTGAGCTCTTTCTTCGTTGTGTGGAGGGTGTAGGACGGCGGGTCGAGCTCATAGGTTTCGAAGCTCTCGTCGGAGAGTTGGACCTCGAAGGGCTCTTCATCTTTCTGCCGGCCTGTCAGCTTCTGGTGTTGTATATGAAGGTCACGAGTGGTCGTTGTCCGGACTGACCTCCGGTAGGTTTTCCGCATGCGATGAAGCTGCGTCGGTGGTGACAGCTCGTCGCGCCAACGGTGCAAAGGCATTGCGCCGCACCGGCGTAAACACGCTCTTCCTGAGCGTTCTGGAGAACATGTTTACGGTAGGAGGAAGATGGAAGAGGGAGCAATCGGAGTGAATGGGTAGCTGAGCTCTTCCGCCTGGGAATCGTTGACCGGCGTTGAGGTTGGGGACTTGAGCTCTCCGTTCGGATTCCTCCACGGTTTCTCCGAGCCCGCTCCCAGATCGATCAAGTGGATGTCCGAGACAAGGCGGCTGTTCAGCATCAACGACTGTGTGAATCTCGAATTCAATTACACTTCATGCATGCAATGCTTATATCTTTGTGAGATAAACATGGCCGGGCTGATACTGTACAGCTCATGGGCACTTTTCAGTTTCCTTGAAGCTGCAAGGAAAGAGCTCCACGCAGCGGATATATAATAGGCGGCTCAATACTTTCATATAGTCTCTGTTCTATCTTTTCTCGAACTCAACGAGTACAGGAACGGAGCGGAGTTGAGCATCTTCTAGTATTTCTGCTAGACACTCATATGCGTAGAACAGGTTCAATATTCTACTTCTTTTTTCCGATAGTCCATCATCTAGCCACTTGCGTATTCAGATTAGTCCACTTTACATGTGCTGGATATCTACGACTCACTGGATACCACGACAGTCATATGTCGGGTGCATTGGTTTCACTGTTCCGTCAGTGTATTGGAGGGCCCATCCAGTATACCGGTATAGTGGCACATGAAGCTCTTAACCGGCTGCGAGTTGCGTTTATACGAACCACGAGAGGCACTTTGACCTTTTCAGAACACGAGAACTATGGCTGCGTTCTTGAATCACGGTCTCCGGAGGCTTGTGCCAGAGACAAGAAGTTACAATCAATCGCCCCTGGCACGGAGAAGCTCGCCCCTCTCGCTATTCTGCTTCGACCAGGCCAGCGCATTCGTCGATGCCTCTTCTGAAAATACGCGTTGATCGGTATTGGCGGAGAAGACAGCAAGCACCGGATAGGCATGAGAGAAAGCAGCATCTGTGGTCTCCTGCAGTAAGGCTGGATCGCAAAGCTCGTCTCATGTTGACCGTGCAAGCAGGTCCTCTCCAAGAACAGACAAAGCGGATGTTTGACAGCAGAAGCTGTGGTCACGTGCAAGGAATTGCTTGTATAAGCATCTCATCAGCCACAGCCACAGCCACAGCCACATCTTCAGCCACCAGGGTCCAAATCACGTTTTCTTGCGCGATCGACCGCTCCAGTCGCTGACAAAAGTTCCCAATGGCGTCAATAGCAATGAATGCCTCATATTGTTTCGGTGCTGCGGTCTGTCCAATTGACCTCAAACCGCCATGAACTCAGTAAAGGGTGTCGTAGCTGCTTCTCGGAGCGCTCTGCGCCACACCGGAACCAAACCACGCCCATCCTCCAAAGCACCAATCTCGACCTCATCACGATGGCAGTCCGCACAAGCTTCCCGTAACATCCACCAACATGCGCCTCGGAAAGCGCAAGCTGCTGCAGCTGTCGAGCCCACGAATCCTGCGCTCTCCTTCCCATGCCTTGACGCCGTAGAGTTACGCTCCGCATCCCTTCAACGCCGGTCGACCGCTGGCCCTGAGCCCTCCTATACCACTGGCCGACACCTCAACTTCCACTCGAAGCAGCCGCTATTGCTGGACTGGGGCGGCATACTGCCAGAGTTCAACATAGCGTACGAGACCTGGGGCGAGCTAAACGAGGACCGGAGCAATGTCATCCTGCTACACACAGGCTTGTCCGCATCGAGCCACGCTCATAGCACAGAAGCCAACCCGAAGCCAGGGTGGTGGGAGAAATTCATTGGACCTGGCCGGCCAGTGGACACCGACAGATACTTTGTCATCTGCACGAACGTCATTGGTGGCTGCTACGGCTCGACGGGACCTTCTTCTCGCGATCCTGCCAATGGCGAGCGCTATGCGACGCGCTTCCCCATTCTTACAATGGAGGACATGGTGCGGGCACAATTCCGGCTGCTGGACCATCTGGGCATCGACAAGCTGTACGCCAGTGTGGGTTCAAGCATGGGCGGCATGCAGAGTTTAGCGGCTGGCGTGCTGTTTCCAGAGCGCGTTGGGCGCATCGTAAGCATAAGCGGCTGTGCGAGGAGTCATCCCTACAGCATCGCGATGCGGCATACGCAGCGGCAGGGTGCGTATCAACCTCACGACCATTCAAAGATTGATGCTGACACGGCGTACAGTCCTCATGATGGACCCCAACTGGTCCCGTGGCTTCTACTACGACCGCATCCCCCCCCACGGCGGCATGAAACTCGCGCGCGAAATCGCGACCGTGACCTACCGCAGCGGTCCTGAATGGGAGCAGCGTTTCGGCCGGCGGCGCGCCGACCCCTCGCGGCCGCCAGCCCTCTGCCCAGACTTCCTCATCGAGACGTACCTTGACCACGCGGGCGAGAAATGGTGTCTAGAGTACGACGCCAACAGCCTGCTCTATGTCTCCAAGGCCATGGACCTGTTTGATTTGGGGCTCGAGCACCGCAATATGATGATAGCATCAAGAGCGAAGAACCAGGAGAAGCTGGCGGCGTTTCAGGCGGGGAGGGAAACCGCGCGGGAGAGTACGAACAGCGACGCGTGCAGTCTTACGCTGCCGGAGACGCCGTATGAGGAGCAGGACGCGCCTTCCGCGTCGCTCGTGGAGCCGTCGAATGAGCCTGCGGTGCAGGTGGACGCGCACGAACCGCCGGCGGACTTGGTGGCGGGGATGAGGCCGCTGGCTAATACGCCGACGTTGGTGATGGGTGTGGCGAGTGATATTCTGTTCCCGGCGTGGCAGCAGAGGGAGATTGCGGAGACGCTGAGGAGGGCGGGGAATAAGACGGTTAAGCATGTGGAGCTGGGAGAGGAGAAGAGTCTGTTTGGGCACGATACTTTTTTGCTAGATCTTGAGGGGGTTGGGGGGAATGTTAAGGAATTTTTGGCTTGAAGCTGGGGATGGTAATCTGCTCTCAGTAAATTTTGGAGGCGTGTTTCAATAGGCAGGCGTCTCCGCGAGCATAGCACGGCGTTGGAAGAGGTTACTCTAGCAGATGGACTTGGATCTCTTCACGTGCTCTCACGCGATCACGCCTCTTCGTACTTCTCGTGGCGCTGAACACGTGAAAAGCCGAGGGGATATCCCGTCGAGACCAAGCCGCTTGGGGCTCTCTCCAGCTCCGCCGTCGGGCTGCGGAGAGCCCTGACGGGAAGCGTGCAAGAGTCCATGATCGACAGGCGCGATTGAGCAAAAATCGACAGACAGACAGACAACCGCCGCTCGCACCCCGGGCCCCAACCAGGCCTGCACGCGACGGGAGGGCTAAGAGATAGTGCGGGGATGCCAAGCGGCCAAACTCGGAGGCTGACGCGCGAGCGCCGCCACAGCTTGTGGAAAGAACCGGATGGCCGAGTCCGCAGCTCAACGTCAGCTGTTTTTTTTCCCTGTGCCTCAACTCCCCATGTCATGGTTGACGGGCTCGTCTCTCGAGATGGAGCAATGGAATAGAGAGATTCGCATGGTTGGATCAGGCACAAATATCGAGTCCCCTGAATTGCCCCCAAGGCTTCAAGGATGCCCTCCCCGCGTTTTCGTGCGTGAACTTGTGTCGGTGCATGCAGCATCTGCGTATCGCGCACATCGACATCGACGCCGGACCCCTGTCGGAAGGGTGAAGACGCCCAACAAAGCTTGGTGGTTGGATGGCCGGCAAGAGCAAGAGCCCACACATGCTGCGCGTCGCTTCCCAACTCTGATCTGAGGAAAGTCTGGCGCCGAAAATCTTAGCGCGGAGAGATCTTCCTGTTCGCTGGAAGCTTCACTGGCTCCCGCTCTTTCCCATGCCTCCCATGCCACCCATGCCTGCTCTGTCAACACTTTTATCACTGCCTGCCTGAATAACCTTTTGGACACGCGCCCGTCCATGCACAAATTCTCACCATCGCCCTGCAACCACCACTTCACATTCACTCCGCGACCGCTTTACGAGCTTCCTGCAAGCTCCACGCCACTATCCATTCCTACTACTACCTGCTATCACCTACCTCGACTGCTCAACGTCACAGAGCTTGCTCCAACACTCTAACCGCAGCAGCACACCACAGTAAACCCGACTGCTGACACCCAATTACTGAAACAATCTTCCTCGCTCGAACCGATAAGCCGTTCACGCCAGCGGCTTACGATCCTCGAAAGTCGCGTGCCTCTTTTCCTCACCTAGCCACACCCATTGCCCGCCATGGCTTCCGAACAGACCGTCGAGATCTCCTACACCCACCCCGAGACCCAGCCACCAGTCTACGTAGCCGCCTCGCTGACCTCCCCGCCATGGGAGCCGTACGAGATGGACATTGACGATAAGAAGACCGACGCCGGCGACCTCATCTTCCGGAAGCAGTTCGAGCATGTCAAGGAGGGCGAATATCAGTACAAGTTCCGCCTAGGGCCGGGGGATTGGTGGGTGCTGGACGAAACGGCATCAGTCGGTATGTTGAGTAATCAATCAATTGACACAGCGCATGGAGGCTAACTGCTGGGTGAAGTTACCGATGATGCAGGTTTCCGAAACAATCTGCTAGTCGTAAAGGCACCGACTCCCGCGCTCTCAGCACCCAGCGAGCCCGAAAAGACCGTACAGCCCACATCCGAGCTACCCAAAGCTCCGCCTGCACCAATGTCTACCGAAGATCTGGAAACCCATATAGCAGATCAAGCCACCGAGGCGGCGATGTTCCTACAGGAGCCTAAGACCGAGCACACACAGACACAGCCCCAGAAACAGGTAGAAGAAACCCCCGCGGCATCCCAAGAATCGGTCCCCATACCTTTCACCGTAGTGGAGAAAGTCCCAGACCAACCTCAGCCCGAATACGGCGACATCGAGGCCGAGTCCCTACACGAGAAGAAGGACCAGCGCTCAGCTGATGCCGAGCCGGACGCAGTTCATGAGCTTCCAGGGGACAATGCGGAGACCGAGCAGAGCGCACCCGAGTCCGACGCGCCCCCTGCCATCCCAACACTCATCGTCGAGAAGACAGACGACGAGCCTCGCCATGGCGACGACATGGGCCCCGACGCAACAGCTGGCCAGAAAGAAGCGCATGAGAAGCGGTTGGCAGACGCCGAACCTGACGCGGTCGTCATCACGCCGGACCCGGAGGACCAAACAGACACAGACGAGGACGACGTTCCTGAATGCGAGCGCTCTCCAATGTTCCGCCACGAGTCCTTCCGGGACGAAGACCACGTCGAAGACTCCGACGATGACGGCGACATGTCCGAGCTCGAACGCGTCCCAACCTTCAAGCACGAAACTTTTGAAGACTCCGAAGACGAGGCCACAAGCCCGTATCCAGACGCACCAGTCACGTCGGGCCCGACGCCTCTCTTCGCTTTCGAGCGCTCGACCAGCAACCACGACCTCGCTATCATGAACTCCCATGACGAGGACGACGAGGAGGTCGACCTCAACGATCCCTCGCTAGAGAAATTCCCGACAGATCGCGCGGAGATATACAGACATATCGCACGCACGGAGTCCCGACTACAGGAAGACGAGCCCGCCGAGCCGACTTCGCGACCTTCGTCGAGGCCCTCCTCCCCGCTCGAGACGAGGCATTCCTTCAACTCGGCGGCCATTTCTGTCGAGTCGAGCTCGCCGCTCGGGGCCGTTCCGGAAGCCGACGAACTGGAACTCGAGGAGGAAGATCTGCCCTCCCCGGCACTCGCGAGAGACCAGCAGCATAGCACGGAAAGTGCGGAAAGTGGGGAGAGCGCACCGGGGCAGTCGGATGGCTCCCATGACGTCCCCACCCCCGCTGCCGACAATGCGGCACCGTTGACGCCGCCGATGACGCCGAAGGGCTTCCTGCTGGATGAGACGAAGCCTGCCGCGTTGACGGAGAGACGGGCTAACGAGTCGTCTGCCAAATCGGCCACCGCAGAGCCCGAGGGGCTCCGCAGGCGGAAAGGTGACGAGGACAAGGGCGCTGAGGTTGCGGAGAGGGAGGTGGAGAGGGCTTCGTCTTCAGAGACGGAGAGAGAAGGGGAGACGGAAAGGGAGAGACAGCCAGCTCATGAGAGCGTCGGGTTTTTGGCTGCAATCTGGCGCGCCATCTTCGGCAGCTTGAGGAGGTGGTTTGAGGGTTTGTTTGGGACGAGGAGGGCGGTTGGGGCTACTGCGTAAGGGATACCCTTCTTCTTGTTGTTGATCATGGGGGTGAGGACGAGGGCGGGTGAGAATCACGGTGCGTATTTGCGGCGGAGTGGGTTTGGCTGTATCTTTACGCGACATTCGAGTCAAGCGGGCTGATTCGTGTTCCGTGAGTAGAAGCGTTACCGTCATGGCCGCCGCAGCCTTCGCGGCGTATTATTACGGCAACAACGTCACGTCCTAATCCATTAATCAACGGGAAAGTAAAGTCGGACATCGCGGTGATCGGCCCGCCCTGCTGAGAAGTGTAGTGGTGGAGGTTGCTAATGAGTGCATAAGTGTGTGCGTAATGAGCTGAACGAACGGAAAACAAGCATGGGTTGTTTTGTATCCTCTAGTTTTGGTAGAAAAGTGGGGCATAGAATGGGTCGAGCGGCTATGGATACCTTACTCTTCTCCTTGGTGGCTGCTGCTTCGTTAGAGTGTGTGATTAGCATTGCCAATTGGTGTAAAGCCTTTCCTCTCTATCTTGGTACTTTGCTGCTTTGATACTTCGATGTGTGGATTAGGGACCCCAAATTCTGGCCCTGGCCCCCTCACCATCTTCATGGGTCTTATCCTTGATGTTTAGGCGCGCTTACGCTCTTTCCACCATCACGTCCCTATCTTTCCCTTCCCTTCGGTTTGACATTAGTGAAGAGGCACGTCATACCCATTTTCAACCGTATGTTCATGTTTCTTTGAGGCACTCGGCCTTTGCTTGATAGGCCTTGCAGCCATGGAAGAACCCAAGAGGGCCGGACGCTGTCAGAATCAACCTTTTGTATTCCTTTTGGGTTTGGACAGGGCAGTAAGTAACTAATAATTCCGCATCCATTGAAAAAGAAGTGGGCCTAATCAAGCTTGTTGCCTACAGCACGAATACACTCGTGCATTCTCTCTCTGCCCCGCTCTACTTTCGAGACGACTCACACACTGGCGCTGCAGTGACACCAGCCCACAACAAAAGACAATGCCGATGAGAGACTCTCGTCATGGGTCCAAAAAGGCGCACCCTCACACGCCCGCAAGTCTTATAGTGAAACACACTCGACGCACACGCAGAACCCAGAAGCTTCTTGTTCGCGGGATGGCGCGCTCAAGATCGTCAACCCCACCGCCCCATCTCCCTCTCCCGCTCCCCCCTTCCCATCCTCTCATCCCCATCCCCCACTTCATCCTCATACTTGACACTAACCTTCCTCTTGCCCGTCCTGCCCCCCTCGACACGCGCCCGCTTCGCCCTCTCAGCACTCGGCCCCGTCGGCGGCGCGAAGGGCTTCTCCGCTTCCTCTGCAGCACCGAAAGACTTGCGCTTGCGGTCTGTCGAGCTGGAGAGAGAGGATGAGAGACGCCGCTGCTCTTCGCGGAGCATGCGCTCCCGGTTCCTCGCCTCGCGCTCCAGGGCATGCGGGTCTGATGGCTCCTTTGCCTCTACCACATCTGCTACCGATCCTCTCGCTGCGGGTGGGCTACCAGGCGCAGTGATGGAAGGGCGGCGTTTGTCTCTCGAACGGTCGGCTGCGGGTCCCTTCGGCGGGTCACGATCGCGGCGGGTGGAGGAAGGGCCGGTTGGCGCGGAGGGAGGAGGCATGGTTGTGCTGGTGATAGTTGTGGTGGGCTGGGAGGGCTTGCGGGAGCGGCCTTTTATGCTGAAGGAGATGGAGGGCTCGGAGGGCTCGGTTTTTAGGGGGGCTTTTGCTGGAGCTGTTTCTCGCTCACGGCCTCGGTCGCGGTCACGGCGCCGTTCGCGCTCAGATTCATGTTCACGATCCCTGTCGCGGTCTTTGTCGCGATCCTTGCGGCTTGAGCGGGAAGAGCGGTGGTGCCGGTCTTCGGCTTCGTGGTCGTGGTCGTGGTCGTGGGGGGAGGGTGAACGATCCCGCCGGGAGCGTTTGCGGTCTTTGTCCTTCTCCTTCTCCTTCTCCTTCTCCCGCTCTCGCTCTCGAGGACGCTCCTTGTCACGGTCATACTCTGCTTTGCGGTCCTTGTCGCGTTCCCTGTCGCGATCACGGTACTTCTCGCTTCTGCTCTTACGTCGGCTGCTCGACTCGCTCGGGATGTCGGTGCCATTTGCTATGCTGGCGTCTTCTCTATCGGCTGGGTCGGCCTCCGCGGCTGGAGACCGGGATCGGTGTCTTCGGCTACGGTGCTCGCGGCTGCGATCACGATGAGAGCGCGAGGAGCGGTGTCTGTCTTTATCTTTGTCTTTGCGGCTGCGATGGCGCGTCGATTCGACTGATTCGTCGCGAGAGCGGTCGCGACGGTAGGGGTCTCTCGATTCATTTGGTTCTTCGGTAGGAGTGACGTCGTCTTCATCCTCGTACTTGCGAGATGAACGATGATGTCGCCGCTCACGCCGACGCTCTCGGGAATCGGATTCGGCGGATATGCTGGGTGATCGCTGACGGTGCTTACGGCGGTGGTGGCGAGATGGCGAGCGCGATTTTGAGTGCGAGCGCGAACGAGTACGGGATCGGGTTCTTGAGCGTGAGCGTTGACGCTCTGGGGATGTGCTTGGGATCATCAGCAATTGAACCAACGGCTGAACCAACAGATCAAACCTACCTCCTCGCCCTCGACCGCTCACTAGTGACCGAAGCCGCTATGCCACCTCGCCCAGGCGTACCAGGAAAGCCTCCTCGCCCTCTGAAGCTCGCATTAGGATGGCCCTCCCTCATAGCCTTCGGGCCGGTAGGTGCACCTTCGACTCCCACGCCTTTAGGTTCCTGGGGCGTCACGACTGTGAACTCTGCCGCTCTAGCACTTGCAACGGGGACGGAAGTTTCCGTTCCAAAAGTTCCGTTGACTGTAAAGCCTGCTCCTTTGACGCCCCGGCCTCCGAAACCGCCTTGGAATTCGTCCTGGTACTGGTTTTGGAATCCGCCGCGGCTATATCCGCCACGTCGGCCGCCTCGACCTCGTCCGCGGGCTGGAAAGTCGTGCATCGAGCCTTGTGAGGGGTACTGCTGGTTCATCATGGGGCCTGGTCCGCCGTACATCGCGGGTGAGTGGTTCATGTGCATTCCAGTAGGGTCCATGGGCATGCCTGAGGGGTCCATCATCATGCTCGGTCCGTCGTTGTACTCGATGGATTCGATGGGTTGGATGTGTTGCAGGCCTTGGTCCATGAACGTGTTCTCCTGGCTAGGCATCCCTTGGGCCGGTTGCTCGGACTCAGAGGCAACATGTTGCCCTCGTCGGTCCAGATCCTTTGAGTCATCGTCTCCTGCATTCTCTTGCTCGGCTGGAGCAGCGTCAGTATCACTTTTCACTTCACCTTCTAACTTGCCTTCCGCTGCGGCATTCTTCTCGGTATCTGCTGAGATGACTTGTTCTGAGTTGTCTGCAGGCCTGGAGTTTTCTCCTTGTGTATTAGGCGCACCACCTGACGCTGGGTCGGTGGACTTCGCTTGAGAAGGACGGCGGTTTCGGAGTCCTGCAGGGAGCTGGTGGAAGAAAGGATCATCTTCGGACGGTGGTTCTTGTGCCTGAGTCTCGGGACCAGCGACTTGGGACGGGTCCCGGCTTGGAGCTCGATCTTCAAGCTGAGCCTGTCCATGAGCATGCCCTTGACCAGGACCAACATTGCCTTGGTAGCCACGGTTGTATCCCCGCTGGTGATACGCGCCCTGACCCTGGAAACGATTTTGGTTCTGGTAATTATTCTTCTGGAACTGCTGGTGATGCATCTGATGAGGGGGAAAATGCCCCTGCTGGTGCGATTGTTGATTATATCCACCTCCGGGATAATAGCCAGCATGTGCGCCGCCAAAGTCACCACCACTCATCTGCTGTCCGTTCCATCCACCACCGAATCCTGCGTAGCCCGTACCCATGCTCATCCCATTCATCCCGTTCATGCCCATGCCTTGCCCTCCGTAGCCTCCGAACATTCCTTGTTGCATGCTCATGGGGTCCATGGCCATTCCCGGCATGCCTGGAAGAGAGTATTAGTATAGCTGTACAAGTCATCCGCAGAGAGGAGTGGCGTACCCATCATACCAGAGAAGTTGTTCCACGAGCCGCCCGTTCCGTTTTGCATGGGCACCTGCATCATAGGGTTGAAGCCAGAAACGTTGTTCCAGCTCATGTCTCCATAGCCAGCTTGGCTGGGGTCGAAACCGTAACCCTCGCCATACATCTGCTGCTGGCCCTGACCTCCGTTCATGGCCCACATGTTGTTCTGACCTTGGCTGCCATCAGGCTGTTGATTTTGTGCTCCATCTTGCGCCCCTTGTGATTCAATACCGGGATCCGTTTGTTGTTGCTCGGCTGTTTCGGCTTCCGGCATGCCTTGCGCCACACTGATCTCTCTCTTTGCCTCTTCTGGTTCTTGAGCCTGGTGCTGGTCGGAGTTAGCTGTTGGTCGGCTAGCACCTAGCTTCGCACATACCTGGGCCGTGGGTTGGGCGACCGCTTCCAGCCCATCTGGCTGCGTCTGGTTTTCGGACGTCTGGCCGGCAGGCGCATGCTCTTCGATTGAAGCAACCGCTGGTGTAGAGAGCTCAGACTGCTCGGTTTGCGGCGGGTGTTCGGTGACGCTTGTCGGTGGCTCGATAGTCGCGGCAGTGGGCGTCTCTACTGCCGCAGGTGTTGCAGGTGTCGCCGGCTTGACGGCCCTTTTCTTCTCCTCCGACTTCAAGAAAGCCTTCACAGTCAGGCGCAGGGCTTTGTTCGGCTTGCAATCCTCGGCGGCGAGGGGGCTATGCGCGCAAACTGGACATGATTCGGGTAGCGATGATTGACCTAATTGATGTGAGTTTAGCAGCGGACTTAAGGCCGGTGAAGCAGCTGATTTATATTACTCACAAGTCTCGCATATCGACTGGTCACAGCAAGGGAGGCGGAATGCATTGATTGCTAGCTTGTTGCAGATGGCGCATCTGAGCTTCGTAGGAATCTCGTCCATGGACAGCGTACTGATAGCAGCATGTTAGGACAAGCTCAATGAACACTCAAACAGCCTAGGTCTTACCTAGCGAGGTCCATGTCGCTGAAGACGGGTAGAACTAAGGAGGGGTTGATATAGCTGGATGACCGGGAGACGAGCCTAGCTTTCGCGTTGCCTGTTTGTCAAACGAGTGCAGGCGACGTGATCAACACATGCTGCAGAAACAAGGAGAGGGAAAACACGCGGAAAGCAATGCTGGAGGCTGTTCAGAATAGCCGATGTGAATGCCTGCGGCGTAGAGTTTGGAGGTGAAGACAACCTCCGCGAAATCATTTCGCGACTCCCGAGGAGCCGCGTCAAGTCACGTGCGCAGCTATCCTTCAACCTTCAAGAGCTTTTCACTCAGCATTCAATCATGGCGTCTCTTGTTGCTACCTAGGTAGATGGTACGCTCCGTAGCTCTGTCTTTACTCCCTACAGCCGGCACTGATAAATAACTTTGGCAGTCCCAAGATATATGCTTGTATCAAAAAGTCCTTGGCCTGTCGTCGTCATGCATTGGCTTTCTCTCAACGCGTAACACACTCATTCATTCATAGATCCTGTGCTTTAGAGTAGACTCACCGCCATGATTCTGAGTCAAATCTCATATATAGATTGCCTTGTCTTTCTCATCTTCCTCACTCCGCAACTTTTAATTCAAGTTGGTCTGTGGACAACAGCCAAATGGGTGCTAGGCGCACTTCCGGATCTAGGTATAAGATCTCTTCTAGTGAAGAATGGGGTAGCTCTAATATAGAGCAGTTCTTCAGGTACCGTGTCAGTTCATCCGGGAAAGATTCTTCACTGCTAGAGAACGTCGTTCACCATTTGTTCAACGCGCCACTCTCTTCCAAGACATCGTCGTAAGATATGTTCGTTATGCCTTCGCCAACTTGCCGGCGTATATCGGCAGGGTGTTCCTCTCCAAGGCGGTCTCGCTGCCCTTGCTCCGCTTCCGGATGCTTAGGCATGGGCTCTTGAAATCACCCATCTCCTGGACTGAGGTGAAACAAGTAAGTCAGCAGCTTCATTATCGGCAATGCTACGTAAGGGCAAACCATTAAGAGACCTATAGCCCAACTTCCAAGGCATCTGGATCACGCCTGACCCGTCCAAGAAACCCGACATAGTAGTCTTCTACTGCCACGGTAAGCCGAAACGAAACATGCTTTGTAAACCACCTGTAACCCCCAATCTGATCCACTACAGGCGGCGGCTTCTCCATGGGCTCCAGCTACTTCTACCTCGAATTCCTCCTCGCCTGGGTCTCCCTCCTCCGCGCCACCGGCTACACCAACCCCTCCCTCCTCGCGCTCGAATACACCCTCGTCCCCGACGCCGTCTACCCAACCCAAGTACAGCAAACCTTCGCCGGCTACGCCTACGCCCTCTCACTCGTCCAAGACCCGTCCCATCTGGTCGTAGGAGGCGACTCGGCGGGCGCGACGCTCATCCTGAGTATGCTGCTGTACGTGGCCGAGCATCCGGAGTATCGCGGCCGCTTGCCGGGACTCGCGGTGATGATATCGCCGTGGGTGGAGATCGTGTCGGAGAAGAGACGGGATACGGCGAGTGACTACCTCTGCGCGGAGAGTTTGCATCTGTACGGGCGCCAGTACGTCGGCTCCAAGGTCCCGGAAGACGACCCGATGGTGTCGCCCGGGCATTGTCGGGATCCGGATAAGTGGCTGCGCGCGAGCCCGTCGAGGGGATGGTTTTTCTTATACGGCTCTGAGGAGGTGCTGGGGCCGGAGACGAGGGATCTGGTCGCGCTGCTCCGGAAGGCGGGCGCGGAGGTGGAGGTGCGTGAAGAGGAGGGCTCGATTCATGCGTGGCCGGTTGCTGCGCTTTATTTGGGCGAGACGAGGGAGGAGAGGCTGAAGGGGTTGGGGGATATTGTTAAGGTAATTCGCCGCCGGCTTCATTGATCAAGAGTTTAGATCGAAGACTTCCGAATATCAAATGCGGAGAAGCGTCATAGCTTCAGTCAGCCGGAATAGAATACGTTAAGACTGCAGCCCTAAGCCCATAGAACGCCTCGGGCCCCCAGAGTGGTATCTAGGAATTTCAAGCATGAAAAGGAAACGGATGTGCGCTGAATCGGTATGCGCAGTGACAGGCTTCGACGCACGACCTGCCGCCGCCACTATTCATCAGCATTAGCATCCGCGACTTTCGGCCTCTTAGCCCCCGCCGACGCTTGCGTGAAACTGCCAGCTACCGTCTCATCGTCATCGTCATCGTCATCCTCGTCATCAATAACGCGACCTTTCCTCTTCAAGCCTCTCCTCGGCCTTCCGTTCGCAACCTCCCTGCTTTTCGCGACACTATCCACAAACTTCGCCCTCTTCTCTGCCCCGTCGAGAATACGCACATACTCCTCTTCGACGCCTGCCAGCGTCTCCTCAAGCTTCTCGATACGCTCTTCTACATCCAACTGGGCCAGCTGATCCCGATTCTTAATCGTGAGTCTGACTTTCACAGCGAGGCGCCAGAAGTAGTATCTTCGATCATTCGGATCGGCGGCCTTGGCTTTGCGAGTGATGCGCGCTCGACTGCGGTGGCGTGGCGGGATCTTCGACAGGAGCTGCATCTCCGTCAACCTGCTGAACTGCCTCGGCGAGATCTTAGACGCTTGGCGGAGAGCCGTGAGGGTCGATTCGGGCAGCAGCTGCTCGGTCGGGACGTCCTTTTCCGGGTCGAGGGAGCCGGGGGATACGCTGTCTGCGAGGGTGAGGGCCGCGAAGGAGGGGTCCTGGCGCAGGCGGAGGAGGTCGCAGTAGTCGCGCATGTCGTCGAAGGCCTCATTGGGGTCTTCGACCGTGACTTCGCAGACGTGGGGGTCGGCGAGGAAGAGCTCTGTCATGGCGGTGTAGAGGTGTGTGCCATGGGATTGGTGCTGGTAGGGCGGGAGGATCAGGAACTGGGATATGCGCTCGCGGCTGTGGGAGTCGAGGGGGTTGTAAGAGAGGAAGGAGGGCGCCGCTTCGGGGTCTATGGATTCTGGGTCGAGGGTCGGTGGGGGTGTGGGGAGGGAGGCGGCGCCGTTGGAGACGTGGATGAAGAATTCGTCGATGGTTTTGCGGCCGGAGGGGAAGACCCAGAGGCGGTAGGATGTTGAGAAGCCGACGATGGTGTAGGGGGATCGCGCTGGGTTTGCGGGAGGAGGGTTTGCGACTTCGTAGCTGTGGACTGTTAGCATAGGCCTAGTAGTCCGCGGCTCTTGAACCTATACATCAGAAAGATCTTCCATCGTTCCAGGGTCCAATCTTGATCGTCGAGGTTTTGACACGTGCCTCCTTCGATATAGAACGGTACCAGGATCTGCATACGTCGTAGGATCTCCTTCGCCGTCGGATCGGCTAGGCTTGAACACCATATTTCGAATCTTCTCTCATTGTGCGTGTAGCTGTGCTGAAGGTTGCCCGGTGGGGTCCAGGAGCTGGCGCCTGTATCGGTTGCAGTTAGGTCCGCCAGAGACTGGTTGTCCGTTCGCAGGGCATCTGCCGAGCCGTTAGTACACGCCAAACCCGTGTAACAGAACACGGCAAACGATGCGTTTGAAGCCTCGACCCATGAAGTGAGCACCCGTATCGAAGCGTAAGCGCTTACCTTCAGGGAGGAAATCCTTTAATATCTCCAGAATGTCCATCGGCTTCGTTTCCCCAATCGCTTCGAAGACGCCATCGTGCTTGAACTCTAATGATGGCTGGAGATCGTGCGCGCGAAAACGTAGGTTCATTTGCGGACTGCGGTAGCCAAAGATGACCTCTTCTTCTCCAAACACTGTGTAGGTGAATGTTGGATTGAATGGTTCCTCGAAGACTGCTTCTGATGTGCCGGCTTCCTTGCCAGCGCGTACAAGGTTGATGTTCACGGTGTCATTGGCGTTGGCCAGCCCTGATTACGGACGTTAGCTTGGGGGGTCCGGCTGATATGAGATGGAGATGGTGCTCACATTCGCTCAGCGCTTCTTCCATCTCGTCGAGGCGCGAACTCTGCTGCGACGGTTCAAGGCGAAGCTACGGATGTCTCATCCGGGAAGATGTGGCGCGGCGGTCAAGAGATCACCTCGCGGTAAGATCTGTCGGCGCCCGTGGCTGGATCGGGAGTGGACAGCGACGGCTACGTTTGTCGACGGCTACAGAGTGTGACAGTCTACAAGCTTGAAGCTGGAGGACGTGCCTGTTTCACTAATTGATGCTACGGGTTTGTACGGGATGGTTGGTGAAGTCGACGAGAAGTTTGCAAAGCATCGAAGCAGGCGGACGCGACGAGCACTTGGAGCTCCGCGCAGCGCGTTTCGCCCGTGGCTTGACTGGACCATCTTCAGCCCTACCCGGCGCCCTTGCACCAAAGAAGCTTGGTCAACCGATTGACATCTCGCACTCTCCACTAGTTACTTAACCCGAGTAGTGAGAGTAAATGTAAACGTCAGGTACCGAAACACAAATCTGGCTAAAGGTCACAAAGAATGGCCATCCTCAGTTCAGCCCAAGTCGCTCCTTGAGTGCTGCCTTTCTGCCTTTCCCACGTCATCCCTTTGCGCGCAGCCGCAACATCACCCAACTACACCCGCAGAGATGTGGAGCGGATTGTTCATGCTGCTCACTTTGAGCACCATAATGGCCATTGCGTGAGCTTCTTTGCAGCCTGGTATCTGCGACCAATACCGTGTTCTGACTTCAAGCTGCGCAGGTCGTTCCTCGCTGGCATGCTCCCGCTGTCCCTCGCTCTATCGCAACGCCAATTGCGCCTCACGTCGGCCCTTGGAACAGGCGTTCTTGTGGGCACCTCGCTCATTGTCATCATACCGGAGGGTATCGAAACGCTGTACAGCGCAGGCACGACAGGGCATACGCACACGAAGAGAAATCGAGCTCCACTTGAAGCACCCAACCACCGAGTCGCTCTGATCGACGACTCTCGCACATTGGATCTCAACAACACTCCGCCCAGGCAAGCGCATGCTCTTACGTTCAGGGAAGCCACAGCTCCCCTAGATAAGCCGGAGAACGCACACCCTACAGAGAAGCCCCACGACGACAAGGATGATCCCAAGCGAACCTCACCCTCCCCACACGCCTACGTGGGCCTCTCCCTCATAAGCGGCTTCATCCTCATGCACCTCATCTCGACCCTCCCCTCCCTCCTCTCCGCGCGCTCCGCCCCAAAACCCCTCCACATCTCGCTGGACCGACTTTCCCGCGGCCCCCACGACGCCTCCTCCCCGCCCCTCTCCTCACCCTCGACCTTCTCGCCCACTTCTCCCGATCCACCTCACGACACGACCCGCCCGCCCGCCACGACCATCGGCCTCGTGATCCACGCCGCCGCCGACGGCATCGCGCTGGGCGCCTCGTCCAGCGCCTCCACATCCTCCTCCACGAAACTGGGGCTGGTGGTGTTTGTGGCGCTCATGATACACAAAGCCCCTGCGGCGTTTGGGCTTACGTCCGTGCTGCTGAAGCAGGGGTTCAGCAAGCGCACGGCGAGGATGCATTTGGTTGTTTTTAGTCTTGCGGCGCCGGTGGGCGCGCTGGTCACGTGGGTGGTTGTTAGTGCGGTGGGTGGGGAGGGGGTGGTTGGGAAGGGCGAGGCGGGGATCGGGGTGCTGACGGGGTGTGTGTTGTTGTTTAGCGGAGGAACTTTTCTGTGAGCATGGACACGTATGAGACGGTTGTATGGAGTGCTAATGGGTTGGCAGATATGTCGCCATGCATGCTATGCAGGAGTCGCTTGGAGGGCATTCGCATGGTGGTGGAGTGGAAGGTGAACAGGCGGATGGGTATCGCCACGTTTATGGCGGGAGTAACGGCTATGTCGAGGCTGCTTCGTATGAGCAGCAGGGACAGAAGGGCGTCACGTTGTCGGAGACGGCTGTCGCGGTGGCGGGGATGCTGCTGCCACTGATTACACAAGTCGGACATGCGCATTGATGAGCTGCGGGTCAAGAGAAGTTCAACTTTGGATTAAGCTTAGACTTGGATAGATTTGAACACTTGGAGCTCCATCTAGCACCATACTACCATGCTACAACGCAGACACGGTTTCAGCACCAGGATTCAGCTTAAAGTGCATCAAGATACAGAGTAGATGACCGTTAACGCCAGGACTCGCGGGCCACAGAGTGCAAGGCACGAATATCAGACCGACAGAGGTGACAAGCGGGCTGTGCTTTGGGCATGTCACCTACGAGTCCACACCCAGGACCCTCGATGATGAGCAGCACGCTCTCAAGGGAACGCCTTTTCTTGCCGATTCCACAATATGTGAACCGGCAACAGTCCAACAGCCGAATTGCACTGCTGTTGAATATGCTCCGTACGGAGCTAGGAAGTCATCTACCTCTTAAGACTAAAGCAAGATTCTGACTCGCGGTAATGTCTCACGGGAATGACGGAAATGACCGCACGGTTGAATGAGCGCTCACGAGACGCGCCAGAACGGAGTCTCAAGGGTGTAACCGGCGGATGCGGCAGACCGGGCGCGAGGCCAGGAGCAGTGGAGACGAAGGGCATAATGATGTGGTCAGATGGGGTCGCCATCTTCAAAGTGCTTGCATGGCCCCTTTGGACTGTTCCCTGTTGCAGCAGCGTCCTCCCCCGGAGTTCCGCCCGGATTCCCCAGCGGATCTGCCCGTGGTTCACTCTGCTCTGCAAAGCTGACACAACCTGCATCACCCAACCCAGCACGCCCACGGTCTTCGCCCTCAGCCGCCGCCCTGTTACATCCTCGCTCCGAACGTCCATACCCACATTGCTATACAACACCGAACAGGCTGGTACCTGTCTTTACTCGGATCCACCAAGCTGCGTGTAGTCAGCTTTCTCGAAACGGTCGGACAAGTCCACAAAGCGCTCCTGAGTGTTCCCAGAACAAACCGCTTTGAAACACTAGCTCCCACCCCATATACTCTCTTTGGTCCCACCTTGCAGACCGCTCTCGACTGCACAGAACTGCAAGTCGAAGATTCACCACGCTCCCGCAGCAGCTCCGCCCTCCGCTGCCCTAAATCGCAGCACGCTATACTCGGCTACTCTCCGCCACGATACCGCTCGAAGTCCCCTGCGTGCGCCGGCAGACTCTCGATATGGAGGAAGAATACCAGCTATACCGAAGACCGAACGAGGTCATGGACGGCGACTCAGACGAAGAGATGACCACGGTCGACGAGGTCGTCGCCTCCTCATCCACCCTCCCAGTATCGCAACCTATACCGCAACCAGCAACCTCCAGGACTCGCAAGCGAGCATTACGGACACGTGCGCCAGCTCCCATACACACGCCCACAAGCCCCATAGACTCAAGCATACCACCTAGTCTGCTCCCAGCAGCGCCCGCCTCCCCACCAACACCCGCACCGAGCCCGACGCCGAACCACCGCGCACCGGACTGGAGCACAGCGTCCGAACACGAAGACGCAACCTTCAGAAACGTGCGCGCATGGTTCAGCGACATGAACGACGCGGAGAAGGAGCGACTGCTGGGAGAGCTACTGAACATGTGCAACAGCCACCAGCTAAGCTTCGTGCACGACTTCGTGAGCCCACGGCTAAAGAAAGACCCATTCACGAGCCTGCCCAACGAGCTATGTCTGCGAGTACGTACCCTTCCCTTGGCCGCAGGGACATGCCCCCCCGCTTACCCAGCCCCGCAGATCCTCACCTTCATCGACGACCCCACGACCCTCGCGCGCTCCTCGCAGGTCTCGAAACGCTGGCGCGAGCTCGTGTCCGACGACATGGCCTGGAAATCCCTGTGCGACAAGCACGCCTACCGCCGCCTCTCGAACGACTCTTCCCCGCCCTCGACCCCCCTTGGAGGACGCAAGCGGCGCACCCCTGACGGCTCGCCTGATTCCGCGAGCTCGGCCTACCACCGTCACGCCGACCTCTACGGCTACCAGAACCGCTGGAACAGGCCGCCGGGGCTGAAGTCTGAGTTCAGCGACGACGAGTGGCGGAGCTGGGGCGCGGAGGTGGAGGATGGGGACCAGCGGGAGGCCGGGAGGAGGCATAAGGGGGCGCTAGGGGGTACGGCGTCGAGGAGGCCGAGGGTCACGACATACCGGAGCCATTTTAAGCAGCGGTATATGGTCGAGACGGCGTGGCGGAGCGGCGGGAAGGTGGATTCGAGGAGCATTACCCCGGACCAGGGCGTGGTGACGAGTCTGCATCTCACGGACAAGTATATTGTCGTTGCGCTGGACAATGCGAAGATCCATGTTTTCGACACCAATGGCGAACATCAGAAGACGCTGCAGGGGCACGTCATGGGTGTCTGGGCGATGGTGCCGTGGGAAGACGTCTTGATTAGCGGAGGATGTGATCGGGATGTGCGGGTGTGGAATATGAAGACTGGGTACCTATGCCGGCCCCCCTTCCCCTTTCCTACTACACCCCTCGCGGCAGCAGAGCACGCATGGCTAACCCCCAAACAGCAAAAGCGTCCACACCCTCCGCGGCCACACCTCGACAGTGCGCTGCCTAAAAATGTCCGACAAATACACCGCCATCTCCGGCTCGCGGGACACGACCCTCCGCATCTGGGACATCCTCCGCGGCATCTGCAAGCACGTGCTCGTGGGCCATCAGGCCAGCGTGCGCTGTCTCGAGATCCACGGCGACCGCATCGTCTCGGGCAGCTACGACACCACGGCCCGCATCTGGAGCATTAGCGAGGGGAAGTGCTTGAGGACGCTCACGGGGCACTTTAGCCAGATCTATGCCGTCGCGTTCGATGGGCGGAGGGTTGCGACGGGGAGTCTGGATACTAGTGTGAGGATCTGGGATCCTAACGATGGGTGTGCTATGCCCCTTCCCCCCCCCCCCCCCCTCTTCTACTCCCTTTGCAAACCGTTTTACCGCTCACCGCGCGTGGTTGTGGGTTGAGAGTAAGGACGCTGACCGTTTTGGGTTGACAGACGCTGCCTCGCTATCCTCCAAGGCCACACCTCCCTGGTCGGCCAACTTCAGATGCGGCACGACATCCTCGTGACGGGCGGCTCCGATGGCTCTGTGCGGGTATGGTCGCTGACGGAGTATCAACCCATCCACCGGCTCGCGGCGCACGACAACAGCGTCACGAGTCTGCAGTTTGACGATGCGCGGATTGTGAGCGGCGGGTCCGACGGCAGGGTCAAGGTGTGGGACCTCAAGAAGGGGAATCTGATACGCGAGCTGAGTCAGCCGGCGGAGGCGGTGTGGAGGGTGGTGTTTGAGGAGGAGAAGGCGGTTGTGATGGCGAGTCGGGGGGGAAGGACTATAATGGAGGTTTGTTGTTTCCCCTTTTCTTCCCTCTCCTTTCTTCCCGTCATTTCCTTGGCTGTCTTCTCTCTTTTGTCCTCTGTTGCATTCGCTTTCGGCGTGCGCTGTACGAGCCAAGCAGCCATGAAATCGTCTTACTGACTAAACATTGCAGGTCTGGTCCTTCTCCCCACCCGACGACGCTTTCCAAGACCAGCTCCACCGCTCCGGCAGCCCGGCCAGCCTGCCCGATCGTCTTCCATCGGACCACATGGTCGTAGACCGGGCCTCCGCGGCTGAGAGGCGGAGCCTGGATACGTCGGACGTCAATGTGTCGGATGCGTTTGACACGGCGTGATCCGGCCGATGGAAGTGTTTTCTTTGTGCTGGGAAATAGTAGGGGAATCTGGAAGTTTGTTTTTTGCTTCTGGGGAGGGGGAGCACTGGACGGCGTCATCAGGACTGCTGCCATCGCTTTGTGTCGCTGTGTTTGTTCAAGTCTGCGAAAAGGGACGGGAAAGAAGGACGCCGAGAGGACTGTTGGGGTTTTGCGGCGCACATTCTTTGCGCGGGGTGCTTTACATATTGTTTCGGCGGTTCTTGGCTCGGCTGTTATCCATTTGGCGGGCTGGTTTCACGCCTGGTCCGAGTAGAGGGTTTTTTTGGTGGTGTTCATAGGACGAGAGGGGTGAGCTTCCATCGCTGTGAGCGGGGGGGGGTGGGTAGGACTAAGCTTAGGGGTTGTAATCTGAAGAACAGATTGAAGATATATGAATGAGCAGTTGAGCCACGGGTCATTGAGTCGAAATTGCTGTTGCCGCCTGACCTTTATTTCCTCCTCCCGGTAGCTGAATTTGGCGCAGGAGAGGTGTTTTTAGGTTTCAGGAATGCGGAGGTTGGAGACATTTGATTGACTACAGAGCCGATGAACAGAGTGCAAGGATGGACGTTCGCTAATTGTGGTCCTGTATACAACAGGCTATGGGATCCTGCTTCCGTGGCTCTCACAACAAAGGTCACGACAGAGGAAGCCCTTAGATGGTGCACCACACAAAAACGTTGACGGAAGTGGGAATGCCCCGTTCAGAGCGCTTGAAACAGCCCGAGCACGAAACTTCCTTTCGCAAAGATACACGCCAGGAAATCCTTCTTCTGGACAAAAATGCAAAAACATACAGCAGTAGGTATTCGCTAGTGGTCACCCACCTAACTACTAATCTACCGATTCAAAGCTTATGTAATGGCAGAGCGAACGGGATGCCCAGTATTCTTTGATCTATGGCCGTATGTGAAAGTTTTGAGTGCAATGAAAATAAATATACTGAAATCGCGATGCGGTGGTCGCGCGTAAAGACTTTTGCGACCGCGCAGAAAGTGCCCGTGGTTGCGGCGGTGGGTTCTGTCGGCCCAGAACTCTATGCAACTTCATGACAATAGTAACGTTCAACCCCCAAAAATTCCCGTTGCAAGAGCGGGTAATGATTGATTGCGATAATATAATTTGACAATGACGGGCTACGATTATGGACTTCGGAGTAAGCTACATACAAGAACAGCTATGTAAATCTCCCACAAGACAGCAAAGTCTAGACACTCATTCAGCTGACATCCGGTACAAAGCTGGCTCCATGATGAACAGCAACAACGCACATTCGGTGCTCGTGGTCGTTCATCGCAGGCAAAGCGACGAATGAGACCCGTCATCTCGTAAGAAGCAGGCCGTAGCAGCGCCTCTGGATGCTACACAGCGTCTGGGCGATAGAACGTGAACACATTGACGCCAAGCAGCTCAATGCTCGCAGAAGTTGAACGTATCCTACAAGGCCATCAGCTCAACACACGAAAGACCAGACGTCGAGTCCTTCTACCTTCTCGTACTCATCGTTGACTCCATGATCAATCACCGCCCTCTCCGCCATCAACCTCAACCTTTCCTCTTTCGCCTCTTCGATTCCAATCGGGAAATCCACATAACTCATAACATGCCCCAACAGCTCCTCAGGCAGCCTTGCCAGCCTCGTGTCTTGTCTCCTCAGCTCGTGGGTCCACCAATCCTGTCGCTGTGGCGGCACATTGGCCGTTGATATGGTGCGAATGTGTGGATCTACGAGAAAGAGAGCCAGAATCTTGCGGTGACCGGGTTTGGTGGGGTCGGCGAGGCGGAAGGGGTTGACGCGGTGTTGGAGAACGTTGGGAAAGGTGAGGAGACGGCCTTGACGGGTGTTGATGAGGCCGACGGGCTGGACCGCGGCACCTTCATTCTCAATGCCGTAGAGCTGTTCGATGCCAACCCAGTCGCCCTGAGAGTGTAGTCAGAATGAGATGAATCATGAAGCAAGAGATGTCCACGCAAGATGATGAGTGAAGTGTTGCTCGTAGGCTTGGCAGGAACAGTACATGAGCGGCTCTCTGGCTGTGGTAGACTATAACCAAACATTGTTGTTTGCGGGATTGCTCGAGCAACAGTTCCGGCATTGCGCACTTGGAAGACCTCTGTCGTGACACTTTTCTGGAGATCAGCTTACCTGGTTTGGCTTCATAAGCATTTCCTCTGGATCGACACGTTGCCGGAAGGCAAGGAAGCTCTCAGTGATATTCACGGAATCGTAGTAGTAGATAGCCGTGGCACAAATATGTTCGTTCAGAGCACCCTCCACGTGCCACGAGCCGCCTTTGTACTCTGTCCCCGGTGTCAGATGTATGTTGGCTAGCTTTACGATGACCTGAAGGCCTTGTTTCCTGAATTGTTGTCTTAGATTGACCGGACAATCCGGAATTGAGGTGTAACGGTTGGTGTATTCCACGGGCTCTGGCTGGATGAGCACGCGGTTGGTCATCTCCCAGTCGTGCTCGAGTTCCCAAAAGTAGTCGTCATCGGAGGGCGGATCGTCGTCCTGAGGGGGACGTGAACGTCCCAGTGGATACTCCCATTCGTCGTGGTCCACATTAATTCGCAGCCTTGGATGAAAACGCGTTAGTGTTTCATCCCATAATGGGATCGTCTTTGTGATGAACTGTTCGATAACACCATAGAGACCCGCATGCTGTATAGGGTGCAAGTTATTGATGTAGCTGGAAATCTTGACACCATCGTCTGCGGTGAAATGAACATCACAGGGCAGCCACTGGAATTGGTTCGACCAAAAATTTGGTGAATCATCGGAGGCATTAAGCCACGGCACGTTGCTCGGCGGCCAGTTTAGATCGTCGTCATTGTCAGGGACGACTTCACCACTACCGCAACGCTCCAAACAATCTGCGAGCCCTACTCGGGCTTTTGGTAGTATCCGAGATCTCCCATAGATCAGAGGAAATAAGGATGGGTGCACCAGATCAAGGACCTTCCCGTCAGATCCTGGGTGCCAGTCCTTTTCGTTCTCCGGAACGTCCTCCAGAGGCAGAATTGCGGAGCGAAGCGTTTCTTGGAGTTCAGGCGGAATGATGTTGTCAGATTTGACTACAGCGGCCTGAGTGTCCAGAACAGCCACCATACCAGTCTCTTGAAACCGTTTGGCTTTGTCTCGAAGCTCGAGAACGCACTGCGTCGATGGTCAGCTTGATCTCCACAGTCTGCGTAGCTCAGGCGCCGCAATGAGTCCGTCGACGCCAAGAAACGCCTGCTTTGACAGTGATGTATAGAAGACCAACCGAAGGTGGTTCTCCTTGATACGGAGCAACAAACGTCCACAGCACTGACATAGACCACTTGCTCTGTAGGTCAAGGCATTGATAAAGGAATAGTACTGGGAATGCCAACTTTCGACCCTGCTGTGCCGTAAATACTCACAAAATCAAACATCTTCTCGGAGAAATCAGCCCCATGCGCCGCACTCTCCAGCCGCCACTTCTGGACGATGCCTTCATCAAAGACCTTTCGATCCCAGTCCGGTTTGTCAGTGATCAGGTTGATAAACTCGAGCATTGTCCGTTCCCTAACCGTCACACCCTCGACGGCCCAGTCTGAAATGGCATTCGGAAACCGAGTGCGGCCGTTACCACGGTCCTTCCATTGGCGAGGCATGTCCGTCAACGGGAGACCAAAGCCTGGAAGTTTGTTCCAGCTGTCCCGCCTGAGAGGCCCGGGGAGCGTCGCTGGCGTCGTTGACGCTTGATTGGCCATTCTTGAGACGGAATGTACGTGACACCGGAAAAGGATGCAATTAACGAGCTGTAGAAGAAGCACAGAGAAAGCAAAACAAAACCACTCGAATAGAAAGGTGTAAGCTTCGCACGACAAGTGATCGGTGAAGTTAAGATGCCGGCCAACGTCGAAGGCCATGCGCTTATGAAGTATTTCGAATGGAAGGCAGCATTCTTATGCTCTTATAGCTACTGCTACTGCCGTGACTGCAGCCCTTTCAACGCACCCAGGCAGCCAGCCGGTTCGTGAATTGACGTTAGGCAACCGTACACATTCGAGGTTGATGAAGTCGTTGGCTCGGTCAGAGTTGAAGATCACGCCGTCGCGTCGCTACGCGAGGCGCAACGCATCAAGCGCGTCAAACTCGCGTATCCCTCCCGCTACTTCACGAAACTCAAGGTCACAACAATCCCCATGTTTCTCTTGTAAATGGACACACTCACTGGAGCTAGGAGGGAGTAATATGAGGAGTGTGTTGTAACAATTCTATCGGGTACTGTCAAATAACAAACCTACGCATCTTACTTGCCGTCCTGTGAAGCTTGCTCATAGTACAAACCCGCCTTATCTCAACGCAGCTCAACCTACATAGCGTTCTGAAGACAATACTCACGTGAATAGTATCGGCGGATAACATCAGGACCTCGAACTTTCGGACGTAATGTCTATTTACTGCCAATATATCCCCTCCAAACCACGCTCTCCCCTTCATCCTCCATCTTCCCTCCCTTCGTCAAAAGCACTCCCGCCAGCTCCAACAAGCCCAGCACCCACACAAGCTCCATCTCACCTTCGTCCGCATCCGCATATGTCTACCACAGAGCACTGGGCGGGTCGGTGCCGTATGCTGCGCCGTGGAGCCTCGCCGCGGTTCAAGACGTAGGCGCGAAGGGGTATGGAGAGAAGGGGAAAGGGGAGAACGAGAAGAAGAGGAGCGATGAGGGAGGTGCCTAAGGCAGACGCGATACTCGGGAAAGCACCTCGAAGCAGAGGCGGATCAGGATGCCGAGACATGCGTTGAAGAGGGTGCGGGTGCTGAGGGATGATCCTGGGGCCGAAATCGCAAGAAGGCCGCACAGACCGGTTCGGCACGGCGAGGGGCGAGACTGCTGTTGTGGCGTCAAGGGTGGTGTTGCGTGGAGCTGAAACGCGGGGTGGTGGGGCATGTCGTTTTCGGAGTTGCATGGAGCTGCATGGTCTGCATGCGCAGCGTGGTGAGGCACATGGTGGACGAACTCTAATCTTCCCATGTGGAAAGAGCGGTCAAGACGAGGTGTTTGCAGGATGCTGCGCTAGGTAAATGGTTCGTTCACGCGTGCGACAGTGTTGAGCGTGAGAGATTCAAGGCGGAGCCAATGGCTTCAGCTTTGGATAGTGAGGACTGATTGAGTTGTCAGAATGTTTTTGGATTGATGTTTTTATCCATCTTCACAACCAGTCTCTACCCGCACCATCTTGATAGACCCCAAGAACAAACCCCACGCCATTAAAAGTCAAGTAATGCAAGCCTCGGAGCAGGTGAATATCTCTACTCGGCAAGCACCAACAGAATGCAAGTACGGCGGTAAGCTGAGCTTGACCGCCGACGATATGTACCGCATCACTGAGCCGAGCAAAAGAACGGCAGTGAACCCAAGCAAACTCAGCAACCAGCAACTTTTTTGACCCTTAGTCCGAAGGGTGCATTCCACAGAGGGCGCCATAAGCCGCATCTGAGAGGAGAGCACAACTGAGAAAAGCAGAAGCAGAGAGGAAGCTGCACAAACTACACACCGGTCTATTAACAGGGACGACGAGCCTAATGGGAGACAACAGAAGGCGCCACCCGTTCCCCCAACGCCAAAACTAATGACATGCAAGAAGTCGGAACCAGAAATGCAAGAAACCCGGCTGAAATGCGAGCAATGAAGACGCAGAACCAGGCAAGCAGGCCACAAGAGTAAACCATAGGTTTCTGAGGCGCGAGGATAATGGATAGGACCGATGGTAGCAGCCGATAGACACATCAGGCATCTCATAATACCATGATCGTAGGGTAAAGAAGATTCGTTATTTCGTACCAGTGATGCGAAGGGCAAGAACAGTCGAATGTGTACGTCACCTTGCCTCGAAAGCTAACCACTGATCGCAGTAGGCGTTTGAGACTCGGAGAACATGCTGTTGTGTGTGTTTTGATGGTTGTAGGGATAACCGAAAGATGCTGGAGAAGTAGCCCGGAACCCGATATCGGAACCAGTCAGGGGGCCAGGAGAGGCTGAGCGGGAGAGAAATGGGCTGATGCTGCGGCTAGAACCCTGGGAGTCGTGGGCCCCATCCAGCGGCGCACCTTCCTTCTGAAAGTTGGGGCTGCTCGAACCGGAACCCCCGTTGCTGGAAGGAGAAGAGTCAGAGTCATTGTCGAGCGGGCTTTCCGGTTGAGGCTTTGGAGATGAGACCTGCGGCGAGTTCTTTCCAGTACCGAACTGCGTGGCCAATCAGTATTGCAGGATCAGGCAAGCTGGCCTGGACGTGAGGGACGTACGAAACAATATTTCTGGATCAACTCCTTGTACTGGTCAGACTTCAGGTCGGGCTTGTCCGACGCCAGTGCAGAAGGCGGCGGAGTATTATCCATTGAAGCAGGATCAGCCGGCTGAGCCAAGCTGTTTGGCATGTTGTCAAAGTAACCTCGCTTGGGCTTCGGAGCCGCGTTCAGCTTCAGGCCGCTCCGCTCGCCAAGAGTAGATTGGGCCTGAGTGAGAGCAGCCGACAGAGAAGCGCCAAAGTCGTATCTGGATGAGAACGCCTGGTTGGGACCGGTCGTGCCATTTGGTGCCGATCCGGGGAATAGACTGCCTCTCTTGTTCCTGTTGTTCTTGAGCCTGATAGAGGTGTTGGGTGACTCGCCGAGAATTGACCTGGTTGAGCCAAAGTCGTACCTCGAATCCCAGCCATCGCCGCCGAAGTCATCCTCAAATGAGGCTGGTGCCGTGCGCTGTCGGGAAGGTGGGGAATGTCGGCTCCGTGGAATGGCTCCCAATGTGCCGGCCACAGGCCCTTGCTTCGCACCCTTCCTCGGCCTCGTCTTCTTAACAAAGTCAATCTGGAAGTTGGTGAATGCATTGTTGTCCCAGTACTCCTGTCCGTTGACGTTGTAGCGTACGCAGAGCAGCATTGTCTTCGATTCCAGATGAGCTAGATCGCTGAGCCTGATGCTGAAGTTGAATCGATCGTAACCATCGTTGGGCTCCTTCTTCCTCACGTCGTTGTTGAACTCAGCGACAACTTCGGACGTTGTCTTCCAGTAGTCCAGCGTGAACCGGGCAACAACCAGTTTCTGAAAGGCAAGGTTCGCAACAGCGACATTGCCGATCAAGCTCTTGTTATCAGCCGACAAGAAAATCCGCTCGACCCTCACAGGCATGGACTTCCTTTCATAGGTCTCTACTGGGAAGTTGGCCAGACGAATCTCCCATTCGACAACTTTGGACGCGTGGCCGTCATCGTATCCAAAGGGGTACTCGGACTCGCTGTCATACGTTTCCACTGGTGATGAACCAGCGCTGACAGCAATAGGCCGATCGACCTGTAGAAAGTGTCGCACCTGCTCAATATCCTCGTTGAAGTGGACAGCTTTGTTGTACGTCGGTGTACCGGGCATGCTGGACGGCCGTCGACGCGATGGGGGTCGAAGAGCAGGCTTGACCAGCTCACCAGACTTCTTGCGGAGTAAAGGCGGCTTGGAGTTGTCCGAATCATCGTCATCATCGCTATCGTCAGTCGTTTGTACTGGCGACTCGTGGATGTTGGTGTGTGTCGTCAGTGTAGTTAGCTCGCTCGCGGATCTAGAGTGAGATATCTTCCGAGCTTCGGGCGTGAGTGCTGGTCCCAACGTTGGCGTTGACTCCGGCACTGACGAAGTGGCAGCGACGGTCTTCGCCTCGTCCTCGCCACGCACGGGAGAGTGTCCACGCTTCACCTCGATGTTGTTGTGCAAGTTCCTTTGCAGTTCCTCTAGCTGCCGCCCTCGCTCTTCCGTGTCGGAGCCTTCTGCCGAGTCCGGCGGTGTGGTGATGGCGCCTGGAGGGATCAATTGGGTGCTCACAGGAGGAGGGGACTGGCGAACGCTACCATTGGATGAGGACGCTTTGTTCGAGGGACCCTCCGAAGACGACTTCATATCCTCCGAGTTGCCATTATTCTGTGGGAGAGATGGGCTGCGACGGTGTTTCGACAGATAGGACGTCGACGACACTGACCGGGGCAGGACAGGCCGTTGGGCGAGGCTCGGCGACAGGCCGGGCTTCTCGCTGGCGTATGAATGTGTTCGACTGAGGGTGGGGCTGTTCGGGCTTGAGGTAGCAGGAGACCGTTGGGCGGGCGGAGTGTAAGGCATCCCAGTGGCCGTTGCGGTTATGGAGGAGAAATAGGCAGCGCTTGGGAGGTCAAGTGCATTAGAAGAAAACGACTAGTTGATTCTGCATCAAGGGTTGGTGGTCAGCCTTTGTTCTTTGAGCTGCACGGCGCAAAGGGTGAAGTGCCGCACCCCAACGCCCGTGAAGACGTCGAACAAGCGTGTGAGATGACTTACGGAATAAGGTGTGCTTGTGTGAGGCGCCTTTGTGACGGAGACGCCTGGAGAAGCTCGTGGTAGGTGAAGGACGCGGCCGCCGGAAGACACAACTAGTTAAAGCTGTGACGCCGAATCGAGCGAGGCGACGAACAACACCGAGGACGATACGCCGATGAATCTGACAATGATATGGGAGAACTCGTCGGTCTAGGAAGGAGAGGCCACGAGAATCCGGACAGGTGTGGAGGTTTCTGTCGGAGGAGCGTGCCTGCTGTGGTTGTGGTGGGCTGATACCGGATCAAGCCTCTGCCTCTGGTGATAAGCTCAACACCTAAAACCACCCGCTGTAAGATGAAGTCGTTCGACTCTGCACTCCGCACTGAGGGGATGCTCTGGGTAGTTATGAGCAGAGACGGATGTGGATGGTCGGAGAAAAGGTGGAGAGCTGTTGAGGAAGTGAGCGCCAGTGGTGCAGAGAAAGGTGAGGGCCGGAGGCTATTGGGGCGGCCGTTACAACAAACTCGGATGGAGGTGCCAGGATGGAGTGGAATAATCCTCGACAGATGGCCTGGGCGCAACGCACGTCCGCTCTAACCGTGTCTGAATGTCTGATGCACGAGCAAGAAGCGATCGAAGTGGCCTGGCTAGCGGCGGGACCAAGATTGGAGATTCCCCCCAACGGACCAGGGCATATGCTGGGGGGTTAACTGTGGACGGCTTAGGGTGGGCAAGCAGGGGCAGCTACGCGGCAGAGTGCGCGGCGTTCAGGTTGGGTCTCTGCGAGAGAGCAACCTCTGGGTGGGATCGGCCGTACCGTGGTGTACGAGCCGGTACAAAGAGAGTACTTCTCGGTCGCCGGCCGCTGGGGGCGGATGCCGGCGCGCTGACCGACGGGGTCCGAGGGATGTCTTATCAAAACAGCTTGAAGCACAACCTCAACTGGGCAGGATGTCGCGGCGGCCGGTACGTAGCTACATAGCGATGCTGCTGTGTGGTGCAAGAGGGCAAACCGCATCCTCATCAGGTGTTCGTCTGACATCACGACCGCAAACCTGCGTACTCGAGACAAGGCGTTGGCTGCCGTTTGCGTAGGCGGATGAGGTACATGCTACTCGAGCCACCACGTTGCCCATCTCACGGATTGAGGCTAGTGAGTACACGAGATTGCCAGAGGAGCCCGTCAAATATCGGCACCTTCTCTGCTTCTCCACGGAAACTCAACACTACGGCTCCACTCGACGACCCTTACCATGCGGCGAGTCTTGAGTCTCAGCTTCGCGCCCGCAAAAGCTCCAGGACGCGCGAGTGGCAATGCGCTGCTTGGAGGACCAGAATTTCTTCCCCCTCCCGCTCGCAGACGCCGCATTCCTCGCCTAAGGGCGGTCTATGGCATTGGCCAATCAGCTGCTGTGGTTCAAACAAAGTTCCAAGCCGCCGCGCAAACTTGGCCGCGCACGGTGCGACAGCTGCACGAGGTGTGGCCAAGGAGCCGCAAGCGAGCCACGACCGTTTTCGTGCTTGGTGTCCAAAACACCTGGAAGACAACCACTCCGGACAGTCGACGGGCGCAAAGCAACTCTCCGTGCACGCAACCCCAGCGATGATGGGCCTTGTAGTAGTAAGTAGTCCAGAGTTTCTAAACACGGACGCAGCCGCGATATGTACCCCTTAGCAATAGCGGTCGTACCGAGGGCGAGGACGCAGGTCCCACGATACCGCTTTGCAACATGAAACCTCAACGACGAGAGGATTGTATGATGCTTACTACAGGGCTGCGCTACACCACGGCGCCAATCGTTTTTTCGCTGGCATCTCACACCGTTGGAAACACCGGATCAGGGGGCAGAACTTTCCCCGCACTCTCGATATCAGCACGGCATCCAAGCCAATTGATTAGGTTTTGTGCGCTTCATTAATCTAGGACATTGCTTGCAGAGCGGCTGAGAAGCGTGGCAGCCGGCCGTGCTTTGATATCCACTTTCAAGTTTGAGAATGACCACTAGCAGTATCCGGAGACTGAGGATGCCGATGGCGCTTCGCTGTGGCTGAGCATCGCGCATGGCTCTTGTCTAAGATCCTGCAATCCGCGTCCACAATTGCAATCCGATGCGATGCCTTCTTTCATACAAGTCTGTTCATGGCTTGAAGCCATGTGCTGGAGAGGGGTTCTGGACCCGAGTTTGCCCAACCTTGCAAGGGGAGATCAGATACGAGTACATGCATTACCGCTTGAGTAAGCTACGCATGCAACAAAAACCACTCAGCTCGTATCCATTTGCTTACCTGCCTTTACTGATACAAACGAGGGGGCCCTCTCCGCTATGTCTTTCAGCTCTTTCAGCAAGGTCTATCCTCAGGCATGCTCTGCTGGCTTCGTGTAAGCAACCATGGCTCGCTATGAGACGGAGCGCCCATATGTGCAACAAAGGTCCTGGTACCAGCCCATACATCTCGAAATCCAGCCTCAAGCAAGGCTTTTCAAGCCATATCCAGTCAACAGTCCAGCTTGAGACGAATCAGCACCATGGGCTTTTCGCTAGCGCTTAGATATCTGAACCTCCATGGCAGAGAATGCCCGCAATTCTCTCACCGCCAACGCATATCATTTCAAAGCAGCCGGAGAACCGCCGATCCCCCACCAGTTGCTTCCCTCCCGGCGCTTGACGTGAAACGGCTAAGCCAACGCCCTAACGCCGTCTTAGCCGACCTCCAGGAGCATGAGGCGGACGCCTGCTCTCCTCCGATAGGGATCGTTCTATCAACGCCAAAAACGCCCATGAGCTGGTGCGTGCCTCAACAATGCAAGACTGCCGCCGTCAGCAACTTCCACAGTTGAGAAATTTCCTAGAGATCGAGCAAGCCGAGTAAGCACCGCATCTCAACACGCACGCGCTTGTCGCGTTCGAGGGTTTTGCCCGATGGAACTACTCACCAGCAAGCAAGCGCGGCGCTCGGAGTATTTATCATCAGAAAGCAGTCGTTGAAGATCCTCAACCAACCTCAAACACCATCCAAGCGCCCACTTCTAAGCGTTGAAGGCGAGTCTCATGCATGTGTTCCGAGAAGTTCAACACCACGTATCCGAGTCAGTTTCCCCACACTTTCCATATTCGAAGCATCGCATCACGAGTCAGAACGAGCAGAGTTGCTCTCCATCGAAGATGTCGCTTCACGAGGATAATCCCATCGGCGATGTTTACTCGATCCAGACATTGCTTCTCGCAAGAGCGACTCAAGTTCCAACGTTCACCATGCAGACGCACAGATCACGCTACATGACGAAAAACATCTCCAACATCCGCTTAGACGGCAGTTGCAAGAGTATCACGCCACGACCCGGACCTTGTTGTTCCATTGACCTACCTAGGATCTTGAAGACCCTTTCCTCAACTTGGGTCAGGCTCCAGCCCCCACTTTGGGACCTTAATCATATTTGCAGAGGTTCATCAGCTCACGCCATAAGTGTAGCGTAAAATATGCAGCGACTCAGCGAAGGACAGTTCAAGGTCGCCCAGCCGGATTAGCGTGGCAACTTTGGTACGCTTTAAATCCCTTCGGTCCTTTCCGCTTCGGCGGGACCCTTGCGTAAATCTAGAGTGAAAGAGATGCGAAGTCCCGTGTTGTGCTGCGGATTACGAGTCCGACTCCGAAGTTTGTTGGTTACCTAAGTATTCTCAATCACCTGTCTATTGCAGCACTATCTTGACGGCCTTGCTGCTTTGCGGCCTTGTTAATGAATTATTCGTTAGAACAAGCTGCGTCATGCTGGCATAGTCTGAGATCAATAGCCCACTACGGAGCTTTCCTGCACCTAGGCCATGCTAGAGTGTGAGAACACAGCATTGAGCTCGAGCTGCCAGCGCCTCAGGTACCGCAGTACCAGGCCGGCGGTTCGGAAGTACTTTGTATCGGAAATTTATTTCATGAGAGGGTCCCAGAAGACAGCCTGCATCACGATCGCGATGACTTCTCATTAAGCACGACAGCACTAGTCAAGAGCTGCAGTAATTGTCTCGCCACTTCTTGGGACCTCCTATGGGCCATCAAATCAGCAAAGGCGCCAGTTCCAGAATTTCCAGTGCTCCTGTGGGGTTCATCGAGGTTTCGTGCGACGGGTGATGCGTTCGTGACATCGTCCGAGATCGTGCGTTGCAACGCGCAGACTGAGCCTCGCTTGATGTCGTGCAGCTTCAGCTGGCGGCGAAGGCCGACACTGACATGGTATGTCCGGACAATTTCATGCCGCCATGCCCAAGCTTTGCGGAGAGTTGGGGTGCAGATGGTTCGGAGTTGCTACCCATAGGTCGACGTGACGTGGAGAGCATGAAGCGGCTGGTGGAGCGGCATGCTGTTGATCTCATCATGATCTGTGGGTGTGTCGCCGAATGATGGTGCGCGGAGGCTCCTTAGACATGTTGCGGGCCTTCACAAGAGAAGCAGACGGTCCAGACACAAGCTGCCAGAGTCGAGTGTCATCTGGCAAGAACCGTCGAATTCGTATCGAACCCTGAGCGCTATCCATGGTTGCCGCGGTCCGTAGTGCGGACGGACCGTCGAAAGTTAGAAGGATATCCATGGACGGTGCGGCTGCAGCACTTCCAGTACGGAGAGCGCTCCTACCCTCTTATCTCTGATTTGATTTGGTAATGCACAGTCTCGAATGGAGTACTCTTATTTCCAGAATAGCCGAGGAAGCTTAGGGAGGACGCTAAGCGCCCGCCGTGCATAAGAGACCTCTCTCAACAAAAATAATCAAAGCAGACGGGGTCTGCATCGAGAGGACCCACAGTATTTAGAGTATTGCTAGAAATCGGATGAGGTGGAGTCCGGCGGGGATGTCCATGGGAGGCGAGAACAAAAAGTCCCGCTTCGAGCCGCTGGATGCAACTCCGTTCACGACGGTGGAATGAAATGTGGATCCTGACTTACATTTGACGGCGGCTTCACGTCCTCGACATCAAACCTCAGCGAAGACTCTCGAATTTGGCACGGGTGGTGTGGGTGGCTGCGGGTAAATCATGCCGTATTGAGGAGGAGAGACGGTTTGGGCGCAGCATTAAACCCCGGTGGCTTGCGCCATGCAGCGCCCTGCATCTGTTCGAGGCCAGGGTGGTTGCGAAATATCAGAATCCTTGACATGTGAAGGCCTCAGGGACTGGACCACACGAAGCAGAGACGATCACCTTGACACCGTTTTGGCGCCGTCCAAAGCGGCAGAGGGATGATCCCACTGCAGGACTGCAGGGTCCGAAGATCAGCGACGTCTTGAGCAGCAAGAGATGCTTGTTTGCCTTCGATCGCGACGTTAATTGTACGAAGGGAATCGCGGGGCTCCAGAAGCGCTGTCCGCGCCATCCCATGTCTGGATCCTCCTGTGGAGACTGGGGATGTTGAGAATGATACGCGCGACCCTCTTTTTCGAAGACTTGCTGTTGGGTGATGAAGCGGTGACTTCGAGGTACTTTGAGGCACACGAGCTACATTACAAGCTTCCCCAGATTCGGCCTCCGCGTTAACTTTCGGACGGAATGACGCCGATCCAACGACGGGGTGAAAATTTGCAGTGAGGTACAAAGGTACTTCTCGGAGAGAGGAAAATCGAGAATCCGGTCAGTACACGTGACTGCTGACAGCGCGCCGTGGCTGATTGGAGCACGCGAGCCTCTGCACGATGATGTTTGAGGCTTCGAGCTCGAGCTGTTGCTGCTGCTGTCGGGCTTGAGGTTGAGCAAACACCGCAAGAGTTTCTCCAACAGCTGTGAGTGCCGGAAAGCTTCAAACGCACCGAGTTACAGCTAGAACATACGATTTAACACAGCTGCGTAGAGGCACGATGGCATCTTCACGAGGGCTATACCGACTCACAACTGCTCTTTCGCATCATCACTTCCCGCGAGTTGCTTCAATTGAAGCCGCAAGATCCTCCCCTTCCTCCAGAGTATACTCCGCGCAGCAATGGCAACTGGCAAACAACCTCCATGCATCTAGCCGAGCGATGTCCGGCGAAGCAAGCGGCGGGCCACAACCACAAGATTACTACTCGGAAGGCGAACTACACATATTCAAGAAGCTAAAAGAGCAACTCGCGCCGGTCAAGCTGGAGGTACGACGTCGCTCGGTTCGAACACGCAGTTCTCAGACGGAAACCCGACGCAACGGTCGCACACCCCTTACGTAAAAGATAGGCTAATACTAGGTGTTGGTACGCAGGTACAAGACATTAGTGGTGGCTGCGGTTCGATGTACGCTCTAGATATAGTGTCTCCGAAGTTCAAGGGCCTACCGGTGATCAAACAACATAGGCTTGTAAATCAGGTGCTGGCGGACGAAATTAAGAATTGGCATGGCGTACAGCTGAAGACCAAGGCAGCGTAACCGAATCTGCATCGAACTGTCCAGGTTTCAAAACTCGATTGACACAAGAGATCCCAAGCGGTGCCTGAAAATTCCCTTAGCAGTTCCCCGGAAAGCAGCCAAGCATGTTCTCCGAGAACTCGATAGCAAACACATTTCATTCCGCTACGTCATGTCTCAGGCTTGGATTCGATGCGCATAATAGCTCTCACGCCACCATACATGAATGTCGGCTTCTTGTATCGGTCGCGGTCGAGCATTATGTCCGTCCTTCATTCCTACAGTACTGAGAAGACGGATGCTGATGTTGGGCGGCAGGTGGGTAAGCCTCGAAAGCTTCTAAGTCACTTGATGCGGAGTTTCAATCAAATTGAAATTGCCTTCATACGGTATAGGGAATGTCAAGTTGTATCTATATGATCTATGTAGGGTTGTCGAAGCTGAAATACTTGGTTACGTCCTCAGTGTTCTTGCAATGTATTACTCATCAAAGTCTCAAGATACCTCTAAAATTAATGTTATTTGTCATATCGACTTAGTCCACATTGCTCTCCACTACATGATTTGGAAGTCCAAGCCAACCGTAACTCTATGTCAAGTATATTTACTTCGGCCGTCACCCGAAAGAATTCGTCGGCATGGCTATGATACCTGTATTCCAATACGGAACACCTAAGGCATTACAGCACGAGAAACATGACAAACCACCTCTCGTCTACCCACCCCTCCATCGGCTGTGATGTCATACATAGTCTCATGACAGCGCGCCGGCTTGTCATCTGTCAGGCGAACTCTTATACAGGAAAGCAACATATCCGTCCAGAGTTGAAGTTTCGTACTCGATACGTCCGCCGGCAGACAACCGAAACCAATCTCGATACAATCACGCCCACTGTATCAGCATTGTCATTGACATTCCCATAGACGTCAGCCATAGCGTACAAACGAAAGCTCGAGCTGACAACCCTGCCCAACCGCCGCTGAAGTCACGGCTCAATAGTCGATGGTGCAATACAGATCTCCCGTAGCACTGGTGCACTCCACCCTCGCATTTTCCTCGATCCTCGTATACCGATCAGCGAACACTCTAATCGGCTGACATTCCCCCGGAAACAGCACAGAGTAGTAAGCGCTGTGACCAACTTGGGGGGTGAACGTAAAGGCGCGCGGGTTGCCGCCGCCCTGGCACTCGGAGAAGATCTCTCCAGGCAGGAAATCTGTTTCGCCTGAAGCCGGTGTCATTGACAAGATCTTGGAGAGACCATACTGCAAGTTTGAAAGGACCAAGCCGGCAAACACTTACCACGGCATTGACCGCCAATTGGGTCGACGTAGGAGCCGCCGCCGTAATTCCAGATAGAGCAGAAGTTGCCGGGGAAGCCTTGCATGTTTGCTGTTGCCCGTAAGGTGAAGTTGCTGTTGTTGAGGATTGGGGGGCAGGTCTGGGAGAAGGCGGGCACTGAAACAATTGAGAGAGCTATGAAGGTAATGGGCTTCATTTTGGTGTAGTTTTCAAGCGCAACGTAACTGGTTGTAGACTTAAAATCAACTATTGTACATTCCAGAGACTTCTGGAGGCTTGAAGACTGCTTCTTATCGTCTTTACCCCGCCTTTGAGGCTATATTGATTCTCTGTATAAGATTTCCTTTGGGGAAACGTCGGTGCTGTGCAAGCTTCCGAGTGGTTGCTGCGGAATTCATCATGCCCTATCCCGTATGCTGTGCGATTTGCACGATCTCCATCATCACTTGACCTGTAACACCTCAGAAAGGCTACAGGAATCGAAGTCCATACAGAATGTGCACGATAGAAGCGGTCCAGAAATTGTCCTATTAATAGCCCGAGCCGCGTGATCGAGGTGCGGGAGATCGGCAAGACCTCCCGCTCGATCTCCAACGTCATTCCGTGCAACCTTCCAAGGTCAAATGGAACCGACAGCGTTAAGCGCATCGCGTATGCGAGACTATCGGCACTTTAAAGCCTAGCTACACCGTGTATGGAGAGGATCCGGCTACCCCAAGCGACAGGAAGAGCCACATTTTCCTTCGACAACCAATGATGATAACTGTAAACGTAGAGGAAGGTAGATCAGTCATGTATCCGAGGTTTCAATAGCGTCGTGGCGCCTCGTGTCTTCCCGCTGTCTTTCTTCCTTTCCTTGCTCAGAGTCATGGACTCGCGGATACGAACATGGCGGAAGCACGTCCGTGACGAATGGAGCCGTCATGAACACGATCTTCAGCACCATGTCGAGCTCCTGGAGTTGCTGGAACAGCGCTTCGGCCTGGCTGCTGTCAAACGTTGTTTGTATCTCTCCTTCCTATCACGCCGCCCAGCTTCATCTCCGTGAACGAAACCCGACGAAGACCCTTGACAGGCAGGTACTACACCGGTATGCTAGGCGAAAACAACGTCGCGTTCAATCCAGTGTATCTTCAAACTTCCATTTGAGGGCAATTGTATTATATGTCTCGTATATCCGTCTCAGTATTCAGCGCCGTCAAAAGCGCAACCCACAACTCCGCGCCACCAGCGAACCGCTTGGCCGTCACAAGACACACAAAGGAGCGGCACGACTACAGGTCTTTTGCTTAACGAACGTAGCTCCACCACCGCGGGCATTCAACCTGGCCAACATTCTCCGCCTCAACACTTCTTACGCGTCAAAGAACAACTTAGCCTTGCCGTCCTCAACATCCCGCCCGAGCAGATTGGTCAAGTTCCGGCACTTGCTCGCAACGCAAGACAGACCCTGGCAGCAGGCAAGGACCAATCCATCATTTCGAATGCAGCCGGAGTATTCCCTGACACATTCAGGAGCCGGGACCTGCTTGAGCTGGCCGTTCGAGCAGCTGCGATTGTTAGTGGTCCGTTGAACGTGTGGGAAGGAGGTTCCGAAAGCAGGATATGTACCTGTATTGGGAGGGTGAGTAGCATGCTTGGCCGCAGCGTTGGTAGGCTATTCCGCCGGTGATGGGGCAGAGGAAGTTGCTGTTGTAGCAGACATACTGCAGCGGCAAGTTAGTAGCTTGAACCGCGAACATGACAACGTAGAGTACAGACTTTGGATGGGTAGTAAGGCGCCGTGCCGCACTGCTGGGTCCTTTCCGGGACGCTCCAGTCGATGAGGACGAGCTTGTTGTTCGGGCAACTGGAAACGTTAGCAGGGGAACGGATGTACGGCTATGTGGCCGATGTAGATGAACTTACGTATACATGTTGTGGTTGTAGCATGCGTCGCCGCATCTTGTTTTGGTCAGCACTGTCGACTGCCCGGCATGAAGGAGAAAGTACCTCAGATATGCGAGACCATTGACCTTGGGGCAGAGGAATACTCCATCGAAGCAGGTGTACTGCGATGGATAGTACGGAGCGGTTCCACAGGTGAAGGTATCTTCAGCTGCAACGGCCTGGAAGACAGCAACAAGAGCAGTTACGAGAACGAATGTGAAGCGAGCCATTGCTTGTAGTTGGTCTTCAGTTTCTAGCTTTGATCTATCAGATCTTGAATTGAGCGAGTGAATATGGATTTCCACGGGTATCAGCGTGGGGAAAGCTCCCCTTATGAAGAGGGCGAGGCCCTGGATGTGCCATTCTGCTGTTGCTACCGGCACGATACGAAGTCTACTTAGTCCCAATCTTGTATGGCCCGGATTCCAAAACTTGACCAGTGGGAGTGACGGTTTCGCGAACTGCCCATCGTGAGGACGGTGAGGTGCCTAGAAATAGAACGCCAAGCGGGGTAACATCCCGTAGTTCCTGTCACGCGAGTGACAGAAATCGCCGGACTCGCCAACCGCCGGACTTCCCATTCATTCCTAAATTCCCAAAGTCAATCAAACTCACCACGTTCCTAAAGGACTTTACCTCAGCCGTTCCACCTCTAGTTGGAGCTTGAACACACTCATAAGGTAGCATACTATGAGGGATTGCTTCTACCCGTGACCTTCCCTCAGCTGACTGAAGACCTATCTGTTTTCGAGTCCGGCGATTTCTGTCACCCGCGTGCCTGTTTGTGCCTCGTGATAAATGAAGTCCTATCAGCGGATCGGAGAGCTAATCCGCTAGCTTGGCACACCGGGCTTCTAGAATGCATACTATTCACTAGGAAAAGCCATGAGAGAGTTGAGGTAACCAGTGACGAGAAGGGGAACAAGGTATTTACTCCACGCGGGAGCCTAGTCTCGGATCTACGCAAACAAAGAGATACGACACTTGTTACCAGTGGCTCTTCCTGGGACGATTCTGGACAAACAACACAGTCTCTCATCTTAAGCGAGTGGTTTCCATACCTGAGACGTGGTGTACTCCGCCGACTCAGCTTTCAAGGTCAAAGCCACCTTACCAGTCTGCAAATCCATCAACCATGACGATGATTGATCGTCAGCGGCTCACACAAGAAAGCGTATTAATGTTTCAGTGTGAGAGATAAAATATGCACTTAGTCAAGCAGCCGCCCTTCTCCGCTCTACCGTTCGGCCTTGACTTGAGTTAAATATGTACACGAAGTATCGGCTCCAAAGGAAATTGGACTGAAAGCATCCGCACAAATCATCGTTCAAATCGTATGGTAGACGAGCTGCTTCCAAGGTTCAATCAGCCTACTAGTCTTACTCGACATGCCGCACGCCATATTCATTCGACTTCTCTCCGTACATTTCCCTAGACTCAGGTGATTCGTTCCTAAGCGTAGCAACAGCCGGGACGGCAAAAGAGCCTTGTCGTTCGCCCATGCTTGGTTGCCAGTGCAGGAGAACCTTCCCACCAGTGAAAAGCAGATCGACTTGCTCGAGTGAGAGGTTGGCTGTCTCCGGATAGAAGAAATAAACTGGAAGGAAAAGTCAGCAATCGCATAGGCTTTGTCTTCCGGGAAGAGTGACTCACTGAGGGGAAGGAAGAGTGCATTCAAAACCGCAAAATATATGTAAGTTCGCCATTGGATGCTGTTGATGGATATCGGTGTAATCTCAACAACAAGGAAGGTGAAAATCCAGTTCGAAGCCGTGGCGAGTGCGGCGGATTTGGTCCTGATGGCGAGCGGAGCGTACTCGGCCGGCAGGAGCCAAGGGATGGCTAACAAACCGATCGCGAAGAAAAAGTTGAAGAGGAAGAGCATTACAATGGCGACAATACCGGCCGACTTGCTACCATTAGCGACGGTTCCAGCAAGTACAGCCATACACACTGCTTGGCCAGCAGCGGCGAAGAGCATCAACTTCCGTCGACCGAACCGATCAAGGCACCAGATTGGGATGAGCGAGGACAAGAAGTAGGCGATACCATTGAAGCCTGCGAGTAGCATGGCTGTGTTGTGGGCTGAAAGCAAATTGAGTTAGCCCTGGCCGGAATGGGTTTTAGCTTTGTGAGGGAGAATAGACTTACGAATGCCAACACTCAGCTCCATAATTACGGGCGCGTACTGTATCTTGCTGTCAGTGTTGCGTTTGGTGGAAGATAGTGGCTGTCCCTAACGGATTCACGTACATAGGTGATAAGATTTATGCCGGAGAGCTGCTGCATAAACTGTCCGCCGACACCCAGGAGTGTTCTCCGGCGAAACTTTTGTGCACCGCTCTTGAATATCGCTTTGAATGTGGCGCCCCCAGCAGCTCTTTGTTCCTCCTCAAATGCGTGCTCAATTTCATGCATTTCGGCGTTGATGATTGGGTGGTTCTCGCTGACAGAATGTGCGTCCTTCTGCAGCCTCCATAGAATCGTGCGAGCTTCACTCGGTCGACCGTGAGCGATAAGCTGTATCAGTTTAGTGCTGGAAGTTGCTGAATGTACAACCGGAACAGGCTTACCCAGCGGGGTGACTCCGGAAGAAAGACTATCAAGGCGATTGTAAGAAGGGCGAAGAAAATTTGAAAGGCTATCGGGAACCTGAACTGTGCTTCATTGTTTACATAGCTCATGCCGTAGTCTGCAGATGAGTACGCGTTAGCACAAATCGACAAGTATGACTCCCCCTTGGCTTCGTGTAGAAGTAGCTTGAGCATGCCAACAGCGTGAATACCCTTCATTGCCACTTACCAGTCCAGTACGAGATCATGACACCAGCGACTGTAATGGCCAGCTCAATTGAAAGCTAAAACGCGATACACTGTGAGCTTTGGTCTAGACTCTGCGGCTGGCGTTACATACCCCTCTTCCCCGAGAACTGGGTTTCATAAGCTCAGAGTGCCATACAGCTAGAAGTCGTCAGCCATTGTGGTTCATTATCCGTACGCTCTGCGATCTCCATCATAGACTCACGAATGGTAGCAGTGTTCAGGCCATTCCCTAGTCCGGCAACAATTCGCCCAACAATCATCTGGGGAATACCATAGGCGGCAGTCTGAATCGCGGCCCCTACAACAAGAATTGCACAACCGATCATGATGGTCCAGCGCCGGCCAAGGCGTTCGCCGAATGCGAATGCAAGGATTGCACCAAAAAAGCATCCGATTTCGTATATGGCAACGCTACACCATAAGTGAGCTACGAGGAACGCTAAACTCTTCGCTGGCGGTTCTGTCATAATCACCGGCCGCTCAGGGTGATAGTACGCGTGTGTTTACGACAGATGGCCACCAAGGAGATCGGGATGGTACTGAGACTTACACTGTTCCTTGTAAAGACGAGCTGCCTCCAGCCCCTGGAGTCGTGTCTATCTCAGGGAACTGTTTTGTGAAAGCTGATCCAGTCAATAATCCTGACATAACTCCTTGGTCGTATCCGAACAGCAAGAAACCGGAGCCAGCAGCGGCGGTTATCGCCCAGTCGAGGGCCTTGCCAGTGAGTGAAGACATCTTGACTTGGATGAAGTGGAGAGGAAAGACCTTGAAAACAGGCAAGTGACGTTCTTCAGAGATGTCTAGGATGGAGTTGAAAGCAAGGGAACGTTGACTCCTTTAATAGTTCTGGAGCTGGACAGGATGAAGTACTTCCCGTTGTGGCATGATTGGATCGGATGCACTCTTCAGGTCTCCAGCTTCTCCATGTCCTTCTCCTGCAACGTGGCGTGCATCAGACCAGGCATCGGGCGGGCAAGGTTGTCGCATGCTTCGCAGTTGTGTCCTTGCTCCCCCAAAATGGATTGTCCAGAAGCCTCCGAAGTGCTTGGACAGATTGGCACAGGACAGCAGTGGCGGGGCGAAGCGCTTGAGATTTCCTGTCTTGGATGATTTGGCGCTCGACCCGCCAGCTACCCCTAAAGCGCCGTGCGCTTACGATGCCGGATGTGGCCTCGCCGAAGTCCGGAAACTCTTCAACATACGTACAGCGATATACCGTACTCAGGCCATCGTGAAGACGGCACTGTCGGCTTCTAACCTTTCTTCGTAAGCCGATACTCTTTGCTGCCAGGTATCATTCGTTCTCGGAAGACGACTAGCTGGAACAGCCATGACTTGTACAAATGCCTTGGAACGAAGACCAGTTACGCAGCAACCTGTTTCTGAGAATCGTTATCTGTTGCCATACTGCTTGACACTGCGCATTTTTATCAAAGTATACTGTTGAGATGGTTCCCTCGATCGTTTCCGATACCACCCTGGCGGCGGACGTGCCGGAATCGCAGCAAACACCAGCAAATGCGCCTACGAACCTATTGTTCTCCTTGAGTCAAAGGACCGTCGTTATCACTGGTGCTGGACGTGGTTTGGGTATCACACTCGCTGTCGCTGTACTCGAAGCTGGCGGTGACGCCGTCTGCCTCGATATACTGCCTGCACCAAGCGAGGCCGAATGGAATGTTATCACCAAGATTCAGAAGGCGTCGAACTCACAAGCCCGGTATTATCAGTGCGACATTACTAAGGAGGATGCTGTCACCCAGACTTTGTCGGAAGCAGCGAGCGAAGCAGCGAACCGGGGGAAGCCCATACGTGGTCTGATCTCTTGCGCTGGTGTACAGCAAATGATCGATGCCATTGATTATCCTCTCAATGGCTTCAGGAGAATACTTGAAGTCAACGTAGCGGGAAGTTTCTTGGTTGCCAGAGAGACTGCTCGCTTGATGAGAGACCAGGGAATTCAGGGAAGCATCGTGTTCATCGCGTCAATGTCTGGACAGATAGCGAACAGAGTGAGTTATCTAAGGAACAATTCAGCCATTGGTCAAACACAGGAGGCCCAACTAACAACGTATAAACAGGGCATTCATTGCTCGGCGTATAACACATCCAAAGCCGCCGTACAACAGATGACACGGTCACTGGCCGTTGAATGGGGCGAGTACGGCATTAGGGTCAACTCTCTCTCACCAGGCTACATCCGCACAGCTATGACCGATCAGCTGCTGGAGGAAAAACCAGAACTCGACAAGCTATGGATGGCTGGTGCGCTGCTTGGACGGTTAGGGGCGCCGGAGGACTTCAAGGCCCCTGCGATCTTTTTGCTTGCGGATGGCAGCAGTTTCATGACCGGCGCGGATTTGAGGGTTGATGGTGGCCACTGTGCTTCAGCGTAATTTTGTTTGATGTCGAGGTGTAGATCTGGTGGCATGATAATAGATGTATAGAATCGGTAGACAATAGACCCATGGCTTGTTCTGAACATTCAGCGCACAGCATATTCAGTGATCTCTATTCCGGGAACGACTATCTATGTGTCCGGCGCCAGGCGCGAAGAAGCGAGTCCCTCACGAAAAGATTTTGAGAAGAAACTCCCGCCGACGCAGAGGACGATGGAGCGGGTACGAGGAAAGCGAGGAAGGCGAAATGAGGATTACCATTTCCTAGAATCAAGTCACGTATGCATATAGAACGCTGTAAATCACTGTAGCTATGGATAGCGCCGAGTTGCTTAATGCGGAGCGGCACCTAGGTAACGGAAATTGCCGGACTCTAGAAAAACAGATGGGTCTTCAGTCAGCTTATGGTGATCATGAATAGGCCTGATCCTTCATAACATGCTGCCATATAAACATGTGCAAGCTATAACTAGAGGTAGGATAGCTAGAGTATAGGTCTTCAGTCAGCTTAGGGAGGTTATAACTAGGCGCAATCCCTTATGGTATGCTGCCATATAAACATATGTAAGCTATACCTAGAGCTAGGACAGCTAGAGTAAAGATCTTTAGAGACGTAATAATTCTAGCAGATTTTAGTGATTTACGAGTGAGTTATTGTAAGTCCGGTAGTTTACGAGTCCGGCGATTTCTGTCACTCGCGTGAGCGGCAAGCAAGTCTGTCTTCACTCCGCGACGAACAACACAACTCGAGGCTGAAGCACTTTGCATAATACACTTCTTCAGGCATGTGTAAACGGGCGCCTGTAGCCATAGGAACAAGAAGGGTCGAGGCAGCGCCTCCATCCAGTGGCGTTGAGTGGTTCATATGGAATAAGAAGACAGTCTTGTTAAGCCCGCGGCCCAACGCTTGACTTCCTCGGGCGTCTCTTGGAATGATGCAGGCATGATTGCCTTCAGAAAACTTTTCATTAAGCGAGCAGTCTGATAAGAGCTCACAATAATCAAGTGATAGAGTGTATCACGGGATGAAACGCACGGAAAGGGTAACGACTGACTGATTCAGGTCAATCGATGGAGAGTTCTGGATTACAAGGTCGTTTATTTGGTTTTGAGATCAAACCAGTCTATTTCAGGATTGTACACAAACTCCTTGTAGTCGGCTCCATAAGGTTTCTGTGATTTGAAATTAGTCCATATCCTCAAAGCCAACACCCACAGGGAAACGGAAGCTACTAACCGGCTCCAGCATATATAGGGTACCCAGCGGAACATGGAGGTCCGTGATCTCCTCGCTCTTCAGGCCTCTGCAATACGCCAGCAATATCCTCGTTACGGATTGCGGTCCAATGAGTAGAACGTGGTCATGAACGCGTTCCAGCTCCAGGATGACAGACTTCAACCGGTTCGTCACGTCGAGATATCCCTCTCCGCGCTTGCCTGGATACCGATATCGCAACTTGTCCCTCTGTCGCTGCTCGTACTCATCGGCATAGAGCTCCTTGATTTGGTCGTGTGTCAGGCCTTCCAACATCCCCGCGTTGAGATCATCCAACATGCGCATATGATCGACTTCGTAGCGATCCTGGTCGAAGAATTGCGCTGTCTGAATGCTCCGTTGCATCATGGAAGTCCAGACAAAAAACCGCTTCCTATGGCTTTCTTCGTAGGTTAGGCCATTACATTTTGCTGAACCAGCAAGTTCGTTGCCATCACCGAGAGCACATTGACCGGAGAGTGATCCATACTGTTGTCGCCGAGTCCACGCGTCACGTTCGTGGTCAATGAATCTTGACAGTGCTCTTGAATATTTGACGCCGTACGGACTGAGTCCAGAGTCACCACCAACTTTACCGGCAATGTTGTCCATGGATTCGCCGTGTCGCGTAAGCCAGACTTGGCGAGGTGCGAGGTTAAAGTGTTGGAGATAGTTGACCACTTGTGTTGCCAGAAATCCGTTAACCTTGTGCGTGACGAACTTACGTCCAACGTCAACCATCTGACAAAATGAGAGACCGTTGCGTTCTTCGTAATCTCCGATCGGTGCGTACTTCTTCTCGTACATTGCGACCCGCTCCTTGAAGTCTTTCAACGCGGCAACCGGATCTTGACCAATGTAATCAGGCCCTGATAACTTTAGTAACATGTTCTTTTCCAGCAGCTGGAGAAACGCATCAGTACTGTAGAAAGACCGAGCTTCGAGGGTGAGGCATGAACATACGGTTTCGTCGAAACATTGACTTTCTAGGAACAACACACCCAGTTCAGGTCCCGCTCTTTCTTTGACTCTTTCCACTATCAGTCTCCTCCGGTCGAGCGTACTATTTGTTGCATCGAAGAGCCCGATTGAGCCGCCTCCCTCGAGCAAATAATCAAGAAGATCGTCCAGCGTTGACAGAGCGACTCGCTCCCGCAATCTCCCCGCTTCAGCATTGGCAGGATCGAAGAAGCTGGCAGAGTGTTCAGGCTCATCCAAGACCGTGCCGGCGCCATTCGTAGGCTTGAAATACTGTTTCGATACCGTAGGTTTAAGCGGTCGCCCTGCTACGGTTCGACGTCGCTCTCCAACATTGAAGATTCTTGTCTCGTACTGAAGCCAAGTCAGGTAGCGGCACAGCTTCTTCGTGACATAGCTCTTGCCCCGTGCTGGTAAGCCAACCATGACTATGACAAGTTTCGAGTCCATTCCCATTCTCTTCGCGAAGTGTCCGGGAGGTGATTCAGTTCCATGACCACGTAGCTGTTGTTTCTCGATCTTGAGAAGGGCAGTCTTTACTATGGGTTGGTCGAATAAGGTGCTAACAACCATCAGCTTCGAGCAGGGCCGTGACTGTTTAGATGGTGGAGGGCGCCCAACCTATACAAGACTTTCCCCTCACTTTGACGGCACGTCCCTGTGCTTCCTCTGAAAGGCTGGAGATTTTGTTGATGCATCTGTAAAAGACATGCGGATGATCTGCTCGAGTCGGAGTCGCAAGATGCCAGCATTGTATGTTATCGCGTAATTGCGAAGAGTAAGATACCGCCTTGGCCTGATTCAGGAAGAGGACTTGCACGTTGGTTGCCATATTGACGGTTTAAGACCTCTCTCAGGATGCCTCTCTGCTCTTTCCGAGGTCTGTCAGTCACGCCGTGAACTTCCCAGTGACACAGCCATGGTACTTTCTCTGGTGACATCCAAGCACGCCCAAGCGTGAGACCCCAATGTCGCAGATGATCAACCCTGTTGGATTCAAGATGGAGGCGCCTGTGATTGCCGAATTCGGATTGCAGCCAAGGCGCTACCGCGTAGTCGGGATTCTACAAAAGGCAATCCGATGAGCGCCCTTGCCGATGCTTCTGGGGCTCATCCGTCCATGTCTCCCCAGTACTCTTTGAGGTCTTCCGCACGCCATGATGTTGCCCATCCTGTTTCTGCTTCGATGCGCGCCAGGATCTCGAGGATCTTTCTGTGTTCGGACGGGTGTGACATGACTTTTCCAGCAATCCAAAGTGGCTGGAGGGCATTGATCCAAGGCCCGCTGCACCGGTTTAGTCAAAATTCCAGGCTTCAGGTCTCCGAGACGAGCGCTTACTGGTTGAAGTTTGAGGCGGAGATACCGCAGATCTGGCGAGCATGCCACAAGATAGATTTCTATTCAGTTGTTAGCACATTAATCGCAAGTCTGCCAGGCATCACCTGCTCCGCTTGAACAGGGGTGAGGACTTACATGGTTTTTGCTCAATCGAACGTCCTTCGGCTTTGCTTGAAGCATTAGAAGCGCAGATGTGTGGTAGAGCTGGTTACCGTTGACTGAAGAGGCATCAGTGTTTTGATTGTCGGGTCTGCAAGGCACAGCCTGGCGACGTCGTGCGAAATCGGAAGGAGAACGTACTTGCTGGCAGGTTTCCGTACAAAACTATCGGAAACGGGTTCCAGTGATCGTCAACCGCGGCGGGTTGTGTCATTAAAGGTTTCATCTCCTCTGGTCGGCTCGTATACCAGTCCTGCAGAAGCTCATATAAAGCCCGCCATCGAGCGGAGTATGAGCCCGTTCGCTCTGAGTTATTCTCACCTTGCTCAGCGGATGAGCCACTTTGACCTGAGATTACATTGAGAACGCTTGCGCAGAGGAATACTGCGTAGTTGGCGTAACTGTCAAACCCTTTGGATTCCATCTTGAACCGCGTTACAGCCGTAGACATCGGCCCGCTTGGCAGGAACCAGCGATTCGTCGGAATTTTTGTGAAAGTGTCTGAGAGGAAGCCTCCCCATACATCTGGCTCGTCCTCATCAGCATCCACACCTTCCGATACATGGCAACGGATTCCACATACCCATTCTCGCGAAGCACCAGAATAGTGCTTGTCTCATGCCGCCAACAACACCATTGACGCCTGCCGCCTCCAGGAGCATTGCAGAACCATCAAGGTGACGTTTCCAGTCTTTTGGTGAAGCTTCAGGCTGATTAGCGGGTCGATGGCGGACAAGGGGAAGCATTAGTAGGATATACGAACAGCTCATCATCTCGAGGACACACAAGAGCACGCAAGAAGCGATAACAGCGGTGTCCATGGACGCAAGATCCCGTACTATAAGCTGAATAGCTTCTTGGTAGAGACCAAGGCTCTCGGTATACGGTTTATTCGGGTCTCTCCTCTCCATTTGGCGCGCTGAGAGAGCCAAGATTGAGTAGCGGAGATGACTAGCTGTTTTCGCCATCATCGGCAACGTATGCTGAAAATGACGCTGGTTGTCAAACATATCAAGCTGAAAGGAGCGTTAGCTCTTACCGTGGTAGGTCATGAAAGATCATGAGGTTGATTGACAGCCTCCTTCCGCAATAGAGGTATCCGTGTCATACGTACCCATACGGCGACTTCGTCAAGATAATTTTGCCAAAGTTCCAGCTCCCTCCTTACAGTCATCCTAGTGCCCTTCGGGGAGACATTTGACATTTCAGAGCATTGCATGGGCCCAGCTTCCCGGTCTCTATCTGAGAGCGGGGGAGAACTCTGCCGGGTCGGCGAAGTCTCTCGAGCAGGGGGGTTTGGAGTTCCTTGCCGCGTGAATCCCGTGTTCCTGGCGGTTTCCAAGATGTGGCTGTGAAGAAGCCCGTGTAACTCTTGATATACGGGATCGGGATAGTACATAGCGTAAACGTCAGGCGAATCGATCATGATTTGATCAATAGGTAAAGAGGCTTGTATACGAGCGTCGCCGGCATGTGAGACCCATGGATGAGTCCCGTCCTGATTTGCTGTGGACGGCAGCGGGCCTGCGTTTGTCGGGTACGACGTCAGATAATCCAGTGCTTCCAATCCCGCAGCAGTAAACCCAGAATGGCACTGGTCTCCGTGAATGCTGTTGTGGTCCAGTGAGAGTCTCGAGGCGGGCGTTGAGGTCAACTCAGGATAGGCCCCCACCGCATCTGCATTTGAGAACACTGAGCCTCCATCTTGCGCCTGAACTGCGGAGCGGCTCGCGTCAGCTTCGCTGGGACCGTAAAAGTTGGAACCGCCCTCTTTGCTCGATGACCTACCCAGGGCACCGTCCACTTCACTTGTTAAGAGGGCACTAGGTATGCGAGAGTGAGGTGGTGAAAGCTGGACATAACCTTCTGGTGCTACAAATTCCACTTGGTCAAGTCCTCTTGATCCGGGATGCCGTTGGCTCGAGGGCTCCATCCTGACAGCAGCGGACTCGGCATGCGGCGAGAAGATCTGACTGGAGTCAGAATCCGATGTATCTCTATTGACAGCCTTGTGAGTTTTGTTCCAGGTCCATCCATGTGGTTGATTCGAGGCAGAAGTCGTCTCTGTTGCCCCACACTTGTCGGAATTGAACGTCACATCAACGATCTGCTCATATCAGCTCGCGGACAGAGCGCAAACAGCCACGGTAGAGTTGCCACTCACTTGTAGGTTGTGCCGATGCCGGTGTTCCGTCTGCGATTGTCTCATGGATGGATGTTCCGAATCAAGGCCACTCACTCGAAACGTGATGCCAGCGGTTTCCCATTCACACTTCTCGCTCCTTGAGTGGCATTTAGAGCACGTTGGCTTCCTCTCATCACCTTGATTGACCCAGACGTCAGCAGAGCCTCAACAGGTAACGGAATATCTACATTTCTTTCGCCGACGCCGACAATTCAGGCAGCCCGTCCGACCCCTAGTCTTCTTCGTGATTGCATGGCCGCGGCCTGCCAATGATGGCAGTTGATTGAGAGGTCGTGGCGCTTCACGCCCTGAGAGATTCGCCATGTTGATCACCGAGCATGGTCAGCTTGGTGGATAGGCACCGAGGAGTGCCGGGCGAACGCCTCTACATTCCACTCGTATATGTTCCGCCTCTTGGTGGTTCCCGAAACTCGCCAGCATTGTTACGGGATGAAAGGAGATCACGGGGCTTGCCGTGAGGCTACGGAGAAATCACCAACACCGGAACCTTCATCTCAGCACAACCAAGATACAACGACTTAATCTCAGACCAGAATTCTCTAAGTATCGCGAGTCCATCATAGTGTCATTGTCAAATCGTACCAAGAATCCCGTGAACATACAGTTCCTCCATTACCAAGGGCCGCCCGAAGAGACCGTCGTTATATCTTTGCTCCAGCTTGTTTAATACTGGATTCACTGTCAAATTGGACTCATGATCTTGTCAATGGTAGAGCAGCTAGACAATTCCACGTGATGAAGAGCAAAAGGTGCTCAGCAATCTAGCTCTTTGATGCACCGATCACCTGAGGTGGCTTTGATCAATGGGCTGTGGGCTTGGCCTATCCACCATCAGGGCCGCGAGTAGCTATCCATGCGGCAACGGGCTTTTCAGATGGTACTTTCACTGTGATACCAGCTTCGAATGAGGCTACTTGGCTGTAGAAAAATACCAGCCACGCGCTTTCTACGAATCGTAACATGCTATGGTATCCGCGGACAGCGCCCACAAGCAGACAGCTCTATCAGCCGGCTCTTAATTGACTCTTATGTGAGTAATTTCTTGATCTTTTGGCTACCATACCTACTCTCGCCGCCGGAAGAGTTAGATCACATTAAAAGCGAAGAGTGGATCATGTCACCAAGTATACTTCATCGACATGGCATCTTGTGATAGCAGTTGCACATTGACAGCTTCCACGCATCCTAGCTGCATCGTGGGAAACCAGGCTAACAAGAACCTATCGAGACCTGAGACGAGTAAGGTCGCATCATGGCCAGAGAGTGCATCGTAGGAGTCCACCGCTCGAAGCCCATACTGGTGCTTCACAAGTCCCTAGACGCTGACAAGGTGTCTACTCCCATTTCTTGGCTTTGTCCTTGTCCCACCCGTCGTCCTCCGCAATACTAGTCCACTACATCTTCCAATAAGACTGGCCCACCCGGAAACGGTTCCGCTCCTCATTATCTTCCTCAGTCAGCTCAGCTGCTGTGTTTCTCGGAACTAACTCTCCTATAAGAGCTCGGGAGTTGTCCGATGGCAGCTTCGGTGGTGCCTAGGGCAGAGAGGCTGGCGAGCGCATTGACAGTATCGGCACCTGGGGAAGGTAGTCAGCACAGCGCATCTTGGAAGTACTGAACAGACATATGAATGGGACTAGGCGCCCTACACAGAAGAAGCTTGGGTGGATGACTTCAGATCTCTACTGGTAGTTGCTTCAGTCGTCATCAAGACTTCAGAGAAGGGCTGCTCTACCTTCCAAGACGGCTCAGTGGTCTCCTGCGGGATGACTTCTCCATCTCCCTTAGCTTCTCCCTCTTTTTGCCCTTTGACCTCGGTCATATTATCAAGTAGGTCCTAAGCTATCTCCCCCTTCTCTTGAACAACATGATCTGGTGGAAGATTTCTAGCTTTGAGAATTCCCTCCATCTTAGTGATGACTTTGAGAGCTTTATGGGATATGGTCCATGGAGTGTCGCCTGGGAGCCTTTCTTGTCGACAACAGAAATGCAATTAGACAGCCGGCTCTATGTAGCTTAGAAGTTAGATAGGAAACGATCTTCGAGCATAGAGCGGAGAAGAGATCTCATACTCTTTTGATCGTCGCGCTTGCAAGCTTTGTGAACGGCTTCGTAGAGTACTTTGCCAGTTCGCCTGGTAGAGACGGTCGACATTGCTCTGCTGATCCATGGTCTGAACCCTTTGGCTCTGTCCTGGCTTTGCTGATAGCCGGTAGCTTGGAAAGGTCCCCAAAGGCAGTGTTAAGGATTTAGGCCCAGGGCACAAGAGCGGTGAGCTCTTTACAAAGTAGAATCGCTGCACCTGCAGATTTGAAGGTTGCAAGGCGGATAACACTGCCAGATCACTGATCTATGCACAAATTTTTGGTGCATTAACCTACACGTTTCACTTCGCCCAAAGTGAATTTTTTTAATTACTTATCTGTCTCAGGCAACCTGGGGTTCATACTGTATAGCCCCCTGGCTTAACTAACGCTAGTCGTCAGTACTTACGGCTCGGAAAAGGCCCACGCTTGGAAGACTGCAGATATCTGGGCTGCGGTTTCAACACTACGATCTCAGTTGGCTTAAGATTGAACACCCCAGGCACCCTTCGTTTCCTTCGTCTCAATCTGGGTGTGTTAGAAGTATGCGCCGGGGAAACCCGATAGCTTGGTATAGCTGGATAGGCTCCATGTCCTATGCCTGTACCCGCTGTGTCATGTCAACTCGTTATCATATTCTGACAACATCGGGTGTTTCTTCGAGACGGGGGCCTCATGTCCCGGGGGTGACGACCGTACGGAGCACGACTCGACTAACAGCCGGAGCCTGCAGTTACCAAAAACGTGCAAACCGCAGTCTACCCTGTGTTGATCCGGATGGCTTGTGAAGCTGCGGACAGCCTCCGCGACGCGGAGAGGGCGCCAAATCCCCACAGTACTAAAAGGGAAACCTGAGGCGCCGCTGCGGGTTACCTATTCGGGCGTTTCCAACCGACATCGCCGCCTTCTGCATCACCAGCAAGACCCGGTGCGCAACCGGTGATCCACAACAAACGGGCAAGAACAAGCCTAAGTCGCGGACCTGGCTGTTGGCCACCTTCAGAATGGAGGAATATATAGCAATACGGTCCAGTCAGACAGTGTACCCTTCGTTCATCAACTGTTCTTCTGATTTCACCGATCCTCCTGATCTCATATCACGTTTTCAACATGCCTCCATCTCTGCAATCGTACGAGGAAGTCTCCTCATCACTTCCTATGAAAGTTGTGCCTAAGAAAAATGGGGTGGTCAACGGTGCAAGCAGTCTTCGATTAGAAGAGTCAGAGAAGCATGATCTGGTCCTGCGAGTGTTCCGGTGTTTTATTGCGGATTTGTGTGAACAATTCAAGGGCGGACATCCTGGGTATTATTTCCCCTTCATATACTATAATCACGCATGGAAATATGCTTACAAGCTGTAGGGGTGCGATGGGCATGGCTGGCATCGGGATAGCTTTGTGGAAATACGCAATGAAATACTCGCCCAGCAATCCCAACTACTTCAATCGGGACAGATTCGTGCTCAGCAATGGTTGGTCTTTCTTCCCTGTAGATGTAAAGGTTGTGGCTGATCGTTGCGTCAGGACACACCTGTCTCTTCCAGTATACCTTTATGCATCTGGTTGGATACAGTAATATGACCCTCGATCAACTCCGTTCTTACCATTCGAAACGGACGGATTCAATTTGCCCCGGTCACCCAGAGATCGAAATTGACGGTATCGAGGTTACGACCGGTCCACTTGGACAGGGCGTGGCCAATGCCGTTGGCCTAGCTATGGCTGAGAAGCACCTTGCAGCAACGTACAACAGGCCTAATTATCCGGTCGTCGACAACATGATCTTCTGCATGATCGGCGACGCCTGCCTTCAAGAGGGGGTCGCCTTAGAAGCGATCAGCTTAGCCGGACACTGGCGCTTAGATAATCTGGTAATTGTATACGACAACAACCAGGTAACCTGTGACGGCTCGGTCGATCTGGCATGCAACGAGGACGTCAACGCCAAGATGCGAGCCTGTGGATGGAACGTAATAGACGTCTTTAATGGCTCCAACAATATCAGCGGCGTAACGCAAGCCCTAGTCACCGCCCGCGCAAGCGACAAACCGACCTTTATCAACGTCCGCACAGTCATCGGCTTTGGAAGCAAGCTCGCCGGGGACGCAAAGACGCATGGCGCTGCCTTTGGCCCTGAGGATGTTGCGAACATCAAACGAACCTTCGGCATGGATGTGGACAAGCACTTCTATATCCCGGATGATGTCTATGACTTCTTCCACGAGGCTCGATCGCGCGGCCAAGACTACGAGTGGGAATGGAACGCATTGGTCGATGCGTACTCTCAAGAGTACCCCGAGCTATCAGCGGAGTTCAAGTCGAGGGTCGCGGGTCAGATGCCGCAGGATTGGATGAAGTATATTCCAGCAAAAGACAGTTTTCCGACTACGCCTACTGCGTCCCGAAAGTCGGCTGGACTGGTTTGCAACCCCCTGGCGCAAAACCTTAACAATATCATGGTTGGGACTGCGGACCTGACACCCTCAGTAAACATGGTGTGGAAAAACAAGAAGGACTTTCAGCACGTAAGTTCCTGCAGTGACTAGCTCCTCTAGCCCAACCACGTCGCTGACATTTCTTAGCCTGACTTGAAAACGGCGTGCGGTATCAACGGAGACTACAGCGGCAGGTACATCCACTGGGGTATAAGAGAACATGCCATGGCATCAATCTCCAATGGACTCGCTGCGTACAACAAAGGCACGATTTTACCCGTGACCTCGACCTTTTTCATGTTCTATATTGTATGCCACTCAAACCCACACACTTCGAGAGAACTGTTACTAACACTGCCGCTTTTAGTACGCCGCCGCCGGCGTCCGCATGGGCGCCCTCCAAGGCCTCCAATGCATCCACGTCGCAACCCACGACTCGATAGGCACTGGCGAAGACGGTCCAACTCACCAACCCGTCGAGCTCGCCGCGCTTTACCGCGCTATGCCCAACATGCTCTATATCCGGCCCTGCGACTCCGAAGAAACAGCCGGTGCATTCATCGCCGCACTCAACGCCAAGAACACACCTTCCATTATCTCCCTCTCCCGCCAGAACCTCGAGCAGTACCCCGCCCACTCATCGCGTGAGGGTGTCCGGAAGGGCGCTTACGTGTTGATGGAGCAGGAAGACGCAGACGTGACGCTCATTGGTGTTGGCGCGGAAATGTGCTTTGCAGTTTCTACGAAGGAAGTCCTTGAGAAGGAGTACGGGATCAAAGCCCGCGTTGTCAGCTTCCCTTGCCAGCGCCTCTTCGAAGCTCAGCCGCGCGAGTACAAGCGCGAGGTGCTGCAGTACGGTAAAGGCCGACCTATTGTGGTTATCGAGGCGTATGCTGTTAACGGCTGGGAGAGGTATGCGGATGCTGGTTTCGCGATGAGCTCGTTTGGGCACTCGCTGCCTGGCGCGAAATGCTATGATCATTTCGGGTTCTCAGGCACGAAGATCGCACCCAAGGTCAAGGCGCTGGTGGATGAGGTCAGGAAGGAGGGGATCGAGAGTTTAAGGGGTGATTTCCGGGATCTGAATGGGGCTTTGGGATTTAAAACGGAGCATTGATGAGGGACTATGATGAGCGAGGAGAACATTTAGCAATGGAGTTGGAGGCGTATAGATGTTGCAGTATGTTTTGGGTTCACGTCTTGTAGAAGGATCTTTAGACGCATCGGATTTTGGTATAATATCTATTGCTAGGGTCTGCCTTCGCCTAGGTAGGTAGTCTTGGGTGTCATTGTAAAACCTGGCAAGCTACAAGCACTGGGCACAAGTACATAGAAAAACAAGCGACGAGACGACAGAGATGTCCAGCAGATCAAGCTGAGAGAGCGGGAGCCTTTTCTAATAATGATAAGGTGATGTTCACATTCACAGACTGAACAGACTACGACCAGGCCTCGAGAGCAAAGAAAGACGAGGTTCCGTTCATCCTTCGTCGGGGCCTGCAAGATGTCGCCGCCGCATCTCGCCTCTAGTTCAGCTGAGGCGGAGGTCAAGACAACGCACCAATCGCCAAGCTGAGGCGCATCTCACCGCTGGCAGCGAGCCTTGCCCTCCAACTTTGTTAGAGTGAATCGAATAGGTATACCATTCTCAAGAAGCATCGCGGACTGGTCACGATGGCCGAGGGGCAGCCGAGCGGTTTGGAGAAGGAGCTGACCTGCTCGGTAAGTTTGTGTTCCATGACAAGCTCCCCAGAGCTTCGTGAGCCTCGAGTTTCGAGTACTGTACTCGAGGAACACTATGATTAGGCGGCAAGGCTGATATGTGCAGATATGTACAGATGTCCTCTATCAACCGCTCACGCTCCTCGATTGTCTCCACACCTTCTGCGGCGCCTGTCTGAAAGAATGGTTCACGTTCCAAGGTACCAGCACCGCCAGTTCTACGAACTTACAGCCGTATACCTGCCCATCATGCCGAGCTACGGTCCGCTCGACCCGGCCGAACGCCACTGTCACCACCCTCCTTGACATGTTCCTCCAGGCGAACCCTAGCCGTGGGAAAACAGAGCAAGAGAAAGAAGCAATGAGGAAGCAGTATAAGCCTGGAGACGATGTAGTTCCGAAGATTACAATGAGAGGCGCCCCTGCGGACACCGAAGACCAGAGGCTCATGGAGCAGATCAGGCAGCTAAGCTTGCAAGAGGTGGGTGTCGGTGGCAGCAATCTTGTAGAGTCCAGGCCTGGTAGAGATACGGAGCGCAGCCGGGAGACTGGCAGAGGCCCCAGAGATCATCATCGGGCGTACGATGCAAACCGAAGAAGCCCAGGTGGGACGTACCTCAATTACAGACCGGCAGAAGGAGGTAGACGGCCGCATCCCTCACAGAGAGCGGCTTCGTCTAGGCAAGTAGGACATCAGTCTAGCCTACGTTCACTTCTCAGCGCTTCGGAGCTGGATTCTACGGAGATGGAAGAGGAGATCATGCGCCAGATACTGGAGGAAGGACTGCTGGATGGCATAGACCTCGACAACATCGATGTATCGCAAGAGGATGAAATTAGCGAGAGGATCGCTCAAGCATACCGGAGACGGCAAAGGCAGCAAGAGCGGGAAAGGGAGCGAGAGAGGGAACGCAGGAGGCAGTCCCAAGAACACGGCAATAGTAGCAATCAGCGTGCCCCGCAAAGATTGCCAGACGCAGAGCAACAACGCAGGCGCCCACATGCGCATTCGGAGAGCGGTAACGCTCAGCAAACACAGACAGCTCGACCTCCGGTCTCTAGACCTCATCTGTTCGAGGATGCAAACGCAAGTCGACGCCACGAGCGACGATCATCAAGTCAGGGCAGCGGACGCTCCGCGCGAAGCCACAATCCGAGACAGCTCGTGATCGACTCCTCCAGGCCCGCCGCCCACTCAACGACTGATTTGTTAGAACGTCCACCGAGCTCGCGAGGCAGCGCCGAAAGACAGCGGAGACTATCTCCGCATGACCGTAGAACTACTGACCCAGAGACTCGCCGCGCCAGAGACCAATGGCGCAGCGACGCCCTCGGTGGGAATGGGCGATCTAACCCGAATTCTCCACGAGGAGCAGCTTTCGCTCCGCAACCCACCGAAAGCCCAACATCAACTGTCCCGCCAGGTTCAGAAGCTACTGTGGTTGTGCCTCCGCACGCAGCTGATGGTCCTCCAACTCCTACTGGCCAAGCGCTGCGGCCCGCCAACCGCACTCCTCCATCTGTTATTAATCCTTCCGCAATCGAACTTCCTGTGACTGAGATACGGCCCGATTCCTCCTCCGCCAACGCAGCTCCTCCGCGTCCAGCACTGTATCCCGAACCATCGATATCGTGTGATCGTTGCGAGAAGCCACATATCGAATACGAGGCCCACTACAACTGCCACAGATGCAGGGAAGGCAACTTCAACCTCTGTATGCGCTGCTACCGCTTAGGCAAAGGATGCCTCCACTGGTATGGATTTGGCAATTCAGCATGGGCAAGATATGAACGACAAGCCCCTCCTGGTGGTTACCCACCAGGCCATGAGCAGCCACACATCCTGACCGGTCATCGATATTCGCAACCTAGTAGAGGTTTAGTTGGCTCAGAAAATGCTGGAGAACCGTTCATGTCAGACGAAGACCCATCCAAACGCCTCCAGGCTGGCGTCTTTTGCGATATCTGTCACGCCTTCGCCAATTCCTGCTACTGGAAGTGCGACTCCTGCAACGAGGGCGCCTGGGGCTTCTGCAACGCCTGCGTAAACCAAGGCCGACACTGCACGCACCCACTCCTCCCCATCGCCCAGAAAGCCGCCACCACAGTCTCCAACACCGCCAACACCCAGGACGTCCCCCACTCCAGTCAGACTTCCAACCCGCCGCAAACAACCCCTAAATCCGCCTCCATCACCCGCGGCCCCGGCCTAATCACCTACGCAAACACCCTCTTCAAGCCCCTAACCTTCACCACCAACTGCGACATTTGCCACTACCCGATCCCGCCGTCCCACACGCGCTTCCACTGTCCACGCTGCAACGACGGCGACTACGACATCTGCGTATCCTGCTACCAGGGCCTGGTTCTTAAGGGTCGCATAAGCGCCGAGAACGGGCCGAGCGGGTGGCGCCGCTGCCAGCGCGGACATAGAATGCTGGTCGTGGGCTTCGAGGAACGGGGGGACGGCCAGAGACGCGTCGTTGTGCGGGAGTTGGTGGGGGGACTGGCGCTGAAGGATGAAGATGGAGGCGACAGTCAGGCGGTGGTGGGGCAGGGGAGTAATGCTGATGCGAGGGCCACGCCGAATTGGAGCTGGAGAGATCCGGATGGGGCGGTAAGGAAGGCGAGGGCGGGGGGTGGTAGGGAGACGGCGCTGGTGGGCGCGATGGGGATGCCGCAGGCGAGGTTTCCGCCGGATGGGGGTTTTGGGCTTAGGGTGCAGGCGCTGTGGGGGTATTTCCCGGCGGAGGGCGTGGAAGATGAGTTGATGTTCCCGAAAGGCGCGGAGATTAGGGAAGGCCAGGATATCAATGGGGATTGGTTTTGGGGTGCGTATGCGGGGAGGACGGGGCTGTTTCCTGGGAACTACGGGAGGGTGGTATAGGGAGCCTGGTCACTGACCTGTGATGTCTGGACGCTTGGAGAACCTTTTTGTATATGGAGAATGTTTTGGCCATCTGGATGACAGTACGGTAGCACCACTGGAGAATTTGGAACTCTGGATCGAATAGTTTGATGTATTAGGTACAGAACTAGGGACTGTATACTACACTCTCCCTGTCCACCAGACAGCTTTTCATCTGAGGTACATCACGACACGTACAAGAAATGCTTTCTGTCGCCATGCTTTACCATTCAACCAGAATGACCCAAAGCCCTTTGAAGAGATTTCCGCAGGATCTATCTAACCGTACACCTAGTTTGGTGAGAGGGTACCGCTAGCGAAAAAGACTGCATGAATTGCTCTAGGCACAGCTAAATGACCAACGTCCTCATTGTGGTGAGGCACTGGAGATAAGGATTAGTGCCATGAGATGGAAAGAAAGCAGAATTGCTCCAGCCAAAAAGTTCTCCAGACCGCGATGTCTTGGCGTCGAGTTCAGCCGGGATTCAGCCATTCGGGAGTGCATCTAGCGGACTTTTTGAAGCTCTCCGGCGGCCATCTATCACAGGAGAGTACGACGGTCATTGACCTTGACATTCGATGAACGCCGGCCAGAAGAGCGCGAGGCAATTAGCCTCAAGGTCGAGTATGTCAATTTTCATCTCCATCCCAGACAAGCCCCTGCTAATCACTACCCTCCAGGCTGGCGACCCCAAGACCCTATCTGCCTCTCCTGCCGCATCTCCCGCCGACGCCATGCCTCCTCCGCGGCCGCCGCAGCAGTCGAGCAGCCCGCTCCCCTCCAAACCATTCCACCCGCAACCTCCACCTCCTCGCCCCCCCAAGCCTACGCCCTGAAAGCAGGCGTAGTACTCTGCCGGCCGCCGCAAATAACGCGGGATCTCCAGCCGTTCGAGAAAGCATTCTTCCTCTACCAGCGCCGCCTCAACGAACGCCTCGCGCTGCCCTTCACGCGCTACTTCTACTTCAAGAAGGACACCCCCGCCGACATCGAGTGGAAGCGGAAGGCCAAGACGCGCTTAACGGCGGCTAGGGATATCGGTGTCTATCATGCGTATGGGAAGGAAGGGTGGAATGACGAGGTGCTGGTGGGCGCGAAGGAGAGCGAGCCGGAATGGCAAGTTGAGGCGCTGCTGAAGGATATGGAGGTCCCGGCTGCGGGGGAGGCGAGTGCGGGCGCGCAGGCGGGCGCGATGGTTGAGAAGAGGGAGGAGGTTGAGAGGCCGATGAGTAGGGTCACGGAGGCGGATAGGAGGGGGGATGTTAAGAGTTTAGATAGGCTGTTGCAGAGGTCGTTATATTTGGTGGTGAAGAATGGGGAAGGGAGGTGGACTTTTCCTTGTGATAGGTTGATTGGGAGAGAAGGGCTGCATCTGGTAGGTCATCTGGATATGGCTGGTTAATGAGGAAGTCGCTGATTGTTATCCACAGGCCGCCGAAAGGATACTCGTTCAGGCTGGTGGAGTGAACATGAATACCTGGGTGGTGGGGAATGCGCCCATAGGATACTTCCATGCCGACTTTCCCAAGGGGATAATGAATGAGGAGAAGAATGTGGAAGAGGTGGGGGAGAAGGTGTTCTTCATGAAGGCTCGCATCATGGCTGGTCAGGCGAATCTGGAGCAGAACAAGTTTGGTTTGCAGGACTTCAAGTGGCTAGCCAAGGAAGAGTTGGAAAAGACGGTTACTGCGAGGTACTGGAGTGCTATACGGAACATGTTGGCTGACAGGTAGAGGTCGACTTTGTACAAGAAGGTCATGATGTATTCTATAGTGTACAAAAGGTCCTAAGCTTCTCATGTACGCCATGCGCCGGGTTCGTATGCATAGACTGGGTATCTGTTTGGCTCATTAAACGTGCTCTTGCAGCATTCATCTATTACTTGGCAGAAAAGCGCTGCCCTTGAACCACAGGCGCGCCCTTCGTGCTCGAGCTCTTCGTTAAGCTCTTGCCACACATTTCGCAAGCTTTGTACCCGTTAGCTAACATATCCAAGCCTCGCTGTTAGGCAGACTTACAGTTCTCCTTGTAAGCACATCGATGACAGTACTTCTTCCCGCTGTCGACTTTCGTCTTGCACTTGTCGCAAGAGCTCGAGTACATGGCATACGGGTTCTTTGCGCTCTTACTCAGCAGTTTGCTCTACAGGATCACGCGTCAGCCTTATGTTTTGGGGGCCACGATGCAAAATCAGTCCATACCTTGCTGACACCCGTCTGACCCAGCGTCGCGGAGGGTTTGCTGCCACTCGTGCTAGCAGTCTTGTTACCGGCTGGAGAGCCATAGTACATCTCGTTCTTCTTCTTGACGGCGGGTGTGGCTAGCTGCGTCTGCTTTTGCAGCTGTTGGCATTTGCCGCAGACCATGATGGTCGTGCTGTGAGTAGGGCTGAAGTATTTGGTACAGCCGTAGATGATGTATTTCCTCCCCTAGGAGGTTTCTCAGTTAGACAACGCCTCCAGAGCCAGTACAATAAATCGCAGAGTTTTAGTGGCTCTAAATCGTGATTGATGCTCAGGGTGCCCAGGTGAAGGCCACTTTGACGCGCCAGCTGAGATGAAGCGGCGCTTTGTCGCAGCGGACCGAGCGCCGACTCCCGGATTCCGCTTTGGCCTCACAGCTTTCAGGTCAGGGTCTCTGCAAAAGGACTGACAGCAGCCCCAAAACCCTCCGCAGCACGGCAGCACAGAGCCCCGCATTCAGGCCCTCCATATCTACCAGGCGGACGTGCCCACCGAATCCTACGCACTTTGAACGAATCTCAAAGCTCCACTAGCGCATCAGGTCCCTTAAGAATAGCTCGTATCCCAGAGCGCCGGGTAGCTGGAGGCTGTGCTGGGGACGCATGGACAAAAGACGCGACAGCTGACGAAGCGCATAACGAAGCACCCCCTGGCTGAGAAGAGCACCGTTGAGGGACTACTGAAGAGGAGGCCAACATCAAACATCAGAAAACAAGCTGGATGACTTTGGAGGAGCTACCGCCGCACTTGACTGAGCATTTGCACGCATTCGAAGACCCTGACCGGAATGGCAGGCAGGCCCCCCGGAGGCCATTCTACCTCGAACAACGATGACCTTCTCCTTGACCTCGATGACAATGGCTCAGGCCCCGTATATACCTCCGGACAGCGCGCGCCTGTCAACGACGACGACCTTCTGCGCCGGTACGACATAAAGGATTCAGACGCACCACAAGCGCGCCCATCTGTCAGCTACGATGACTTCGTGGGGGGCTCAAGTCAGTCGACGTCAGGTCTGCCTGGTGGACCCGGTGCGCCACCAGCGGGCGACTCACGGCCGCCGTTTCTCCAAACTGGGGGCAGAATGTATTCGCAGACGTCGGACCTACAAAACTACCGGAGGTACTCAGACTATGACGGCGCAATGGATGATGACCATTCGATGCAAGGCTACTACGCCGGAGGAGGGGCGGACGATGCGTCTACCGCCCCGGCCGTCATACGCGGACAGAGCAAGCCAGCCAACAGAAACAGCATACTGAGTCTGGGAGGCGGCATGTTGGGCAAGGCGAAAAATATGCTTGGAATGGGCCCCCAGTACTCTGAGATGGACCTCCCGCTGACGAAGACTGGCGCACAAGGCTCGCGGGCGGATAGCGGAGGGCTTGAAGAGCGGGCGAAGGCGCCACCTAAGAAGTTCGATGCTGGCAAATTCAAGTTCGGCTTTGGAAGAGGAGCACCGGATCCCTCTAAACTAGGGCCACGCATAATACACTTGAACAATCCCCCCGCGAACGCGTCCAACAAGTATGTCAACAATCATGTGTCGACTGCGAAATACAACGTTGCCAGCTTCCTCCCAAAATTCCTCTTTGAGCAGTTCTCCAGATACGCCAATCTTTTTTTCTTGTTCACCGCCATCTTACAGCAGATACCCAACATATCACCTACGAACCGATATACCACAATCGTTCCTCTAATCATCGTTTTGCTCGTCTCCGCCATCAAGGAGCTTGTTGAAGATTGGCGGCGGAAGACCCAAGACAAGTCACTCAACAACTCTAAGGCGCGTGTCTTGAAGGGCTCGAGCTTCCAGGATGTTCGATGGGTCAACGTCGCTGTAGGAGACATTGTCCGAGTGGAGTCAGAAGAACCATTCCCCGCAGATCTAGTCCTTCTAGCATCTTCAGAGCCAGAAGGGCTGTGCTATATCGAGACAGCGAATCTTGACGGAGAGACCAATCTCAAGATCAAGCAGGCGATACCGGAAACCGCGGACTTGGTCAGTCCGGCGGAGCTGAGCCGACTTGGTGGCAGGCTACGATCAGAGCAGCCCAACAGCAGTCTGTACACGTATGAGGCCACTCTCACTATTGCGGCCGGCGGAGGTGAAAAGGAGCTTCCGCTCCAGCCTGACCAGCTTCTGCTTCGTGGAGCTACGCTAAGGAACACGCCTTGGATACATGGAGTAGTCGTGTTCACAGGCCACGAAACGAAGCTGATGCGGAATGCGACCGCAACGCCAATCAAGAAGACTGCAGTTGAGAGAATGGTCAATTACCAGATCCTTATGCTTGGTGCAATCCTGATCTCACTCAGCTTGATCAGTTCGATCGGCGATGTCATTGTCAGAGCAACGGCAAGCTCGAAACTGGCATATCTTGAGTATGACGACTACAATGCAGCACGGCAGTTCTTCTCTGATATCTTCACCTATTGGGTCCTCTACTCGAATCTTGTCCCAATTTCACTTTTCGTCACTATCGAAATCGTCAAGTACTACCAAGCCTACCTGATTGACTCAGATCTCGACATCTACTACGACAAGACAGACACGCCGGCCAATTGCCGAACATCGTCCCTGGTCGAAGAGCTGGGACAGATCGAGTACATCTTTTCGGACAAGACCGGCACGTTGACATGCAACCAGATGGAGTTCAGGCAATGCTCGATCGGGGGCATTCAATACGCCGACGAGGTTCCGGAAGACCGACGGGCAACAATGCAGGATGGTGTCGAGATTGGTATCCATGACTTCAAGAGGCTCGCCGAGAACGGGAAGAATCACAGGACGAGCGACACGATACACCACTTCCTTGCTCTGCTAGCGACGTGCCACACCGTCATACCCGAGAAGAACGACGAAAAGCCGGGCTCAATTAAGTACCAGGCCGCCTCACCCGATGAAGGGGCCCTCGTAGAAGGAGCAGTCTTGCTTGGATACCGCTTCGTTGCGCGTAAGCCGCGGTTGGTGACCATCACCGTCGAAGGGCGGGAGTATGAGTACGAGTTGCTAGCTGTGTGCGAGTTCAACTCGACAAGGAAGCGAATGTCCACCATATTTCGCTGCCCGGACGGGAAGATCAGGTGTTACTGCAAAGGCGCCGACACTGTCATCCTAGAGCGGATGAGCAAGAACAACCCCATCGTAGAAGTCACATTACAGCACTTGGAAGAGTACGCCGCGGAAGGTCTGCGTACGCTTTGTCTTGCGATGCGCGAAGTCCCTGAGCACGAGTTTCAGGAGTGGTGGAAGGTCTTTAACACTGCGCAGACGACTGTCAGCGGGAATCGTGCCGAGGAGCTTGACAAAGCTGCTGAGATCATTGAGCATGACTTCACCTTACTTGGAGCTACGGCCATTGAAGACAAGCTGCAGGATGGTGTTCCAGATACCATACATACGCTACAGACAGCAGGTATCAAGATCTGGGTCTTGACAGGTGATCGGCAGGAGACGGCCATCAACATCGGCATGAGCTGCAAGTTGATCAGCGAGGATATGACACTACTGATGGTCAACGAGGAGAACGCAGAAGGCACGCGAGACAACTTATCCAAGAAGCTTAACGCTATACGAAGCCAATCGGCCGGCGGCATCGAGATGGAAACGCTGGCCCTTGTCATCGACGGCAAGTCCTTAACTTTCGCGCTGGAACGGGATATGGAGAAGATGTTCCTTGACCTAGCTGTAATGTGCAAAGCTGTGATCTGCTGGTATATACAACTCTCCCTCGTTCCACTGTCTTACCGCTCACACTAATCACCTTTCTCAGCCGAGTATCTCCTCTGCAAAAAGCGCTCGTCGTCAAACTAGTCAAACGCCACCTCAAAGCCATCCTCCTCGCCGTCGGCGACGGCGCAAACGACGTCTCCATGATCCAAGCCGCCCACGTCGGCGTCGGCATCTCCGGCGTCGAGGGTCTCCAAGCCGCTCGCTCCGCCGACGTCGCCATCGGCCAATTCCGCTACCTGCGCAAGCTGCTCCTCGTGCACGGCTCGTGGTCCTATCAGCGCGTCTCAAAAGTAATCCTCTACTCCTTCTATAAAAACATTGCGCTCTTCATGACGCAATTCTGGTTCTCGTTCCAAAACTCCTTTTCCGGACAGGTGATTTACGAGTCGTGGACGCTGAGTTTCTACAACGTATTTTTCACGGTGCTGCCGCCATTTGTGCTGGGTATCTTCGACCAGTTTGTCTCGGCACGCTTGCTGGATCGGTATCCGCAGCTGTACCAGCTCAGCCAGAAGGGCGTGTTTTTCAAGATGCATAGCTTTTTCTCGTGGATCGCGAATGGGTTTTATCACTCTCTGATCTTGTACTTCGTCTCTCAGGCTATCTGGCTGTGGGACCTGCCGCAGGGCGACGGCAAGGTCGCGGGACATTGGGTTTGGGGCACGGCGCTGTATACCGCTGCGCTGGCCACGGTGCTCGGCAAGGCAGCTCTCATCACGAATATCTGGACGAAATACACTGTCGCGGCGATTCCGGGCAGCATGATCATCTGGATGGTGTTCCTGCCGATCTATGCAATTGTGGCGCCGAAGACCGGGACCAGCACGGAGTATGTGGGCGTCATTGGGAGGCTGTTCACGAGTCCGGTATTCTGGCTCATGGGGCTAGTATTGCCGGTGCTGTGCTTGTTGAGGGATTTTGCGTGGAAGTAGTAAGTCTTACATTCACCCGTCTCCTGCAGTATCATTGGTTGTTCGTTTGGCTAATTCGGAGCAGTGCGAAACGCATGTACTACCCGCAAGCCTACCACCACATACAGGAGATCCAGAAGTACAACATCCAGGATTATCGGCCACGGTATGCATCTTCCCATCCCTTGCCTTCCCCATTTCCTTTGGAACAGGGCCCGCCACTAATGCCAGTACAGGATGGAACAATTCCAAAAAGCAATCCGCAAAGTGCGCCAAGTACAGCGCATGCGCAAGCAGCGCGGCTACGCCTTCTCCCAGACGGACGAGAGCCAGGCGCGTGTGCTGCAGGTGTACGACACCACGCGGGAGAGGGGGCGGTATGGCGAGATGGCGAGTTCGAGGACATGAGGGGCGTTTTGCTGTTTCTTCTTTCTTCCCTTTTGAGCTGCTGCTTTGGCCTGAAGGGGTTTTCCACATCGGCGCCAACCTAGGTCGGCCTTTGTCTCGCAAAAGTGAAAGTGAGACTAAGACTATAGGGAGCGGGATTAGGGCTTTGTTGTAAGCATGTACAGTTACGGGCGTATAGGTACGGCAAGCATAAGCCCTGGAGTGAGTGTATATGTATTCTCTATCCCGTGCGGCTCGTTGATCGTTCTGGCCAGCTTGATTTACGGCATTGGAAGCGACTTTATGAAGCCGTGGATTGTTTGGATCGTATCTCAAGACGTCTTATGACAGCTTCTGCTTGGCGTCATGGTGCATGATGCACACACTATGGAAAGAGGAAAAAGACCTATAGTCTTAGAAACAAGCCGTTGATTAGCGCAGTGCTGGTCTGTTGAGATGGTCACTATACTTATCAAATCACACGTGCATTCGAGGTCTGTATACACAGCGTCCCACAGCGTGGAAACGGCCGAAGAGAGAGATATCAAACTCGCTTTCGAAAGAGGAAACCTGTTAGTACCGGTTGTCCAAACCAAGCCCGCATCCTGTTCGGATGCATGTCCAAAGAAGAGGAAACGCCAAGGTGAGATAGAAAGCTATTGAGTGACATAGATTTTGAATTGTTACTCCCTGTTGCTCAAGTATAGAACCCTTTAGCATTCTGACGTAGCCGTCAGCCGAGCAAGGCAGCGCCCAAGGCTATGTCAAGCTTTTTGATAGCCTTATTCAGAGAGCAGCTCAGAGCGCAAAGACAGGGCAGCCACAAGCGAATCCATCACGGGTGTTCACAGGACAAAAACCATTTACACCAGTCTTGACGTACCCCTGCTGGGAATGCGCGAACTACTTCGGCTCTCTAGGAACGAAGTATAGTAGATAGGGTTTAGATATAGCAGTCTCTAGATGCTAAAGGATATGCCGTAGGACTTCTTCCTTAACTAATTCCAAGAGCTGCAGTATAGTTATCACGATCCAACAAACCACAGAGATATACGGATCTTGAGACTAGGATAGACTGTTCCATTCTTTTGAGACTAGAACACATCATCCCACTCTGTATGATAGATGTATTGCAAATCCAACCTTAAGGCAGCAGTTTCTCGTGTGAAAGAGGAAACACGAGGAAGCTGGTCGGAAAGAGATATCTGAGGTGCGCTGCTAAGGCCGCCATACCCGATAAGGCCAAGAGGTTGACTCGGGCCCAACCTACAAGCTCGTCCTTCGGTGGCCTATTACTGCCGCACAGCCGGATCTGAAAACGCTTTCAGAGCACGATCTGTATGGGACTGTATTAAGGGAAAAGCGCAGTTGACGTAGGGAAAGCCCATTGTCCAAACTTGGACATTGAGACACGAAACAAGCAATACCAAGCCGCTCAAGTCTCTTGGCGTAGATCATGGGGGAAGCTTGGTATCGCGGAGATGCCCAATTCAGAACTTAAGGTCAAGCGAGCTGCAGCGTCCCGTGCCTGTTCCTCTCAGAAGCTTTTCCTGCTGGGCGATAGGTCACAGCCTCTCATTTCATGCTTTCAACAAGCTTTACGCGCCGTTGCTGTAAACCGACAGAACGGGTTTTCCGACCACGATGACGACACCAGCCGATAACGTGTTTGTCAGTGGTTCGGCGATTAGCTTTGCTCCGTGCGTCGAGCTTGACACAGGGATGACGAAGGATGACTTTTCGGAAGGCGCGGAAACGCAGGCTTTCCAAGCTTGGGATACGAATATTATTCAGCACCATGCATGCACATGAGCAAACCTTTGTTTAAGTCATCTTCCACCTTCGTCGCTTGTTGTTTCGAGAGATATTGGTGGTGGGGATAGGACGCTGCTGTGCAGTGCTTTCGATTCCTTGCACCAGTCCCAAGACAGCGTCTCGGGAGTTTGAGTGTTGGAGCTGTTGAACAGCTCCCCAGAAAACTTCAATGGCACATAGCAGCAGCAGCGAGAGCAGTCGACGGTGCGCCCCGCCCCCTCCCCTCAACAAACACGCCCATACTAATACCATCCCCTACCAGCCGCCTTACCCTGACCCTCAGCGCCCTCGCCCTCCTCACAAACACCCTCACGACCCTTACTCTCCAATACCTCCCCGATGAGCCCTACCACCTAACGCGCACCTCGACCCTCTACGCCGCCTTTGCCGGCGTGCTGAGCTTCTCCGGCTTGATCGGCGCTATCCGACACAATGCGGCGCTTGTCACGATCTTCGCGAACTACCTCCTTGTGGACGCGGTTGTTAGTACGGTGCCGAGACTGTTGGTACTGGCGCTGCTGGCGGAGCTGCCGGGGAGTTTTTGCAGGGAGCTGGGGATTGGGTTGCCGGGTGCAGGCGAGCGGATGGTGCTGGGGCCGGACGGAGGCGGAGATGGGGCGCTGGGACAAGAAGCGAGAAGAGGGGTGGAGGAGTGGTTGGTGGAAGGCTGGGATATCCGACGATGCGCGATGGTGATGGGGGTCGTGCAGCTTGTTGTCGGGGCCGTGTTGGTGGGGACGGTAATCGCGCAGTGGTGGTGCGCGCTAAGGGTTAGGAGATATGCTACAGACTTAACGCAGAAGGAAGCGATAGTTGAGAGTCGGTTGGAGGAAAGCGAAAAGCGTGACTCGGTGGATAGGCGAGTGGGACATGGCGAAGCGCCTGATATCGAGAAGGCTGGGCTGTTGTTGAAAGACTGGTAACGCGGCCATGAACCTAGGACAGTTGAGAGTGAGGTCGTGGATGATCATGGCTGATGATATACCCCTTACACGAATAGCGAATTGGTACAGCGTTACGAGGGGAGCGATGAAAGGATTATTCAATATGAACGCACATCTCTACAGAAGGATCATCACCTGCGAGGTTTATCAGCAATGCTCATGGTACTGGGTCACTTGGCTCATGATAATTGTGATTGTAATCGCAAGCCATCAACGACGAAGCACTTACGGTCTCCGCCCTTCAGTCCCCATTCCCTGACCCACAGACTCCCGTCTTTGTGCCTGGCAAAGGCAAATCTGCCGCCTGGAGGCTCTCCGCAGCTCAGCCAGCGCGTGTAAGTCCTCGCTTCCCGTACGCTACAAGTCTGACACTGGCACGCACAACGGTTCCAGCTCTGCACCGCTCCACAGTGCATGCACACGCTTTCCATCGAGCTGGTCCATTGTGGTTCATCCGCTGCAGTAGTCGCAGCCTCAAAGCGGACGAGCCGGCCGATGTCCCATATGCAGACTCTCTCGGGCATGTCCAACACCTCCTGCCGCCTTCGGTTAAGGTCACGGAATGGAATACACGCCGGACTAGTCGCAGAGCTGAACATGTCGGGCGGGTAGAGGCCCTTGCAGAGGGCACAGCGCATGCGGTTATCTTGGACGTCCGAGCTTTTGAGGTAGTCGCGAACTGCCAGGCGCGCGCAGATGCTAAGCACGGCCGGCGTCACGTCGGCCGGCAGCTTTAGCATGTGGTAGAAAAGCGGATGCGAGAGCTTCCAGGAGAGAAGCGCGGACGGGTCGAGATCTGAGGCGATTATGAGCAGAAGCTCGGTCGGTAAAGTGAGCAGAGACTGCGTCGCCGAACCGGGAGGCCGCTGTTCTGAGATCGGAAGATGTAAGGAACACACAGCCTCGCCGCTGGCTTCCGAGGCTTTCGTGGCATACGCAAAGTCTTTCTCGTGAGAGCTTTTTGTACCAAGAAGCCGCGTTATGGCTGATAAGCCGAGTATGCAAGAACTGACACACTTCGAGAGCATGTCGTGCATAAGGAAGTAACAGAAACACACGAACAACAGATTGCCGCATTAGCAAGGCAACACAGCATTTCGCCAGAGGCAAGCCAGGCATGGCGGTGGACAAAAGAGACACCAAAGACGAGAATAATTTCGGACTAGAAAGGTCATGCGATTTGCAGTCCACGCGTGTTAGGCGTGTGATTGTTCATGCTGTAAAGCGCGTATGACGCTCAATTTCTTTTCGTTAGACCTAGGTGACGACGCAGGCTCTCGCGCCGGCCTGTTCCCGTGGTACTTTCTAAGACTCTTATAACAACCGAGCTCTGTGCAAGAACACTTCAAGACGTTCCAGGAGCAAGGGTACAACCCATGATCCCTTTCCCGTGTGCTCACTCCATAGAAAAAACCTCATGACAAGAATTCAACAAAGCAGAGGTGTTTGTCGTTGGCTGCATGAATGTGCACGTGGAGGCATATCACCTGGTCCATCAACCGCGGAAGCTGTTTGATGTGTAAAAGGAAGCGACGCATGACGACGGGAAACACAGGCACCGGAAAATCAAAGGTACGGTAAGACAACATGAAAGACTTTGTCCTGATTAATCGCAAACTGATATCCTGACTTTGAAGACACAACAAACAAGGCGGGTTTTAACATGGAAGAGCAGAAGACTGTCCAGGTAATATACGGCGTTGAACGTGATATCGGTTTTACATAATCTTTAGCTTATCCTTATGTCTTACGGGTCCAGCTTAGGCATGCCGCGACTGAGAGTTCTGAGCCTACCCATTCTACCCGCGAAGAAGCAGTTCTTGGGGGAAAGTGTTTTAGCATTAAATATCTCTGCTGTAACATCCGCGGCATAAGACCAGCTAGCCCTAAATCTTGCCAAGGCTGTCCAAACCCAAAGCGGGCAATTTCATGCAGCGAGTTCGGCTGAGGATGGATGTTCTGCGTCTGAACAGTGCGCCGTTCTGGCCGGCCACTGAACGTGCGACTGTGCTTCGCAGCATCTCTTAGCGCTGCAAGCGCGTCAAAAAAAAAGTCAATAAAAGGTCGCTGTCACGGCGCCTCTTCCTGACGGGTCCTGACGGGAGTTTGCCTTGCATCAGATGTCTCGACGGCACGCTGCTCGCCTGTTCATTCGATTCGGCACCTTGCCGTGTTTCGACAAGTGAGCTGCAGCGCCAGTCTCGTGAACCGGCACAAATCTGCATGCTGGTGGTGAGAGTGACTCGACGAATCTACAAAGCGTTAAATCCAAGCCACCAGTGCCACCATACCACCTCCTCCACTACGCGGTACATGCAACCGTGGCATGTGACAAGTCTTCCTACGTCTTGTCTGTACTGCGTCTCCTCGCCGGCCAGCAGGACATGTACAACAGCAACGGAGGACAGAACAAACTCCATTGCGGGGGAGCCGGCTCCTGCGAGCGAAGAATAGCTCGCAGCAGGAGCAGTAGTCTTATGTAGACATAGGGTTAAGACTTGCCTCTGTGCATCACCACTGATCTGCTGTACGGAACAAGGACCGGGCCCGCAGCATGGCCAGTTACATTTTTGTATCTTGTTCTTCGGGATAGGGTTGGCTACCTAGAGGAAGCGCAACAGGGCATAGGAGCGGGGTTTGCAGCATTGGCATCGGCTTGGGGAGCGTTTCTGCACACCCCCAACTGAGATATACCATCAGTCTCGCAGATCTCCCTTCTGTCCTTCAGAGATGGAGGAAACGTGGTCGAGGATGATCTGACTCGGTCCGAAACGAAGGACGCACAGCGGAGCAGACGGCGACGCAGCGGCGCGGGTGCAGAGCGTGTCGCACTCAATCTGCTGCTTTAACGCAAACCGGCACGCCGTTTGGGGTCAGGGTGTCGAGCGCTAGCCATGGCGACAGAGCGTTTCTTCCCGCCCTCTGCGGGTCAAAACTGGGTCGCTTAAAACGTGCAGAGCCGAGTGTGAAACGGCAGTCTGGAGAACGTCATTTCGTCCGAGGCGCTGTGCGTTGTTGCCGGCGCGGTCGGTGCAATTGAGCAGAGGGAAGGCCATCGCACTGACGAGGAGGACGCAGCAATTGCAAGCAGCTTGCAGCGCCCTTTTCATTGCCCCAAAGGGCTGCAGAGTTGGCTGCTGGGGCGGTCCGTGAGGGCAAAATCTTACCCAGCAACCTCATTTCCGAAGGCGTGTGCTTTTCGGCAGAGCCCTACTTAGCGCGACGCTGGACGCTCACTGGCACTCTCCTTTAGCAGGCCCGCAGCCCTTTACCTCACTCACCCCAACCCGCTCCGAGATATCTTCCTCACCTTCCTCACGGGCTTCATATTCTTTTTCCCCTCTCCTTCCCCTGTGTGCGGTGCAGTGGTCGCTCCTTCAGAACTCTCTCCCCACGCTAGGTATGTAAATTGCCGAGCACCGAGTCCCGCCTGCTCGTCAAAATCTTTTCTGCCGCTCCATACGCAGGCGCAACCCTCGACCTCGACGTACAGGAGCTTTCTGCGGCATCAGCTTTCTGCCTCCGAGCTGTCATCGTTAATCTCAGAGTCGCTAATGCAAATTCTTATTGCAGCCAATCTAGCTCTCATTCCGGACCCTCCTTGCGGAACCTGCTCCTAGCAGCCGTCAACCTCTACTATCTTTTCCGAGATGTCCTACTACGACAACGGCCCCTGGGCAGCACCAGGCCGTCAGCCATCATGGGAGCAGCAGCCGCCTCCCACGCGCTCAGGTATGACCGCTCGATCGAGCATGTGGAAAACACCAGAAAATAACAATGCCACAGGCGCCAGCTCGACCGCCAACCGCGATGAGTCCGCCGCCTTTCTCTCTCAGATTGAAGGTACGCACAGATCTGCCTTCTATACCATTTAGCACGCTGCGGTCAACAAGCAAAGGCGTCGAAGGGTGCCGCACAGACTCAAATTTCCATTTCTGCGCCGTTGGAACTGATGCTACTCGCCACGGACTGACGCTGACTTCGCGATCCAGAGGTCGATCGTGCTGCCGACAATCTACTCAAGAGCGGCAAGATGTTTCCCACGGACATGCCCGGTCGCCGAGAGTCGATGCCAATGGCTGCAGGCCGAGGATACGGCGGTGAGCTTACAAACAAGCAACGCACTTGACTGCGGCCGAGGGCGCTAACATCGAGATTCCAGATGCTCGTATGGGCGGTCCTTCGCGCCATCATTCCGTTAGCGATTACGATGGCATGCGATCCAACTCTGCGTCGAACCTCCAAGGTTACTACGCCAGCCAGCGCTATCAGCCGCGCCAGAGTGACGCAGACCAAATGATGCAGGCCAAAAGGCGCATGGCTGCTCAGCGTGAGCGCGAGCTTCGCAACTATCACCAGGAGCAGCAGTACAATCGGAGTGAGAATGTCTTCTGTCGCGACCTTGGAGAGGACCACTGGCTTACAGTATAGGTGTGCTCACAGACGTCTCTGGTGCCAAGTCCGACCGCTCCATGAGCCCCAACGCGATGAGCGAGGAAGACCGCCGTGAGCTCATCGCTCGCCAGCATCGTGCGTTGTACGGCAATGAGTCGGCTCTTTACTCGAATGATGGCACCACGCGCACAAGTAGCCAGGACGTCCGAGTCGCTACATCCATGGCAGGCGGCCGCGGACAGTCACCTTTGGCCTACGACCCTTTCGGAAGTCAGGGTCTGGGTAGCTCAGCAGAGCCTGCAGTTCAGATGCCATCGAGGGACCAGGCCAAGGATACTTCCGCAGGTGCGCAGCGCTCACGCGCCAACAGCACCTCTTCTCCATCATCCAATCAGAATACATCTGCCTCTTTCAGCTTGTTTGACAACGCGCAGCAGTCCAGCCGCACCTCGAACTCGTCTCCGACCGGAGGTGATCCGCCGGTCCAGGGCGGTAAAGGTCCAACCGTTGCCGGTGTCACTCCTATCGGCACTCGCCCGGCTCAGAGTCAAGGTCCGCCTGCAGCCCCGGGTATCAACAAGCGGTCGACCACTCCTCTCCCGTCTCCTTTGAGCTTTGGCTTTAGCGCCAACGAGCAACACAAATCTAACGAGCGATCTACTTCTACTTCCTCCAACCCTTCATCCAGCATTGCCGACAAGGGCGTCAGCCTTGGTTGGGGGAGCAACAGCGGAGTTTGGGGCACTTCTAAGAATACCCTCGGCGTTCAAGCCTCTGTTTGGGGCTAGAAAGATACCAGTCTGACTTTTGTGTGTGCCAAGGGGCCGGGGGAGTTGTGTGAGCACAGACATTACCGGAGTTTCTGCATTCCAGGTGTTCCGGGCATTACAGTGTGTTGATGTTCCATGGGTAGGCCGGGATGGGTTTTGGGGGTTGCGGTCGCTTTACATCGTCGGATCATTGCATTATTCCTCTTGCGAGTTCCATGGCGGGGTAATCACATCGGGGTTTTGCGTTGCAGTCTGACATCTGGTGGTTGCGGTCTTGCTTTTGGTTTTGGGTCTGGTTTGCTGGTTGTACTGGGTCTGCTTTCCCGGAGGAGCTGGTGCGGTTTTGCTAGGGCGAGAGTGTGCGGTCTTTGTAATTCGTGTCTGCATCTGGGAATTTGTACATTGAACGGTTATTGGGAGGACAGTTGGAGTTCGCATTAGGACAGGGCAAAAGTGGTTGTTATGGGGCTACAAACCTCTTCTCTCTGCGCCGTGAATATCTTTGATATACATTGACTGTTCGTCTCTGCCATTGATACATTCTGTTCCACGGCTGTGCAGGCTTCCACGATGCCAAATTAGGAAGCTCGGACCTAGGTTGAATGGTGTCTGGTGTTGCGGCTCTGCTCGCTTCTCCCTAGCGCACTGACCTTAACTCCTTCCCCGAAGCTTTCCAGAACCCTAACGTGTCCTTGAACTTCTACCAAACCCTCAGGCAATAACTACGCTCCTTTGGAATCCTGCTCCTTCTACAAATCGCGCACGCCAGCACAACCGCAATCCTCACCACGCCCGAATAACATACCGCCGCCGTCACAATGGTAAGCAACTTCAACCCAATTTGATTCGGGAGCTTTCACTACACCCACCGCAACTACGAAAAGGAGCAGAGCCCAGCTGGGGCATACACCGCATGCTACAACCCGCCAATCGAGAAAAGACCATACATTCCAATGGCCCTCTTACTGTGCCGCCTCTGCAACCTCAATCGTGCCTTTCGCGCTGCCAACTCGTCACTCGGCTTCCCCACGCATCCCCTACCCTTAACCCACCACTCCTCAACCTCATCTCTTCACCACCAAATCCTTCGCTAACGCTAGCCCCACTAGTCCTCCCCCCGCCCATCCTCCCCCCTCCCCGGCCAAACCACCGCCTCAACAACCGCACGCCCCTCCTCTCCGAAACCGCCAGGCGGTCCCGCAACCGCAATCCGCCGCAAAGCAGCCGCAGACCGCGCCGACAAGGTCGCGAATGCACGGCCGAGCAGCACGCGCGCGGCGGGCGCGGGCGGCAGCAGCAGTACCATGCTTAGGCTGTACACGGATGAGAGCCCGGGGCTGAAGGTCGATCCGGTTGTGGTGCTCGTGCTGAGTGTCGGGTTTATTATCAGTGTTGTTGCGTTGCATGGTGAGTTTTTCTTGATGGAGTAGGCAGGAAGGAGAGGCGGGGAAGGGATGGGGATGGATAGGAGCTGACGGTGCTGCAGTTATCGCGAAGATCACGAGGAAGTTCTCTTCGTAGGGGCGCCATGCTGGGAGAAGCAGTATCGAAAGGTTGAGTCGGTGGTCAAGATCGTAGTGGCTTGGCCGAGGGTGTGCACGTTGTCACTTATGCGAACTCGAGCGGCTTAAGGGAGTCGAGCGTAGAAGATTTGAGCTGCATCAAGTTCCTGGTCGTGTGGTTGGAAAATCTGGGTCTAGTTCGAAATGCGTATCAGGCAGGTTGTATCATCTGGGCCAGGAGTATAGTAGTCCTGCTCTACGTTTAGAAGCTTTCTTCGTCATCCCACATCTGTCCTGAAGCTTTCCCTTGCATCAGCCTTCCATGTTACCTCATAACGCCACGCCGCTTCCTCGAAACATAAGGCTGGTCGATTCACAGTGCGAGGTTTCCTTGGTCATGTTTTCTACTCCGGGTCTTTCCACGTGTTTGACTGTTACTTAAGGAAAACCTGCGTAAGAGTCTTCAGTTTGTATGGTATTTTGTTAAGCTATGAGTGCAGCTCGTCAACCGAAATTTTAACATGGAGACTCTTCTTGCGGTGCATGTCGACCCGTTACCAGTCCGTCGTGTCGATACAGCGAGCAGTCGCCACCGCATTCACGGCCTATATTGTTCCAGCAGCAAGTAAAACTCATTCCGACTGCTGCAGCAATATCTATGCACATTACGGAAGCTTCGTTGGGCGGAACAATGTCCTCGGAAGCTACAGCAGGTATCGGCCAACGATTTATCTAGCAGAAATTTATCTGCAGCTCTGCGCCGTCCTCTCAAGGGCGACCTTCCAAGACAGACTGTCGTAAAGTACAACACTGCCTTTCTAGTCGCATTCGTCCGTATCCCATGATATTCTGGCGGAGACGCGGACCCCGTGACAATGTATGTCTGCCAGAGTGATTCGTGCTCGTGACAGGCCGCTGTGACAAGCAGGCCATCACAAGCAGTGCCTTGATCTCAGCGACTTTCTACATGTTCTGACCGCTCTGTACGTACAGTTACAGGTCCCACTAGATTTGATCGTCGAGCAACTGTAGGGAAAAGACTCGATCCGCAGCAGGCAGCCGCGACGTGCCCGTCTGGTAACAAAGGGAAAGTCATAGATGAGATAAGATAAGATCCCTATCTCGCTCCACCAGCCCCACCACTTAGCAAGCTCTCCGGATTCAGCTCCACCGTTCTTTCGCAGCAACCTAATCCACCTTTCCACGACTACCTACCCAGCATATCCAAACACGCCTCAGTGGCACCCATACTAAGTTGCTCGTCACCGCACTACAGCAACCATGCAGTTCCTCCGCGGCACCATCGACACCCTCCGCGACCGCTACGCGCCCATAACACACACCTCAACCTTCCGCAGCACGGGCCAAATCACGCCCGAAGAGTTCGTGCTCGCCGGCGACTTCCTGGTCTACAAGTTCCCCTCGTGGTCGTGGGCCCCCGCCGAGCCCCCCAAACGCGTTTCCTACCTCCCGGAAAGCAAGCAGTTCCTCGTGACGCGCGGCGTGCCGTGCCACCGGCGCCTCGACGAGAACTTCGCCGGGGACGCAGGGCAGGATGAGCATCTTATCCGGGATATGCTGGGGGGTGAGGGCGGGGATGATGAGGAGGGGTGGTTGAGGACGGGGGGCATGGCGGCGAGCCAGGAGGCGAGGGTGAGGGATGTGCGGACTGTGGACGAGAGCGGGAATGTGGGGGAGAGGGAGGAGGAGGAGGTGTTACCGGATATGGAGGACGAGGAGGATGACGAGGAAGCGATTATCAGGGAGCCGCAGGGGGGTGGGGGTGCTGCGTGAGTACATTCCGCCAATAGCCCCCATGATGCCGCGCCGGTTTCTGTTGAGGGGTTTTACGGCTGACGATAAGTGATGCAGACCTCTAAGAACATACACACTCTACATAACCTACACGCCCTACTACCGCACGCCCCGCCTCTACCTCTCCGGCTACCTCTCCCCCTCCGAGCCGCTCCCGCCGCACCTGATGATGGACGACATAGTCGGCGACTACAAAGACAAGACCGTGACACTCGAGGATTTCCCCTTCCTCGCCTCGCCCGTCAAAATGGCGTCCATCCACCCCTGCAAGCACGCGTCTGTCATGAAGGTGCTGCTGGACCGGGCGGACGCGGCGCTGAAGCTGCGGCTCGCGAAGATCAAGAGGGGCGAGGATGTGAACAGAGTGGATGCGGGGATGGAGGGGCTGGTGGATAGGACGAAGATGCTGAGTGTGGCGGAGAGGGAGAAGGAGAAGAAGGCCGAGGGCGGGGATGAGTGGGAGGTGCTGGATGAGAGGGCGGGAGAGGAGGAGGTCGCGATTAGGGTCGATCAGTACCTGGTCGTGTTTCTGAAGTTTATGGCGTCGGTTACGCCGGGTATTGAGCATGATTTCACCATGGGGGTGTAGGCTGGGCAGGTGTCGCGCGTTGGCATGGTGAGACGGTTCGAGTTGCAGGCCTTGAGAGGCGGTGCTTCTGGCCTTCTCACTTATGGCGTTTATGGACCGTCGTTATCGGGCTGATGGGCACGCTTCTGGCGCTTGGACATGGTGCCGGGACGGGTAGTAAAGGTGGTTGGATACCTTTTCGTAATGAAGCGAACAAATTTCTCTATAGCAACCGAAGTGCTCAGGCAGCAAGCGACAGGCGTCGGTGATTTGACCATAGCATACATACAGGCATGGACAGGCTAGGTATGGACCAAAGACCCCGTCTACATCAGTCTCGTCACGCCTGTCAAACTGCAGTAGCAGCTTGCCCCCAGCTCCTCGACGTCTGCTCTACTCACGGGTCAAGCGCCTTCTCCTCAACTCTATCATGGAGACATCTCAGCCGCTCTGTCTCAAATCTCTGACTAAACGTCCCGAGTCGTACCGCTGGCTGTTCTCAGCCGAAGCAGTGGTATATCCCAGCTGGTCTGAACAGCTTTCGCTCAGCCCGTCCTCCATGATCCCAGCACGCCAGCTGCAAGCCCAAGCCTCTCAAGTCGCAAACAACGTATCCTCATCCCTCAAATACTCTCCGATGTCCGCCTGCCGAAAACACGTCACGCCCGTCGGCTCCAGCCTCTTGACCTCCGCCGTCGATCGCGCCGTGACGCCGAATCCCTGTTCACCGTATTAGCCTGCCTCCCCTCCTCCATAACCCCCTCCCCCCCCAAACATCACGTGCCGCAAGAAAAGAACCAGCAGAGTTTCGACTCACCAACGGCGTATCATCCATCCCGCAAACCACAACCCCCTGGTGCTCCGGCGCATCCTCGCTCCACCGCCCCACATGCGCCTTAACCACATTCCCCCCATACAGGAACGGCATCTCGCCGTTCGGCTTGACCCACACCTTATACCGCGCATGCGGCGCAATCACATCGAGCGCGGTAATGTGGAGTCTGAATTTCCCGGTCTTGGTGAACTTGCCGAGACAGGTGCCCAGCGAGAGCAGGTTGGGCCGGGCGATGGAGGTGGCGAGGTTGGCGAGCGAGGAGCGCACGTAGTAGACGCGGCTGTTCTGGATGCGGAAGACGTGGCGGTCGTTGGTGCTGGTCGTGTCGGTGAGGAGGTGGGTTAGGGAGCGGCCGGTGTAGTTTGCGAGTTTTGTGAAGAGGGTTTGGGTCTCGGTGTCTGTTAGGGGGCGCATTCTTGCGGCGTAGTGTCGTAGAGTCTGCGGCGGGTGTTGGAAGATGGACGTGTATGCGGGCGCAGCTGTTGATCTGGGGAGCACAGCGGATTGTCCGAACTTTTTTCTGATATTGCGCGACTGGGAGGACCCGCTTCCCGTAGGCCTTGTAGATTTCCCCGCTACGGCGCACGAGGCGGGCCCTCAACGCAGGAACTGAAGTGGAATCTGCATCGACCTTTTTTTTTCCTTTCCACGCGGAGAAGCAATTCCTCGACAGACCCGCACGAAGCATGCCACGCCTACCAGCGGCGAAGCGCCGGCGCATAACACCGCCCGACTCTGATCCTGCATCGTCGGAAGACGCTTCACCAGTCGCCGCAGAATTCTCTCGTAACGCGGCGCAATGGAACCTAGAGCAAGACTACGAGAACCGGCCGCGCAAACTAGGAAAAAAAGGCAAAGAGAGCTCCCGCCTGCCCATCAAGACCGCAGAAGGGTGGATAGCGCCAGCACCAGAGCCCACCACAGCAGAAGACGAAGATGCGGACAGCTTCCTAGGCTCCGGCGCCTCAGACGAAGAAGCGACAGACTCCGACGCCGAGGCAGAAGAGGCAGTTGAGGAAAAGCCGAAAGTCTCCCAAAGACAGCAGATCATCGAGGCGAAAGAAGAGTTAGCGCGGCTCGCTGCCCTCGTCAACGAGGATCCAGAGGAACATGCGGGATCGCTGCGGGCGATGGCGCAGATAGGCGCGTCGGCGAATGTCACGGTCAAGAAACTGGCGCTGGCGAGCCAGTTGGCGGTGTATAAGGACATCATCCCGGGATACAGGATACGGCCGCTCTCGGAGGAGGATATGAAGACGAAAGTCTCCAAAGACGTCCGGAAACTGAGGAACTACGAGCAGTCGCTTGTCGGAGGGTACCAGAGCTACGTGCGGGAGCTGGCGCGATATGCAAAAGGTAGCAATCCGGGTGCGTCCGAGGACGTGGCTAGTCTGGCTGCTGTGGCCATCAGCTGTGCTTGCAATCTGCTGGTTTCGGTGCCGCATTTCAATTTTAGGGGAGAGATTCTCAAGATTCTGGTCGACAAGCTGAGCGTCAAGAGAGTGGACGACGACTTCGTCAGGTGCCGGGAGACATTGGAAACCCTGTTCCGGAACGACGAAGATGGTAACGCTTCGCTGGAAGCGGTGGGGATGCTCACGAAGATGATCAAGGCACGGAGCTACAACGTGGACGAAAGCGTTCTAAATACCTTCCTGCATCTTCGCCTGCTATCCGAGCTTGCTGTCAAGGGGTCCCATACAAGCATAGATAGCCCCGAAGCTGACGACGACTCCAAGAAAGGCAAGAAGCTCAGAGAGAAGCGCGAGTTTAGGACAAAGAAGCAGCGCAAGCTCGCAAAAGAGAACAAAGCCATAGAGAAGGAGATGAAGGAGGCGGACGCCGCAGTAAGCCACGAGGAGCGTGACCGGATGCAGTCTGAGACGCTGAAGCTGGTCTTCGCGACCTACTTCCGCGTACTCAAGGCGCGGAGGCCTGCCCTCATGGGCGCCGTGCTCGAGGGGCTCGCGAAATACGCCCACCTCATCAACCAAGACTTCTTCGGCGACATCCTCGAAGCACTGAAAGACCTCGTCTCCAGCGCGGAAACGTCGCACAACGCCGACGACGCCACCGAAGACGACCGCGACGAAAGCGACGTCTCTCGAAACGTGACCCGCGAATCCCTCCTCTGCGTAATCACAGCCTTCGCCCTCCTCCAAGGCCAAGACGTCTCCAAAGCCGCCTCGACCCTGCACGTCGACCTCAGCTTCTTCATCGCGCATCTCTACCGCACCCTCTACCCGGTGTCGCTGAACCCGGATATCGAGCTCAGCGCCAAGTCCGCTCGCCTCCCCGACCCGCACGCCCCTGATTCAGCATCAGCGCCATCCTCGAACAAGATAAACATACAAACCACAACTGTCCTCCTCCTGCGCTCCCTCTCCTCCGTGCTCCTCCCCCCGCAAGCCCTGCGCTCCGTGCCCCCAACCCGCATCGCTGCCTTCACGAAGCAGCTCCTAACCGCCTCCTTACACCTGCCAGAGAAATCCTGCACGGCGATGCTGGGCCTGCTGGGCCGGGTGACGAAGGTGCATGGGGCTAAGATCGGGGGAATGTGGTATAGCGAGGAGAGGAGGGGGGATGGGGTCTTTGATCCGCTGAGGGGGGAGGTCGAGGGGAGTAATCCGTTTGCGGGGACGGTGTGGGAGGGGGAGATTTTGAGGTGCCATTTTTGCCCCGGGGTCAGGGAGGCGGCGAGGGGGGTGGAGAGGAATGTTTTGGAGTCGAGGTAGGGGTTGGTTGGGCTGTTCTGGTTGTCGCTTGTGGGCTCCGATGAGAACTTGTCAAGGTAGCTTATGAAACTTATTTTCATGTTGAACATGAGTCAACTCCAGGGAATCATATTCCATCAGTTAATAAACTCCGCTTCTTGGATATCTGTGGTTCGCCTGACTCGCCCTCCTCCGATTCATTCTGGCGCCCATCCGCAGTCCTGCCGTGGAGTTGTTGTACTAGTAAGATCTCCTCATTGAATCATGAGATTCAGATAGGACAGGAGGATCTCCACGCCATAGCAGCTATGTAGCTCGTAGCTAACAGCCGCCTCCATCTCTATAACAAGCTGCGAGATGCTGGTCAAAGCGATCGTGATCTCACTCGATGGACAGTGTTTTGACGCAGCGATCCGTAGCAGAAGAACAGCTCCCCGAGCCGCTCTCATCCTAGCAGAGGACGGGCCAGGAACACCTCTCCCGACGCGTGAGAGCTACAAGCTGCGTAGATCATCTCGCCGCTGTCACCTCTGCCTGAGATCTGCCTAAGATCTGCTCTAGTAGGATGGCTTGACTGAAGGCCCCATGGGGCTACAGCTCGTTTGACCATTACCTGCTGCTCTGCTTGAAATGCCCGTGTCCCATAGGCTAGAACGCAAGGCTCTCCACACGGCGCCGATGGCGGACCGTACCCCACCCAGCCATCGGTCCTTTCCCAGGGAGACAGATCCCTCAGTCTCCTGCCACAGCCTCTAGCTCCATCCCCACCTCTCCTTTACAAAACCATGTGCCAGCGTGGGCCGCCAAACCCGGTCTCGATCCACCTCCCCACCATCAGGCCCCTCCCTCTTCTTCTTCTCCTCTTCCTCCCTCTTCTTCTCCTCCTCCTCCTCCTTCTTCTGCTTCCTCGTCCGGAACCGAGCCTTGAAGTGCTCCGGCCACATCAGCGTCCAAAACAGCGTGAGGCTGAACACGGCAGCCAACAAAGCCGCGATGTCCGCCGCGCGCTGAAACTCCTCCTTCGTGCCGACCCGCTCGGGCGTCCCCCTCTCCGCATGGTACTTCTGCCACTCGGCCCACAATAAGTTCCACTGGCATAGGGCGCGGAAATTCTGGAAGCGGGAAGAACTCGCCAGGTGCTCGTCTGAGAGGCCTGCCGCTTTCAGCTCCGCTGCTACGGCTGCGTGTAATGTTGCGACTTCGGTGGCGATGTCGGGGTAGGTGCGCTCGTAGTGGGGGTTGCCCCGCAGGAGGGAGAGCGAGTTGAGCCATTGGTAGGCGCAGAGGAGCGATGAGGTGCGGTCGTACGCGCCGACGGCGGGGCCTTTGACGGTCGCGAGCAGGTTCAGGGGGTTTATGAATGCGAGGGAGACGTTGGTCTCGGCGGAGTCTGAGGCGCTGTTACCACCGGAGATCGGCTTTCTGGAGCGCTTGCCCGGTTCGGAGATTGGGGACCTGTCGGCGGCGGCGGCGGCGGCGAAGGTGTCGGCGTGGCGGATGTAGGTCTTGGCGATTGTGATTGAGGCCGGCACGAGTTTTGATAGACCGTTCGGCGTGGGAGGTGAGGTTGCGGCGATGGCGAGCCAGGAGAGACCATAGTCGATGCGGGCGGCGGTGGGGGGATAGAAGATTTTCACCTGCTGGAGCAGCCGGACGAGTAAGGAGGGGAGGAATGGCCGGGTCCACCGCTCGAGATTGGATGTCTGGAACTGTCTAGCGAGCTCCTGCTTGACGTCCGCATCCTCGAGCTTCGCCACCGCGGCTGGTGACAGAGTATAGAAGTCGCCGAGGTACTTGGCTGAAAGAGCGTTGCCGGCCGCCGCGGCCTTGGTATTGTATTCGACCCACTTGGAGGAATACAGGGGCTCCAGTCCGGAAAGGACATGATACGCCTCGGCATCGTTGTGCTTGAAGGCGCCTTCCTCGAACGCTGCTTTTGCGCCGTCTACGTCGCCCTGATGGAGGAGCAAACGGCCCAGCCCGAGCCAGGCGGCGTTGAGAGGACGGTCGATGTCGTCGTTGGGTACTGCTTCGGCGTCTGTCCCGACGTCTTCGTCTTCCTCTTGTGCCATACGGGCTTGCTCTGCATCTTTTTGTTTGTTGAGATAGCTGATGGCGGCTTCGAACATCGCTTTGGCTTTAGGTATGTCGCCTTCGGAGTATAAGATCTCGGCCTTGAGAATCATTGCTTGAGGGTTGTCGCCTTGCTTGACGATCGTGTTCAGTTGTTCCTGGACCTTCCTCATCTCGGGTAGGCGGAGAGCCTCCTGAGCGGTTGTTGGTCCAAGGGCTCTGTCTTGCTGGAGCGCAGTGCCAAGCAGAGAAACGGTTGCGGAAGCCTCCCCAGCATTAGAGAGCGCTATCAACAGCCTCTTTCCCAGCAACCGCTGCACGGGGTTCAGACTTCTGAGACAGATCCGTCCCAGCGCAGTCAAGTCCCTCAGCCCAGCTTCTTCCGTCTGTCCCAGGGCCTCGCCCAGCGACTCTCCAAGCATCCTAACATTCCGTGTTGCCGGATCGATCCCAAAGGACTCAAACTTCGCCAGCGCCCAGTGAGCATCCTTTGGTGACGTCCTCAAGAAGCCGGCGCTGTTCGCCTCTGCCAGACGGCGAGGCTCGGGGAAGCGGCCCCGATGATAGGCGGCCTCAAGGGCAGCCTCTGCCTCGGCTTGTTTGGCCTTGTCTTCTTCGGTGAGTATGCGTCCCCTTTGCCGCCACTCTCTGCTTTTGGTGAATTGCGACTTCCGAGGAGAGGAAGGCTTCCCGCGAGGGGCGGCGTAACGTCTCGATGGTGCATTGCGGCGGATTGGGCTGCCGAAGAGGGCGCGGATCTCGCAGAAGGGACAGGCGGCTGTGGGGGCAACGATAGGTCTGGCGGTGCGGGCAATGGTGCGGGGGAGCATGTTATATGGGCCAGGAAAGGTGTGGAAGCTTAAAGCCAAGTTGCGGCAGAGCTTCAAGGCGAGGCCGGCGGCACTTCGGTCCGAGCGAGTTCGAAGATCAAGACCCTGAAGTCGCTAGAGTCGGTAGCGCCAATCATAAAAAAAGTCACGTCCTCATGTGGGCCCGGCTCTTCACCAGCGCGAGTGACTTTGTGAGGAACATAATATCAGTTCCCGGAGTGCTACCTATCGCAAATCAAGAGGGAAGCATTGCCACTACGCCTGTACAAGATTGCCGCGCGACAGTGATGGTCACCACCAGGCGCGGCCTTGACACGGACAGCCCAGCAGCGGGCACGCCGGCGAACAAACCTTTACCTACGTCGGAGAGCTCTACAATTGAAATCACAGCGAAAACGGCCACTTCGAAGCGGAAGGTTGAGCAGAGTACCACTACACCGATGGGTGTTGCAAAGAGAAGGAGAGTCTACAAAATCCACGCTCGAGCAAAATCAAACGGCGCTGTGCACGAGAAGCAAATGCGCGTCGTAGAAGAAGAAAACTCGAATGGATCAGCGAGCGGCGACGGCTCTTCTGTGGAAGACGGGACCGCCGCAGATACAAGTGACACGATACACGTGCGGCCCAAGAGCCCGGAAGTAGTAATCGAGGCCACTTCGCACCGCGAGGAACACCCGGACGCTGCCCGGATTCCAAGTACGGCAAGCGCTAGCACACCAGAGCAGGAACCTATGTACGAGCACCTGGCAACACCAGCCACCGCGTCCGTCTACGCAACACCCGCAACGACACTCCGCACAACGCAAATGTCACCGGCAAGGAAGACCCCCGTGCCAGAGGTCCCCAGCTCGACCTTGGACTCAGAAATGACAGAAGAAGCATCCACGCCTCAACCCACCAGGTCCCGCAACACGTCCAGACAACCCACTGCCTCCCCCACCGTCTCACGCAACTCAGCACCACCAACCGCATCCACCGCAAATGCCGGCTCAAGCAGCGCGGCCCCTGCCGGCTCACCTTCCTCAACCGAACCGACGCCCAAACCCTCCCGCCCACCCCCCGCCCCCGTACCAAAAAGCACACACATCCGCTTCGGCAGCGAAGAGCCCCCGCCCCCCGCCTCGGCACCCCTAGAGATCCCCTCCTCCTCCCAGCCCTCAAACGCAGACCTCCCCGCAGGCTCAGACGACGCAAGCGACGACGAAGCCCCCGAGACCATCACCACAGCCTCCGCGCTCGCCGCCGCGCGCGCGCGCGAGCAAGAAGCTGTGCGTGCGGCCGAGCAGCGCGACGAGGCTGAGCGGAAACGGCGGAGGGAAAGGGATGAGAGGACGAGGCGGCAGGCGGAGAAGAAGGAGAGGAGGAGGGAGAGGAAGGAGCGCGAGAAGGCGAAGGGGGCTGGGGTACTTGAGCTAGACGCAGCGGCTCCAGCGGTAGACGAGGTAGCAGACGACGCAGCCCCGGCGCTGCTCCACCCACCCACCAAGCTCGACGTCAATAACCTCCCGGCTCTGCTACCGGAAGAGCTACTAGCCGCGGCGCCCGAGGTGCGGCCGCCTACGCCACCGCCTCCGGCTGCCGCGCAAGCAGTGGCGAGGAAAGCCAAGCACCACCGCTTCCTGGACGCGGATGAGAGGCCGCCGAAGGATGTTAAGCGCGGCCCCGTGAGTGTGCGGGTGCTGCAGCAGACGAACAGGCTGTTGGCGCCTAAGGCGAGCGCTAATAGTCGGAATCTAAGGGAGGCGTGGCTGAAGGGGCGGCAGGGGTTGGGAAGGGGGGGCGGGAAAGGGGGTGGCAAGGGAATGGTGGGGGCGAAGATTGAGAGGAGGGCGAAGAAGGGGGGTTTCTTGGTGGGATAAGGGGTTTATTTGTGAACTTCAGGTAGAGCAAAAACTACAAGAGGCTTGTGGGCTGGATTTGGAGATGCCTCCATGTAATGGCTACCATACCCACCGCTCGTAAATTGCTACGTCTATATCGAACACTGCGTGGGATCGCCTCGAGTCTCGCAGCGCCAGGAACGCGTACAGGTAGCATCGCGCATGTCTATGTGACTCGCGTATGCGGTTATCTACTAGGCGAGTTTCATATATGTCGGAGAATGTGTGAGGTATGCGGGCGTGGGTGACATGCAGCGGGTCAAAGTCACCGGTCAGAGAGGCCTGAACATTCACAGCGACGTTCTACAGCGGAGGCGGGATTGCCTAGTCTGGCAATGGATGAGGATTCGTAGAACGTCGCGTCGTCCAAAGAGGTCGAATTAAGGTTTGCTCTGCAATTAAGGTTAAGTTTACCGCCCTCCAGCTATGCCTCGCTCCCGGCCCGGTGATGACGCCATCGCAAAGTCGTCGAGAACCCCCTTTTGCCCATAACAGGCCTGCCAGGTCATCATATCGTTTTCAGCACCTCACCGATTCACAGCTCTAAACCCGCCTCCAAATCCTCCAAATCCCCCCTGCGGTGGACTCGCCTCCGTCATCTCCACCTCCGGCTGCACCCTCCTCTCCCCATTCGCATCCATCCTGACTTCAGGTCCCACCCCTACCATCTCGCCCGTGACACCTCGTCCCGCCGAGCCGTTAGCCCCGCTGTACGCCCTGCTGCGGCCGTGGGGCGTATAGTCCACAGGAGTGCCGTTCTCGCCGTGGCGGTCCTCGTAGCCCATATGATGATCGTAGTGTTGCATAGAGGGCAGCCCATGCGACGTCTGCCTGTGAGCCTGGTGCAAGCTGAGCGGCGGGATCTGGTTGGCGTCTGAGGTGCCGTTCAGGGTGCTGAAGAAGAGAGAACCGCCATGGCGGGCCGGGTCGGGGGTTGATTGCGTCGAGGAGTATGGGTCGAGGAGAGTCATGTGTGGGCGCTGGTGTGTGGGCGGGCCCTGAGGTGGTGATGGATGGGACGTCCCTGCTGCGGTCCCGGCGTCGGGGAGAGGAGGTGTAGTTTTGCGGTGGGCGCGCTTGGAACGGAGGGGCTTGTCTTGTGGCTGGTTCGAGTGGCGGATGTTAGAGTCTTGGTGTGAATATTCGGTTGCTAGCTGATGATGGGAAGAGAAGGTGAGAGCTTAGTAAGTCTGGATCAAAGATGCAGGAAGTTGGACATCGAATCGCTACCCATTCGAGAGGCAGACAACACACGAGCTTCGGGACGGAGCCAAACCAATGCAAGTAGGGCAGTAGCGGGATACGGTGGATGAGGGAATATTACAGAATGCTCAGCACCCTGCAGTACGGCCGGAGTAACATGGTCACTGCCAGAGGATGGTACGTTCTCGATGTTTCGCCCGTAGGCTTGGACCGCTTGTATTTGTCTGGTAGGATCTGGTAGAACTTACTGTTGGCGGCGGGCTAGTACTCCTATCCGACTCATCGACATTGGCCTCCATTCGCTTCTCAAGCTGCTCAAGGAGCATAGCCCGCTCGAGTCGCAGCTTCATAATCGCACGATTCACTCGCGTCTTCCGGAGGCGAGCGGCATCGTTGTTCGCCTCTACTTCATTGATGCGTCGCTTCAGCTCGATGCATTTCTTGTGGTATGCCTCCTCCACCGATGGCGGAAGGTTGCTGTTCTGTGTCCCGGTACCTGTGGAACTTGCTTTACCTACAGCATACAATCAGCTTGTTGATCCTCATTTTCTCGCGAATCGGCATCCTGAAAACGGTAGCTTGCCAAGTCCACTAAATCTAGCAATTGGATGCGAAGCCAAGGCATAACAGTGGGCTCATCTTGCTCGGTCTGGTTAAGAATAAGAGAGCTAGACGGGCAGCCTCGAGAACGGGTCAAGGCACTCCGCAGAATTATTGATCTCTGATCAGGTTGACACTGCTCTGATTCACGTTGCTGAATTTTCTTTCCCAGCCGCTCGCTAATGTGGCTGGTGGGTTCCGGTGTCTGGGCTGCCTTTGGTCCGGGACGATGGTGCGGTGGGTGGCGACAATGGTGCGGCGGATGTTGAAGTGGCGGACGTTGACGTAGCGAATGGTAGTGATGATGGTATAGCGAACGGTGGTATAGACGGTGCGTCCAATGGCAATGGCGATGGTGCGATAGGGTGGTGGCAATACTAACAACAAAAACTCCGGCTTCTGTAAGAGCGCGGCTTTCGCAACATCTGGGGAGTTAACCGAGGCCGACACATTGGAATGTGAAGCCTGTAAGGGCGGCGTCTCAGATAGCTTTCAAGCGAATACAGCGGAGGCTGGTAGGCTATTCCTCGCTCCAGGCCCTGTCTCGCGCATCTCGGCTTGAGATAGTGTAGAGGGTAAGGGTTCATGTGCCACCTTGATAGGTGGAAGGATAAACGCGGGTTTACCGTTCGTTTTATTCGGACTTTCCGGACTGGTGAAAGACCCAGTGTTTTTCAAGCCTGCGTGGACTCCAGGAGCCGGTGGCAAGAATGACATGAAAAGCTTGTTTCTGGCATAGTTTCTGGATTCTCGAATGTTTCCTCTAGCGCTCATGTCCCCATTGCCCAGGTGTCTCTGGTTGTCCTCGTCGCCATCCTCCTCGTCCGAGCTTGACCCGAGTACGCTGTCGCCTGAGGATTGGATACCTTCCAACGGCTCATCGGCTCGATACCCAGTCAGTTGGGCTACCGTAGCCCTCGCGCCCCAACCCGTGACTCGAGCGGTATCACGTCTGTCCACTCGATGCGCCGGCTCGGGATGATAGTTTGGAATTTTCGTTGCTGACGGGGGATCCATTGAACAACCGTTCCCTATTGACGCTTCTGATATAGATCGGGATGTGGCCGGGGGGGGGGGGGGGGGGGTTCCTATCCGCAGTGGCAGTGGTCTGGAGAGTTGATGCGGGGGACAATCTTTCTGCGGCCTTGAATCTTCGCTTGCCGGCTCTTTTCGGTTGACAGCCACGATGTACCTCCCGGAAATGCCAGAATGGACGGGGAAGCCGAGCATAGACAGAGCGGAAATGAATCAAACACTGACCTGTGGGAGGCATGTCAGCGGACTATGCGCGGTTGCGACGCCCCTTCTAAGGAACCGCTAGTTGTGTATGCCGATGTTGAAAAGAAAGCGCGGGCGACTGGGATTTGGGGTAGATGGCGAGGGGGAAGGCGTGAGGTGAGGTTGGAACAAAGTGAGCTTTCGGAGCAAGGGTGAGGTCGGTGGGAGGGAGGGCGCGACATGACGGATGCATTCCAACAACCTCAAGGCTTGGCGCATCGTAGGGCTGACGCGGCTCTGCGGCTGTCCGCGCATCACCTTGCTGACAACCGGGGGCCTGTGGGTCCCTTCAATACCTTAACTCTCCAAACAACTTTCGCACATGTATGTAGATCATACCGCTCTGACATTGTTATGGCATATATCGAGGGATAGGAACAGACAAGCGCAGCGCGTTTAGTGGCATTGCCGCCCCGCTCCCATGTGCGGAAGCCGAAGGCGTCAAACGATCAGCATGAAGTACTGATCCTAACTAGATCAGAAGGTCGTGAGTTCCAGCTTTGAAAACTTGCTATTGTTTTTCAACTCGAAACTGTTAGACGGACCTCAGTTTCCTACGCATATGCATTACAAGGCCTTCGTCATGCATCGTCAATTAAGCTTTTCACGCCGTTCGAACAGTTACGCTTACGATGCTTTTATGACCACTCTCGCTTGAGGGGTTCGGACAACGTACTGGACATGTTTTGAAACTGGGGAGAAGGCAACAGGTGATGCCATAATCTGACACAGTACCCAGCCTGATGCCGTCGGAGGTCTAACGAATCAGGAGCATGATAGTTTCCGATCAGATACATTCACTGATATATTACTTAGTTTTAGCCAGTTAAGCCAGTGTCTTTCTCTCTCCTTTTTACTTTTAACCCAGCACTGGATGTTGCCGAGAGCAATATCACAATGTTAATCCTTATTGCCCGCAGCCTGAGGCATTGTGATCATTGCAAGGCTCCTTTGGAGCCACAGTCGGGTCCGTTTCCATCACAGCTCACCACCTTCGCATCTCGTTCGTGACACGACCTGAAGGGACGTGACTTAGCCAGCTCGTATCGCCTTTCGGCGAATGGAAAATTGAAGGGCGAGCGCGAGGCGGTGGCCAGCACACTACGGCGCTTGGTCTTCGCACCACAGAAGAGCCATCGACGTACGGTCGCTAGATCTGGTACCATCCATGGGCGACTTCAACGTCGATGACTCTCCACCAAATGCTTTCCAAGACGTGGTCTTGCTACGCAGGCTCGCTGCAGCGATGCTTCCAGCTTAGCCGGCCGTTTTAGTCCGGAAAGCCGCCCTGCCAGTCTCGAGTCGACAGTTTCGCACTCCGGACGAACACCACGACCTGCTGGCGTAGGCCTGCTGTTTGTGCTGCGTCTTGCAGACAGTTGAAACGGCACTCTTGCACCCCGAACGCCGTAGTTGAGACGCAACAACGAATACAGATTTAGGGTAATGTTTTTACCAGAGGTGCCTCGGAAGCGGTATCGGTTCAGTGGCAGAGCGCAATCCACTGGTCGACAACATTCTCCATATCATGCGCTACTCCCCACTGCGAAAAAAGGCAGCGGAACAGCTTCTGCATCGAGTTGAGCTCGTACAACAGATTCCTCGTCGCTCCCAGGTTTTTGGAAAAAGACGGAGGATCGCCGCGTATGTATCTCCTCGTCTCTGAACCGATAGCAGATCCTGAAAGCTCTTCATAGGCCATCCAGGAATCGGTTTCGTTGTACAACACGTTCCTCCAGTCCACGGTCCGGGGAAGGCCGACAGTGGTGGAGCCGGCTAGGATGAAGACGCTGTAGACTGTTGCCGCTGCGAAGAGAGAACTCGGCATGTGGATCACATGTGCTCGTCCTCTTGGTAACTGCTCGACGATGTCTTGGATTGCGGCAGCGTGGAGCAGTGCTCTGCGGGCGCCCTCCGTATTGGCCCACCTTATTAGGTCAAGTCCGGGCTTGATTCCCTTACCGCCTCCAAACACATGTTGCTCGATATTGTAGCGGGAGCATACGTACCGGCATAGCAGGGAAGAGTTAGTATCGGCGTCAAGACATATAGCGTGCCATCGAAGCAGTGTCTCGAGGCGATCTGTCTCAGAAAGGTGGACGTTACTTGTGATCATCTCGTGGACTTGAGCCAGTGCCCTTCGGATCTCGGACTTTGTTGGGACGCCGACGGCAGCAACGTCGTCTTCGTCACAGTCAGATATAAGAGACTGGAGTCCCTCCAGGACGACTCTGAGTGAGAACGCAGAGAATGGGGAGTCGAGGGTGAGGGAAACACCCATGGGAGTGAAGAGCGAGCGAAATATGCTACGGAATGAAGTAGTATCCGCCTTCTCAGAGCGCAGACGGGTTATCCATTCGTCGGCGGTGCTAGCTTCGAAAACGGCTTCGCTGCTGGGAAGGCCAAGCTGGTTGGTAGCATGACGAACCGAAGTATTCTCCCCAGACATCTGAGCAATCAGGCCGTCCAACACGTAGTGAGCCAGCAGTGCTCGTTTCTGAATCTCCCTGGACACCCAGGTTCTCCACTGGTGCTCCTTCTCCGCTTCCGAAGCATCCAAAGATGGCAAGTTGTTCACCGAAAATGGTTCGGTGTCAAACATCCCACAATGCCTCGCCCAGAAGAAGCCGAGTGCATGGAACGTTTGACTCGTGATGCGAATAGCTCGGTTCTGTGCAACACGTAAGACAATGCTTTGTGAAGATGGGTATATTGCTGTACCTTCGAGAGAGCACCATATATCTGGCTAAGAAGGGCGGTGATGACTAGTTGAACACCTTTGCAAGCGTCATATGGACCACGATGCGTGATCAGTGTTTGCCACTGTCGGAATCTCAGCCGCAAGCTCTACAGAAGTGAAAACCCGATTAAAAACTTACCGATGTCGCGACTGCGGTGTGAGCAAGACGCCACAAAGCCTCTCCCTTCGATTGGTCAGTTAAGCACCATGGGCGAGTCAGATTACTCAGCTTACCTTCGCGACCGCGTCTTTCGGGCCAAGGTATAGAGAACCGATAGCGATAGCGTTGAGCAGTAAGGGATGTGTACACTCTCGGAAGACGAATGTTGCTCGGTGTAGGATAGGGAAAGTAGGAATGAAGCGAACAAAGAACATGTGTAAGCTTTCGTCAAGAAAAACTGAGGTGATAGAAACGGCGTCTAGCGCAGCTGTCACGCTGGAGGACTGGTTGTTTCATTAGCAGTGGATCCAAGCTTATGAGCTACAAAGGGACGCACCAAGTTGGTAACCATTCTAGTGACATCGTGGACGGCCTGGTGACTTCCACCGGATGGAATGGCGCCGATTGATGAGTCTCGCTCGTCAAATGAACCCGGAGACCCGGAGTTGGGATTGCCCATCTGAGGTAAGACTGGCGGAAATGGAAGGGCCCCCAATGGCATCTGCCACTGATTTACGGTGTCGGATGAGATGATCGTTTGGAAGAGATCCTCCGAATCGGGCCAGAAAAGCTCAAAGTCCAACTCAGCAGCAACATTGGGCATGTTCTGCAAGCTAATGCCCTCTACGGGTTGCGATTCACCCCATATCTGATCTTCGGTGGAACCGTTCCTTACGGTAGCGGTAGGAGCATCGGCACCGTCCGATGCGAGAAGAGCATCGACGGCGGTTTCAGAGATGGGAGTTAATGGCGAAGAAGGACGCCCCGTGCTTTCTTTGCGCTTGTGTAGTCTTTCATGGCGCGCGAGAGAGTCTTGACGCGCAAAAGCTCGTTTACACCATTTGCATGCGAATGGCCTGGATCCCGTATCTGAACATAGTGATAGACTGGTCAGTTGGTGGAGGAACAGGGGCCATCGACCGTTCACTTACGACTGAGTTCATGTCTCTACGGAACCTGTCAGTGGCTGAGTGTAAGATCGCTTCGAAGCGCATAGTAACTTACCCTGAGATGTTCCGCTTTGGAGAATCCTTTCTGGCAGACTCTGCACTCCAGCTTTCGCGCTCCACCAAATGCTGAGTCTGGCGTAGTCATTGTTTGTTTTAGTGTTGCTACTACCATGGCGGACAGAATCTGGGGACGTGGGATATGTAGAATGCGGGGACAAGAGTTGATCAAGTGGCAAATAGCAGCAGCGGGTGAGCATTTTGGCGGTCGGCGTGCGCGGATCTCCACATGTCCCCACAAAACGGCCTCAGGCACACAAAGCTGGCTTAACTCTCGTCGTGGTGCACTTGCGCTCCTCATATAACGTTACATTGTTGATATTTCGAAGGTACTGTGACAGACAGGAGTCCGGTACCATGGGCACCTCGAATTGCTTGTTCAGCGGACTGGAAGAAGAGGCACAGCACGAGGCATCTGGCAAGGAGTCAGAGTAACAAGATTCTTCTTCTGAATCTACATCTTGGAAAATCGCTCGCAGTAACAATACGTAGTACTAAGGCTATACAATGACATCCCTATATGCGGGCCATGGTTGACATGGCCCCGAAGACCTCGTCAAAAGTGTCCTGCGCATTTTGCACGACATCAACCCCATAGATGTACTTCTGCACATCCGCATCTGCCCACTTGTCCGGCACTGAACCCTTCCCCTCCTTCAGTGCCGCAAACTGTCTGTCGCGTTCCGCCTTCGCCTCGCCCTCTCCAAGATGCAAAGCCCGCCCTGACGCAGCTGCCAGTTCTACAAGCTTCTCTGCACGCTCCTTTCTCACCTTCTCATACACGCGTAGCGCCTTGTTGATGGACTCGGGAGACTGGTCGGGTATGCGTGAAAGCACAACACCGATGACAGCGCCATCTTCAATGGCTTGGGCGGCGCCTTGCGCCAGATGTGGAAGAGTTGGATGACAAGCATCGCCAACGAGAGCTACGGAGCCATGGACCCAGGTTGGTAAAGGCGAGTGGACCCGTAGTTTCCACTCACAGACTTCGCCCTCAGGCACGAGGTTGAGCATGCGATGTATCATAGGGCAAAAATCGGAGAAGACCTGAAGCATGGCAGTCTTGCTTCCTTTTGTCGTATACGTCGCCGAGGGGGCAGCCGCAAAGTTGACGTCCGGTTGAATGGTGGATAAGTTGTAGATGTTCTTATTAGACACAGGATAGGCTATGATGTGCCTCTTCTCTCCTATCCATCGGATGACCCCATCGGTGTTGATCAGCTCGAGTAGCTCCGGGTCTTTCTCCATCTCCTCGCGGCGTAGCATGATGCGGTACGCCGCCTGCTGAGTATCCTTGACCTCAGCATGAATACCGAGCTCTTTGAGCATCTCAACGCGGGTGTTGCTCTTGACACCATCCGCACCTAGAAGAACGTCCGCCTCAACCTCGTACGGCTCACCCCCTTTGCGGGGTATGGCTGTGAAAGATGGCTTGGGAGCGAAAGTCTTCACTTTTTCCACACTTGTAGAAAAGAAAAACTTGATGCTCTTCTCGGCCCGCTTGCAACCTTCGTAGAGAGCGTTGGCTAATGACGATCTGTGGCCGACCATATGTGGATACTTGTAGGTTCCCCGGATATATCGTAAGTCCACGTGCGCCAATTCCTTATCGGTGGCTCCCTCTATATAAGTTAGTTTAAGAGTTTAGCAAAAAGAGAAGTTTACGCACCTCTGATGCTGGTGTCTTTTAGATCTACAGCCTCCTTCTCGATCTCGGCCCAAACGCCTAGGTTATCTAGGATTCTGGCCATGTTTGGAGCCAGCTGGATGCCGGCGCCAACAAAGCCTAAGTTGGAGGCAAACTCATAAACTTGGATGTTCTTGAATCCCGCATTCGCCAGTGCTAGCGCGCACGTCAAACCGCCCATACCAGCACCGATAATGCATATCTTTAGGTTCTGTGTCGCCGCGTCCATGGTAGTTGATTTTCTCGGCAAGAGGTGTTCAAAGCACTGTTGCTTTGTGAATTGTAAGTTCAGTCAAGGTTCGCAGATGTGATATTGAAGATTGAAGAGCATTAGCAAGCATATATCCTCATGAGTAACTCCAACACCCGTTCTTCGAAGCGGCTCACAAGCTGGCAGTGCGTGGGGCAGCTGCTTGGAAGTCAGACGTCTGGAAAACTGTTCAGCCGCCGGCACGACAAGACGGATGCTGGTAAGCCTATAGATCAGCGGTTTGTCTGCCGCAATACCCCTCTATTATGTGATAGAAAGATCGGAAGTGTGGGGAGCTTGGCACTTGGATGGAAAAGTCTGTGGGGACCAAGTGGAGAGACGCCGAGATTCGGACGTACCGTTCCTCACCTACAACTTTGCAACCTTGACATCCAACAACAGCTGCCGTGCCAATTCCAAGTGAACCTGCAATATGCAACGCGTCAATACGCTTAAGATATGCTCCAGGCCGTCACTCACTAACCAACGTGCGATGTCGGGCCCCACACCCTGTACGCGTACTCCAGACACACGCCGTGAGCTGCATGTTGACATTCAGCCTTAATGGAGCAGTCATTACTATGAGGGTTTTATATTTAATGCACTTGCCCCTTGAAGTCGTAAAATTAGCTTCACGTTCTTCTCTCTTGTGTTTCCTCTTACAGCATTGCCATCGAAAGAATATTTTCCCACCATGAGAATCTCCAACTGGCTCCAGTACACAACCGCTATAGGCGCAGCTAGTGCCTTCGAGTGCAGTCCGTCCGCATTTATTGAGGTCTTGCCCTCGAATGCTACTGTTACCTTTGCGTACCCCCTGTCCGACAACTCTACCTTCCAGGTACCGGCTGGCAACCTCCCGTATCGGGTCTCGCCTACAGGGTTGCGTGCGCTTTGTGCCGTCGAAATCAGACAGCCATCAAGTGGAAACTCATCGTACAGTTTCGGGTTGTTCCTGCCCGCGGAATGGAACGGTAGATTTCTGTAGGTTCCATCGTACCTATCTCCTCGCCTCTACTCATGTAAGACAGGGCCGTTGGTAACGGAGGCTTTGGCGGAGGCATCAACTGGGCCGATATGGTGAGCCACCCTTGGCGGAAGCATAGGATAATCTCTTTTTCTGTCTCATCTTTCTCATTGTGACTGCAGGGCGTGGGAGTAGGCTACGGCTTTGCCACAATATCGACAGACACCGGCCACAACAGTTCGGCATTGGACGCCAGCTGGGCTTACAATGCCCCCGAAAAGGTGGAGGACTGGGGCTACCGTGCGTTGCACGGGTCGATTGTGCTCGCCAAGGAGGTCGTTTCCGCCTACTACGGCAAGGACTCCGCGTACAGCTACTACAGTGGCTGCTCAACCGGAGGCCGACAAGGTTTCAAAGAAGCTCAAGAGTTCCCCGATGATTTTGATGGTATCGTAGCTGGCGCGCCTGCCTGGTGGACCACCCATCTGCAGCTGTGGAACATGAAAGTCGGAATTGACAATCTACCACAAGATGCGCCGCACCATATCCCACGGGAGCTATTCCCAGTAATAGCGGACGAAGTGTTGAAACAGTGTGATCCCCAAGATGGCGTGGTCGACACCGTTATTTCGGATCCGACTCGCTGCAACTTCAACCCAGAAGCGTTGCTCTGCCCAGCGAATGTAACGAACGGCACCGCTGGCAGCTGCCTGACGGTTCCCCAAATCGGCACGCTGTATCGTCTCCACAACCCCTGGTACGAAGCAAACCAGACGCTGATCTTTCCGCCCTTCGAACTCGGGAGCGAAGCCGAGTGGGACTTACTTGTGGGCGGTCCCGAGCCGGCTACCCTTGGCACGGACTATGTGAAATACATGCTAGGCGAGGGCCCCGAATGGCGATGGCAAGACTTCAACGCAAGCGTCATAGCCCTCTCTGACCGCATCAACCCGGGTAACGCCACTGCGGACAACTTCGACCTCTCCCCGTTCTACGAGAAGGGCGGGAAGCTGCTACATTATCATGGGTTGTCTGACGGCTCTATCGCCACGGGAGCCAGCCTGTACCTCTACAACCAGATACTGAAGACGTTGGAGCCCAATGGAATCGAGCTGGATCCCTGGTATCGCATGTTCCTAGTCCCAGGCCTGCAGTAAGTTATCTTCTGACCCTTGGCTCAAACAATGTCGAGTCTATCGACTAACCCACGGCAAGGCACTGCGTCGGTACCCCGTCCAACATGAACGCACCGTGGTACTTCGCAGGCCCGAACCAGGCAAGGCGGCTGGGCACTAGCGCTTACAGCGTGCCCGGCTTCTCCGACGCTCAGCACGACGTCCTGCTCGCGATGATGGCGTGGGTTGAAAACGGAACTGCGCCGGATCAGATCATAGCGACCAAGTGGGAGAACGACACCCTGCATGATACCGTGGAGAGACAGCGGCCGATATGTGCGTATCCTAAGCAGGCGATGTATAGTGGAGAAGGGGATGAGGACGAGGCAGAGAATTGGCGGTGTGAGAGTCTGTACTGAGCTACGACATGGAAAGGGGGAAGTGACGAATGAGCGTTATGCTCCCCTGTAGCTTGCTTTGCAACAACCAGGACGACAAAAGTATATGTATATATATTTGATAGTAGGCGTATTCGACAAACGCTATCAAAATTAGGGTATCGGTAAATATGAACACTTCTTCCCCACAGCACCACCCCTACTTATAACCTCCCCTCTTCTTACACGCGACACTAACATATGACTGCCTTCCGCCCGAGTCCACAACAAGCGCAGTAAGCTTTCCTCCTTTCACACAGCCCGTGTCAAGGCCCTTAGAGTACTCCTGAATGTTAAGGCCGCGCTTGCTATTATGGCCGTAGACAACCGTCTGCCGCTTCTTCGATGGCTGAGATTTCTGGTAGTAATTCCACAACATCTCCCAGCCAATAGTGCCCTTCTCTTTCACAGGATGCTCCTCGGATGGAACGCGTGTCTCGAGGTCGATGCTCCGCATGTTCATCGTCTCGAACGGATCTTGTCTCTCGAGTGGAACGCCGGGGACGAGGCCTGCGTGGGCGACGAGGATTTCACCCATGCCTGGTACGTCGCCGACGTTGAGGATCACAGGACATTCGCGCAGCCAACGGAGATTGTGCTTCCCTAGCGCGGCGGCTACGGCGGACTTCTCCTGTTCGATTGAGGGCTGAGAGTGAGAGGCTGCTTGCGCGGCAGAAAGGAGAACGCGGTCGTCGTGGTTGCCCCTGACGCATGAGGCGCCTAGGTCTCGTGCGAGGGAGACAACGCCGGCGGAGTCGGGACCTGCGCGCCGTCAGTGGATGGCCAGGACATGCAGGTATATAGAGAACACACCTTTGGCGACAATGTCGCCAGTGAGAATAAGGTGGTCCCGCGTCCGCTGGAAGTCAACCTTCGCCAACAATGTAACTAGCTCGTCCTTGCACCCGTGGACATCCCCAACAAAAATCAGCCGCCGCCTTTCCCCAGCGCCAGGTAGAAGGTCACTGTCCATTTTCTTGACCATGACCATGTCCGTAAAGTCCGGCCGTAGGTTGCTGCCAAACATGCCCTTGTTGACAGCCTTCGGCCTGAGCGCCTTTTCCATCGCTTCCCGCTCCTGCCACGCTGGCCGCAGGTACCATTTCCAGGTCGCCCACACGGTGACGAGTATAACGAGGTAGATGATCAGGTGCCGCTGGACCCGCCGCGGAACTAGGAGTTTCTGGGGCCAGCGCGCCATTCGTGGGCTTTGCCAGTCTTTCCAGGGGGAGGCCTTTTCTGCACAGAAGAATTGGTCGTCGTCGGAGTCGTCGGTGTGTTGGTGGTCGCCGAGGTTCTTCCAATCGGTTGGTATTAGGTCTATTAGGGGCCGTGGTGTTTGGTGTGCGTGGTGAGGGGCATTACTATCGGAGTAGCGAGAAGACTCTGGGTCGGATGGCGTTTCATGATGGCCCGCCATATATTTACAGGGTGGAGTGGCAAGGTTGGAGAGCCCTAGGGGGCGTAGTGCGGTGGAGGAGACGGCGATGTAAGATACCCGGTAGAGACAGTGCGTGAGTGGGAGGGTCCACGATCCGGATAGGGTAGAAGATTAGCAAGGTGTTGTAGAACACTCGGGCTGAGTCGTGTTCCTGGAGATGAGGGAGGGGATTGGTAGCTCATGCAGCGGCCCGTCTTGTGTTCAAGGATTGGCACTGGGCATTCTCTTGGTGCAACGAAGGGCTAGAGGCATGCGGAGAGGTTGGTGGAAATCTTGGAACGACAAGAGACTCGGCATCTTCGGGCTTATCGTTGTTTTTTTGCTGGGGGACCGCGCGTAGTCAGCCTGACGTTGCCTTGTGTCTTGTGCCCTATTACTCAATTTGGTATGGACGCCAACGCCTGCCAACCGTGAATCGGGCCGCGAACGCCTGGCACCGACGCAGCTACTTCGGACAAGGCTCTTGAACGTGTATGGACAGTACAAGCAATATTGGCAGTTGTAATTGGGGAGCGTTGAAGATCAAACTAGAGTCGTCAAGATTTAAGCCGTAGCTGCCCTGTCTACGTCCCGTCTCAGCCGCATTGGCGACGATCTCCTTTATTTAGTACCTATGCGCGGCACGCTGCCACAACTCGCGACATTTGCATTCACTATCCCCTAACATTCATACAGTCATCCACTTGGTGCTCCACGTGCTCTGTTAGACGCAACAACCGGAAGCTTCAGCGAGTAACTTGAGCATTGACCTAGTCCACCTCTAATGCCCGCAACTCCGATACTCCAACGCAGGCAAGAGAAAAAGAACATGCGCTCAACGTATAGAAATAATGCGGTACAACCGTCACCACAAGAAGAGCCCAAGAGGCTACGGGTCAGCAGAGGACAATTTTCCTGCTTGATCAATTGCGCGAGCTCAACGGAGCGTTAGAAGACCCACTGCGTTCCGCTAGGCCTTCTCATCCGTACGAATTGATGAATCTTCTGTCTTGCCGCAGAGATTACTAGGGACGGAAGTCTCGGCGATGCTGCTCACAGTGATGCGAGTAATGCTTTCCCGTAGTCCCCTCTGTTGGGTAACCGATTGGTGGTATGTATGTGGCAACGTGCCGGCGAGGTATTTGTTAGGAAGACTATGTAGAGTAAGCCCAGAAAATACACTGATACAACTCCGACGAACTTACTGCCGCAGTGGAAGTCCAGTTCCATGAATGCCACAGGCGAGTGGATTCGGTAGTAGAACGGATCTTCGTCTCCGTGCTCGCCAATCCACGCGAAGTACGTCTGGTCGAGATACTCCTTGAAGTTTTGGACGCGGTGTCGGAGTACTTGCTCCGGATAGTATTCATTGAAAGCTTCATAGAGCGCAATGATCTGATCTTGCTGCTCTCTGGTGAAAAGCTTGACCGGACAACCCTCTAGGACCTCGTCAGCAATTGTAGAGGCATTTTCTGCACATGTTGCTTACCATATGGGACCACGCGGTTATCCTGTCTCGCACCGGCAAGATGTCTTTCATCAAACGGATTCCACCGATCCGCCGGCAAAGACTCCCCATCCATCTTTTCGGACAGCGTAGCTTTTGCCTGCAGTTCCGGCGACAAGCTTTGCATGAGCTTCAAGGGCAGTAGCTCTTCCACCTCGAACAGCCTTAATCCTGCATGAGGGCCTTCGTCAATGCGATCAGGCTCCGCTCCCATGAAGGTTGGCCCGATCACTAACCGCCTGCCTTGCACAACGACTGCGAGACACAGATGATGACCGAAGAAGGTGTAGCCCCATGGCCGCTGGAGATCTGGCTGGCCAAAAAGACGAAAGTTGTAGGAGTGCTCGTTCATGACAGATCTGCCGTTCACGAGGTAGCCCAGGAAGTCGTTTGTGAGGCAGCAGCCTAGCACTTTCTCATAGCCCTTCTTAGAGAATGAAGCTTTCAGGATATCATGCACCGCAGATTGCACCTCGGCGGTGCACTCGTCTAGACGTAGGCCGCCTGTAGCTGCGTCAGTGTCCCTGCAGAGCATCACTTATACAGAGTGTTCGAGTATACCAGGATTTACATAGAGTTCAGGGTTTGACCACAGCCGGATCTCATCCGCTTCAACTGACTCAAACTGCGTCGCCTTCTTCTGCTTCGCCGAAAGCAATGCCAGTAGTGCTTCCGCAGCTTCGGTCATTGCTTCCACAGGGGCGCCTTCATCCTCGGCGTAATGATAAACTCCTTCTTCCACGTGACCATCGCTGGTGAAACCTTTGTAGGGCTTCTCGAGGTTTGGTGCAGCTAGTCGGTTGATCAACCACGCCGGAGCCTCGATCTGCCTTCTTGATTCGCACCATTCGAGCGCATTGCAATGCTCAATACCCTTGATTCTTGGGTGGCCGGGCGGCGGGACCAATTCGCGAAATGGGATAACGGCGTCTGAACGTGGCCGGGAAGGATCACTTGTTTGGACGTATCCCGAGTTCTTAGGTGCTGCCATGATTGCCATTCGTGAAGGTGTACTTTGTTTTGGCCAAGTTGTGGATATCTCAAAACACGCTCGATACGACAGACTGGCCCGCCTTATCAACTGAACTCAGGCGCTGAGGTTCGTTTGATCATATGATGGTTTTCTGTCTTGAGCAACATCCCCACAGCTCTGTGGAGAAGCGTGGGGCCCCGCAGATTTGTGCCGTATACAATAACTTCGGGACAAATACCGGCAGTTAAATACAGCGAAGTTGCGAATTCAAAGTGTATATCAATCATTATGAGTGCACTTCCAGATGTGTGAGCATTGGATCTAGATCGTCCAGAAGATATCGCCATCTTCCAGCCCTTGTATTTCAAAACTCTTCGGAGGAGAAAGACCAAAGAGATTGATTGTATGGCGCCTTCAGCACACCAAGGCAATCAGCCTTCAAGGCCGCAGTTCTCACGTAAGTGTCCCTTCGATTGCTGATTCAATCTCTTCCTAGCTAAAAGCCCAGGAATTGTTCGCTTCATTCCAGCCAGTGACAGCAACTCAATACTACTCGGCGAGCCCGTTGAGCAAGATCTTGACGTCGGAGCAGCGCTTTATGACGGGAAAGATGTTACTGTTCAAGTTTTCACGGGCCAATCTGTGCTTGATCCCGGATCTCTCACGGAGCGGACAGAGAGCATAGGCAAGCTCTTATCACCACTTTCTCGAGAGGAGGTGGGAACTATTCGCTGCATCGGCCTTAACGTGAGCACCGCTTTCCCTCTCCCTTGCCGAACGTAGGCTCACGCGGAGAAACATAGTACAAACAACATGCCGAGGAAGTCAAGTTTCCGATACCCTCCGAGCCTACGCTGTTCCTGTGAGTTTCGGGCTTTCATTCTAGTGCTGAGCTTCGTGTTAACGTTCATTTGCAGGAAGCCCTCAACAGCCCTAGCCGACCCCCATCCCGCACCAACAATCATCCCCAAATTCACGATCCAGGATGACTGCGCCGACTACGAGGCCGAACTCGCAGTCGTTATCGGCAAAGAGTGCAAAAACGTGTCCGAAGCAGACGCCATGGACTACGTGCTAGGTTACACAGCCGCCAACGACGTCTCGAGCCGAAAGAGCCAGTTCTCGCAGACGCAGTGGTGCTTTTCCAAAGGGTTTGACGGCTCGTGTCCGCTCGGGCCGGTGCTGGTCTCGAAGGCTGCGGTGCCGGATCCTAGCAAGCTGAAGCTACGGGGGCTGAAGAATGGGAAGGTTCTTCAGGAGTGCGGTTTAGAGTAAGTGATGTGTGAGTATAGAATCCGTGAAACCTGCGCTGACCTCTAGTGTAGTGATCTTATCTTCAGCGTGGAGAAGGTTGTTAGCTTCTGCTCGCAGGGCACGACGCTGCCTCCTGGGACGGTCATTATTACGGGCACGCCGGCTGGAGTCGGTGTAGGACGTAAGCCGCAGGAGTTTTTGCGTCATGGGGATAGGTTCGCGGTCGAGATCCTGCCGTATATCGGGACTTTGATAACAGAATTTGTGAATGAGACATAGCAAGAAACTCAATGAAAAGCTATTTAAAGCTTGCAACCACTTAAAGTTATTTCATCTTCCGTGAACGAAACGCCATTGAAGCGGCAACTTTTTATTAGGTATTCACATCACAAACCAACCCCTCCCCCTACGCCTCGAGCAAACCCGGCAAATGCTCCTCAATATACTCCACCACCGCATCCGGCCCCCGCTCAACCTGCAGACCCTGCGGCAGCGAAAACGTGCGCAAATCAGGCACAACTTCCTTCGCAATCCCAATGATCTTTTGACTCTCCTCTGGCGTCCACATCGACGCCGTGAACTGCATTTCATTAGCTATGCGTCAAGGAAGCATGGCCGCGGCAACTCACCAGAATATCTGGCTTGGCCTCTTCAACGACTGCCTTGACGCTCTCTATGTCTGCTCGGAAAGGTCAGATGTCAGTTCACACAGGGAGCAGTTTTTGGAGCTGCTGCAGTTGACTCACTTTCCGCGTTCCCGGCGTGGATGATGGTGTATTTGTTCTTTACATTCTCGACCACGCGGCCAACAAGTCTGTACGCTCGTTCAGGAGCCGTGTTGACGGTGACGAGCTTGAAGGGGCCGAGAGGCTTTTCGGAAGACATTTCTGTTGGTAGTTGCAAGGTGGACGTATGGGCTGAGTCAAAGATGTTAGATCAAAGGCGAGATCTTGTTGGAAATAATCAGTTCCTTCTATGAGCATGCTTTCATCACTTTAGATCCGCGTAACATCCACAAGACCTGTCTCCGAAACCGGGTTCAATTCAACGGAAGACCTGATACCGTTCGGGTCTTCCGGTGTCAAACTTTCCTTGAGGATGTGGGGATCCCCACACACCGGTGCCGCACTCGGGACAAAGTCACCCACGCAGCGAGGGGAAATCGAGCGGCCGGCCTGGCATGGTCCGAAAGATGGTGTTCTGAGGCATGAACGCCGTGGAAAACTGTCTTGTCCTTCACAATCCAGAAAATCGCAAAAGGCGCGATTCGACATTTGCCCAATAAACCACAAGCACGTGCCGACGCTAAATCCCCTCCCAAACACCACCCTACGCCCTAAAATGCTGCACAAACCCATGCAACCGATCAATAACAACCGGCATAATCGCGCCCACCGAGTCCTGAATCAGCGCCTCAAAATGCCTAATCGCATCCTCCTCGCTCAGCTCCAAACAAAACCTCTCCCTGACCTTCAGCACCGCCTTATCCGGCTCGATCCTGATATCCGGCACATTCGCGTCCTGCATCAGCGCAAAAAGATTGAGTATCAGGTTCGCGCTTTTCCGCAACGTGGTGTACGCCGTGAAGCAGTGCTGCTTGAACTGCGCGTACTGGGTGCTCCCTGTCCCGCCCATGCCTTCGATCATCTCACGGCAGAGCTTCATCAAAGGCGCGAAGGGCTTCGGGTCACGGCCCAGGATGTAGCCGAAGTCAGCGTGGAAGAAGTGGCCGTCGGGCGCTAGGAGTAAGTTGTCGAGGTGTCGGTCGCCGACGCCGAGCAGGTAGGTTATCACGCAGTAGCCGGCGCAGGACTTGACGTACGTGTCCATGGCTTCTTTGCGCACGCCGAGTGGCGCTTGGCGGTCGGGGTTGTTGTCGCGGAGGTAGGCGAGTAAGGAGCCTTTGTATTTGGCGACGGCTGCTGCGAGGGACATGGAGGGTACGAATTGCACGGCACCGGCGCTGGTCGATGTTGCCAGGATGCGGTAGGGGGTTAGCTTGAGGTCGAGGTTCTCTTTGCGGAGGAGCCGGTCCATAAGCGTGATGATTTGGATGACCAACTGGTCCTGACGGAGGTCATCGCCCGTCTTGAAAATGAGCGGGTACTTCGTCCCATCGGCGAGTTTGAAAGTGATGAGAAGGGGATTGAGAGTCGATTTGAAGACATTCGCCGCGTCGGGAAAGCAGCCGGTAATGGAGACACTGGGGTCAAGCGGGAGTGGAAGTGGTGGCTCGATCTTGATGAGCTCGTTGCTGGGGTCCGCAAGGAACTTCTTCAGCTTTTCGATCTTGTGCGGGCGGTCGATGCGGGCAAAGCGCAGCTCCTTCGAGATTTTAGACAGCACTGTGATAAGTTCGCCTTGCCTGAGAAGCGTCTTGCGCCGCTCTGGTCCATCCGGGGTCTTAGTGAGCTCGGTCATAAAGTCGTACTCCACCTTTGCAAAGAGTTTGCGATGCTCTTGGCCTTGTGTAGGGCTGCGGTCGTCGCATTCGACCATCAGATACCAATGCAAGTAGTTCCCAAGCATAAGGTTGTTGGCTGCCCGTGAAATGAGAAACCGTGCCAGAGATGAGTCTTGTGCGGCACTGTCTTCATCGGCAGCTTTCTCAAACTTTAGAGCCTGTACCAGCTGTAGCAAATAAAGAAGCAACTCCTGGATACATTGTTAGCAGTGTTCTGGCACTGCAGTGGCCTCACAAACCTCGTCGTCAGACTTCCTCAAGCGGTCGACAGCGTAAGCACGAACGATGGGGTTGTCAGTGCTGGGGCCTAGCAGCTCCAGTGCATCATCAACATCGATCGCGGTCCACTTCGGCAGAATCTGTAGAGCTTGTCGGACTTCAACCGGGTTGTCCCATTGTACTGATTTCACGAACTTGGTCAGAGCCTATGCGCCATTAGCGCCGAAGCCGCATATAATGATTGCGTCAGCATACCTTCTTGTCCTTCGTTAGGTGATGCCTAAACCTCCAGATTAAGTTCTGCTCCGTAGCGTCAAGCTCACGAGTAGGGCCATAGGAGAGGACAATCTATGTGCAAATCAGCAAACTGCGCCTCGGGCCGCTTTTGTTGCAGAGCTGACCTTGAGATCGTCTCGCTCCTTATTGTTCGGTTTCGCGTCTCGCGCCATGACGGCACTTCGATCTCCTCGGATCAAAGCGTTGTGCTTGATCTCCGCCGGGTTATTGCGTAAACCAACCTCCGGATCATATATGCGAATCAACGGTCCGGCATCGGAATCGCCATAGCCCGCCGCATCGATGTTGATGCCGGGCCCGAAGGACACCTCGGGGGGAGGTCTTAAACGTACTTCAGCCGCAGAGCCACCAGGGAGCTTGAAGCTGGATATTGGAGGTGGTGGATACTCCTGATCGGTGAAGACAATCGGGTGGTCAAACCGCGGGAACTCGATGTGAAGGTAGAATTTCTCGTCGTTCTCGCCGTCATCGGACCCTTCAGAGCCGTCCTCGGCACCGTTCTGACCATCTTTGTGCTGAGCAGCAGCCCTGTGTCCCTGTCTTGACCTCTCTTTCAGCACGCTCTGCTCCAGCTGTGCATACTTCCGAAATACCAGCTGATCCAGCCATTGGTTCTGAGGTATCTCCTCCATCTCGAGCTTTTTCAGGAGACCCTCGAGTCTCTCCAACTCTCGCATCCGCTCATCCATACCGTCCACGCTTGGCCCTGCATCCTTGCGATTCCTCTGAGGGGGTCGCGCAAAGGGTGTCTTGGTGGTCGACAGTCCGTCTGCAGCTTTGTGGCGGTGGATCCTGCACCTTTGCTTGCCCTTGTGCAGGGTGTTGTCTTTGTCAAACAGAGGTATGGTGGTGCCTCCGAAGGGTATGGCGTGGAAGTGGGAGCCCTCGCCCCCAGTCGGCGACAGGTCCCATACGGTAATAGCGAGCTGCGCAGACAGGGGGAGGACCGAGTAGTTGATGGGTAGGGTCAACCATTCGTTCCATCTTCTGCCGGTTTTGAAAGTCTTGTACGCAGTCTGGACAGGCACGGTCAAGGGCTTGCTGTCAGCCCATAGCTGTGCAGTGACATAGAGCTCGGAGTGAGGGCTGGTTGTTTTTAGCTTGCTTCTTTGCTATAGATGAAGACGCTCGTCACACCTGAGATTTGAGCCTCTGTGTCTTAAGTCAGGGTCCTTTAGCAAGACGGAGAAAGGGATCGGCTTCTGATAGCCGTCCAGGCTATTACTGCTAAGCTATCAGCCCACTGTCCCATGCTGCGCTTTTGTTGTGTCGCAAGAGAGAGTGCGCTCACATCTTCACATTGACAGGGAGATTCAGCGCCGACGAACTGGCGAAAGAGAAAGGTTCCATAGAAGATGAAGCGGAGACGACATGCCGCCCTCTTCATTCAAGATCATCAGGCACACAGCTGTTCCCCACGTCGTGTGCCGCCCTCACTGGCTGCACGCTGCTCTCCCAGGGCTCACAGGGCCGGCGGCCGTTGCTTGCGGCTCATCTGCACCGAGATTCGGCCGGTCCAGCGCTCTGGAGTTCGCGACAAAACGCCCGCACGCCTTCCGTCAGCACGCGTTTGACTGCCGCGCTCCCCACGTCGCAACTTTATACTCCCTACTCATCAATCAGTCCTCTACGCTGGCAAATCTCCGCTAGATTGTTTTTGCTTCTCGATCTTGACTACCTGCTCAACTACAGGCTTCCACCTCTGCCTTTTGCCTGTCTCCTGCGTCACGGCCGACAGCCGCAAGGCGCTGCGCCTTGTCTACCCGACCCAACTTTCCCGTCACAATGGCGCGGCTCAATACGGCCATACCGCCTAGCAGCAGTCGCGCCTCGTCAGTTCTGCAAGAGCGCACACCACAGACTACCAGCAGGTCGACAGCAAGATCTACACCCTACGCGACACTATCGCCCACAGCCGCATCGTCAGATAAAGAAAACGAGAGTACCCCCTTGGGCGCAAGAGACAAGGGCAAGACAGTGTCAATGGGCCCGCCTAAGCTACCGACGCCGGTGTCCGATACCCCACGACCAAGCAAGCGAAGACGCACTGGCGAGCACGATGTCACACTGTCAGTAGATGGGCATGAACAAGATGCCGCGACCCTTGTGGATCTCAAATACTACGATCCAGATCAAGACGAGGAAGAGCGGAGGGAGGTGCGAAAGGATATGCGCAGCTATCAGCGCGAACTCTACGGTGGGTGCAATCACCTTCGCATGAACCACATCCACTAATTCGCGAACCAAGATCGACGCGACGAGTTCCTCGAACCGGACAACGATGGCCTTGTTGACTACGTGAATCGCATGACAGACACCTACGGTAGAGTTAAACAGACAGCGGATGCGGTGTACGACTCGCGCAACTTGGTGGAGACCAGTGATCTTGCGCTGAAGAAGACGAACCGGCTGGTGCTCGGAGATACAAGCATCGGCATAGACGTAGACGAGTTTGTTTCGAAATGTATCACATTCATGAGAAATGGTGGACCTCTGGGTGAAGACGAAGAAGAGCCGGCATCAACACAGGCTCGTAACCGTCGGCAGAGCAGACGGAACGTCGACAGCGATGAAGATGAGGAGGACGATGGCGATGCGCTAGACTGGGAGACGTTTGGTGAAAGAGCTTGCTTTCCGAACAATTCTCGGCCGCCTGTACCTGGCTTCTTGCTGGGGCCTCTCTCCGTCGAGAAGCGCAAAGCCACGACTACCCAGCGGACGGGACGACAGCAAAAGAAGCCCACCGGGCCGACTAGGAGGCCTGAATCACTCGAGCCGGAAGACCTAGCACGCACGCAAGCTTCCAATCTGACTACTTTATGCACGAACATCCGGAAAACCTTAGTCGACACAATCAATAAAGGTGTCAGTGCCTGTGAGGAAGAAATGGCCGAAGACATGGACGAGGAGGAAGTCACTGTGTTGCTGAGAAGACACCGCATGGCGCAGAACAAGGCCAACGAGCCCTGCGTCTCTCTACTCGACTTCGCCGTCAATCCCCATTCATTCGGCCAGACGATTGAGAATCTGTTCTACATTAGCTTTTTGATAAAGGAGGGCACGGTCGCTGTGGAGAAGGACCATGAGGGACTGCCCGTGCTTGGTGAGTTCTCCGTATCTCGTATTTGCCGTTCGCTGCGGTGCTCAACACCCATCGGTCGTGTCGTGCGCGTCGCTAATGTCGGAATGCGCAGTCCCATCAAAACCACGAAAGATCGCAGATCAACGCGAGCAGAACATCTCTCGGAACCAAGCCATCTTCAGTCTAGACTGGCCCACCTGGCAGTCACTGATCGAAGCCTTCGACATTGAGGAACCGCTCATACCTCATCGACAGGACGACGAAGGTCAGCAAGTAACCGCGCGCGGTTGGTATGGCTAGCCAATCGGAGGTCTGATGTTGTGGCTTGCGAGGACTTCACGTTGATGTCGGGGCTTCTCTGGCTATTTTGGCGATTTCGACGAATCTCATCTGCGGATAGTATGGGCGTATGAATGGTGCTGCGGACATGCTTAGAAAATACCCCTTTTGCTGTTTGTTTGGGGTTGTCAAGGTATACGAGGAGTTAGTCGGTTGCACAGCACAGCTGCTGGCGTTGAGGCCGCTTATCCAGGGCTTGATATCCAATGCTCCACATTCTTGTACCATACCACTATTACTCCACGAGCTGCTGGCTCGAGGAGATGCATGAAGATACACGATACTACTGATATCGAATGCGATTCGTGCACCGTGAAATTGAAGTGAAAGGGCTAGTGCTGTCTGTCAAATGCCACTCCACCTCATTATGAGAACGCATTACTCCGGATACGATATCCGTGCAAGTTCGTCATCGGCTAAATCGAATATGGCTACAGCAGCAAGCTACTCCTGACGGCGCGCGAGAATTCGTTTTAGTGGTTATCGAGTAAGGCACTGGGAAACGAGACTCCACAACGGCGCGGATGCATTTGAGTTCCGAAGCACGAGCAGCGAGCGCCACCTGTTGGACCACATATTCCTCCGACAGATGCTTAACTCGTCCGCAAAGATCAACGCTATCTGCACGAGCACGAGCACGAGCACGACCCTAATGATGATTACTCCGTAGTCGTACTCCGTACATGGACCTCATATCTGGCACGCTCTAAGCCTTACGCAAACTGATGTGCCGTCACATCACCGGGAATGGCTTGCGTTAGATTAGCTGCTGTCAGCCGGCCAATGCGATGTCGTTCTAAGCGCCTCGAACACGCGCGGGCCCGTCGTTGGGCTGAACGATGGCTGAACAGTTTTATCGCATATGGCAAAGCGCTGTGGATCATCAGGTGGGAATGGAGTGGCGCTGAGCTCTCACATCTCATCCCGGGTCCGGCTGTGCCCTTGCCCGGCGCCTTGACTCCTATGCGCCATTTGATGCAGCTACCCAGGCGTGAAAAACCCACAGCCAGGTAACTTACGTAGGCCTAATCTTACTTCATCAGGTATCAGCACGATGTGACGACTCAGCTCCCAGGCTCCCAGGAGCCGGGAGTGGGCTGAGGAGAGCCTTTCGCTTTCCCAACCGTCCGAGCCTCTCGTTCTGTGATTAGCAGCTTCGGAGCATGCTCGTTCGTGCCTTCCCTTCTATTCGAGCAGCGAGGTAGTGCGGACTGCCTTATCGCTCTCTTCTCCGCTTCTCCGTCTTTCCTTCCTCTCCAGCGCCTCTGTCTTACCATGGCAAGATGGCCTACGGCAATCTGAGCAAATCTCTCATTTATTCCCAACTCGGCTCGTCAGCTGTCCGCAAGTCGTTGTTACTCTCGCTAGTCCTTGTCAGCATCTTCTTGCTATGTTGGAGCAATTCTGAGCTTTTCTCGTGGAGTCCCACCTCCTCGCCGTCTGATCATGCCTCCACCGACCGTCCTTCAAAAGCGCCTGTAGTCGACGAGCTCGACCACGATCTTCAGATTGACGAACCTGCTCCTCACAACACTCCAGCTTTGCCTTCCGTAGCGGCTGTCCCAACAGTTACTCCAGGCTCACTCCGCTTGCCAGCCGAATATTATGTCGAATCGAAGGATGACCCGAGGTGCGAGGATACATATGGTCTCAACTACCTATACTCTTTGCAGAGAAGTGGCCAGCAATATTGCAAAGCAGCATCGTCAACCTCGACGCTGAACTGCTTCCACACCAATATCACAACAGACCACACCGACTCATTCTGCATTGCGTCTTCCGTCTCCATCGATCCACATGCTGAGCACAACCCCTTTGGCCTCGACTGCCACCTTCGGAACTTCGCTGCTGAAGCAGCCGCCTCCAATAGCGAACCTGTTACACCAGACTTCCAGACGTTCCCTGATTATATGTTCGAGACCGGCCCGCACCGCATCTTTGACGATTGGTTCAAGAACATTACGCATCCACTGCGAGACGAGACCGACGCAACACGTTCAGCCTGTGCCGGCAAGAAGTCTGCCACAGACGGCTACACGATCCTCATCAAGCGCGATGGCGGCGGCCATCTCTGGCACTCGCAGATGGAAATCTTCTCCCTGCTACTAACCCTCGACGTCCTACGCTCCACCACCCGCAGTACCTCAACCCCCTACTTCACCTCCGCCGATATCGCCAACGCGCAAGTCGTCCTCCTCGACTCGCACCCCGACGGCCCCTTCTTCGACCTCTGGCGCCTCTTCGCCAAGAAGCCCGTCCTCCGCCTCAAAGAATGGCAGGCCCAGCTCGCCGCCAAGTCTACCGCCGGCGAACCCCTGTGTCTTAACAATGTGCTGCTGCCCCTCCCCGGCGCCAGCAATCCGATGTGGCAGGGCGACTGGACGCCGCACGACTGCACGCACAGCGCGCTACTCTCCACCTACGTCGAACGGCTGAAGACGCACTACAACATCCCTTCGCCCAGCGCCCGCGATCCCAAGGCACCTATCACCGTGACCTTCATCGACCGCCGCAAGACCCGCAAGCTGCACAACCAGGACGCCATGCTCAAGGCCCTGCAGCGCCGCTTCCCAGCCCCGGACTTCCACATCCAAGCCGTCGACCTGGCGCACATGAGCTTCCGCGAGCAGACCGAGATCATGGCGCGCACGGATGTCCTGGCCGCTGTGCATGGCGCGGGGCTCACACACGCCGTGTTCCTGCCGCCGGAAGCTTCAGTCGTCGAGATGCTGCCGCCGGCGTTCGGACATAAGGGGTTCCGAAACCTTGCCAAGTTGAGGGGGTTGCGGTATTTTAGCGTGCATATGGATGAGAAGGAGCAGGTTGAGGGCTGGGATGGGAACTGGCAGGCTGCGGAGGAGTTGGTGGTTGGGGAGGAGGTGTTTGAAAGGGTTATGGAGGTGGCGGTGGGAAGTGTGTTGCAGAGGGGGACGAGGGATGGGGATGTTGGTGTGCTATAGGTGGTGAGTGCTGAAGTAGGAGGAGTCAGGGCGGGCTGATCTGTGTCTATATATGGTGTTTAGTGTAGATATACCCTTTTGACTTCGCTGTTAGATAGCTTGAGGAGTCTGTTCTGGAGGGGATCAATGGTTGGCGTTGATATCGTTTCAATTTGCATGTATGTGTCTACGGCTTGTACAGGGAACAAGAGAAGCTTTTCATGTGTCAATAGGATTTACCTCTCTCTTTTCTCTCTTTGGAATCCGTCTTTTCAACATTTGACCCGCCATGTTACACAGCCCCGCTTGAATGCAGGAAACCCAACAAGCTCTAGTAGAATTTGATGTTTCAAAATCGATAGGTAGGTCTGCAGCCTTGTTTTTGGTTTCAGCCTCGCCGCATGGTATCGTGCGAAGTGCGATGCAACGCGCATAAATCGCTGCTCCCCCCATTTCTCGTAGCTGTATGTGAGGAGCCGGAATCATGGTCTAGAGTGCGGTCAGATATCAGGGGTACTATAGCTAACAATTGTGCGCTATAAAGATATTCCCTACTATACACATATGGCAGAAGCTAGGAGCGTAAGAGCTCAATTTGCTAGCGACAGTATGAGAACGTTCTACGAGGAGAGAAATTAAGCTATCTACCTACGGTGTTGACATTCCCATGATTGGAAGGGGCAAGGCAAGGGGGAGGGCGCCGGAAGAGGCTGAGGGCGAGGCGGCAAGGGCAATGTAATGCGGATATCACTGGTAGGTATGTACGTCGGTGTGAACAGTTCGACTGGGTTGAGGGGGCTACAGGTCGACGATCAGTCTTGGGAATACGCATGTGTCCTTGGTGGGAGCTAGCTTAAAGCGTTTCTAGTGAGGACTGTGAGGTATGAGCGGACGTCTCGCTGATCAAGCTGCTTATCGGCCTTGGTGTTTCACATCTCGCCCTCGCAAGCCTCCTCATAAGCCTTCGCAGAGAGCACCTTCTCTTATATAACATGGAATTCCACAGCTGATTCAGATGGTTCTAACGGAATACCAATATAGAGGCCATTCTCTTTAGTAGGCACTTCTTTTCCTCCAAAGTCCTACGTCAGATTAGCTCTACACGAACAGTGCCTTCAATCAAGAACGCAAATAGGGAAAGCTCACAGCTAGTGTTCCAAATCTCCACCCTGAGCTCTCAATTTCCGCCTTGCAAAAAGGGTGGACACCATAAGGGTCGTATCGCAAATAATACGTCCTTCCGACCTCTAGAGAGTCCTGCCAATCCTTGCTATCGCTCACATCAAGCGTGAGATCCCTACTAATCTTGTCTCCAGGGGCTAACTCGATCCAGCCTTCTTCGGCGCTAATTCGGAAGGTAGAAGGTAGTGCTACCAAGCGGCCATCGGGGTTCCTAGGAAACCTAAGTGTTGGTTGCGGAGGCCTGAATGGGATAGCGCGCTCGAAGGTTGGAGAGGTATATATCTTGAAATGGCCTCGAGAGACTGACTTTGGGGAGAGCACGGCTGGGTCGTGGAGCACAACGTGTTGGTGTAGCGGCTGGTTCACGGGCATCCCTTCGTACTTTAGTGTTACTTTGAAGGGCATGCTACCGTTGGGAAGTGATAGCTCCGATGCCTTGTCACAATTACAAACAGAGACAGAAAATACAGGGCAAGCGGCGCTGAGAAGCATCATAGTCAGTCCTCAGTAACATAGAAAAAGTAATAACGTAGAGTAAGCCGCACCGTTTTGCTGCCAACGCATCAGCTCGCCGATGCCGGTTCTCTTCGCTGATTCTTTCCCTCTCCTCCCGTGGGAGGTTGCGACCAATCCAGTCTTCTCGTTTTGGCCAAGGGTTAAGTAGTATTTCTGGAGGCGATGGTAGAAGGTCTCCGCCTAGGTCCTCTTTGATGGGCATGGCGATCCAGTGCGTGAAGGAATTCTCTAAAGAAAAGTGCGTTAGAGATGACCCACCACAAGGAAACCTCTAGAGTTGCCTCCCGGAGCCACGTTAGATCATATGACTCTTGCCAAGTCCCTTGAACTGCGGCACAGATCCTTGTCGAAGAGGATACTGCATTCATCATATAGCGCTTATCCTAAAAATCCCAGGAACAGGATGATGAATGATTTTGGAGACGGACCTGCTTCAGATGGGATCTTTCCTACTCCGGGCTGCTATAAGCGATATTCCAAACGCATTTTCCTCTCTTTCTCGTTCGTGGATTGGGATTAGGCATGGTGGTGGCATTTTGATGCCACTTAGCATATCTGTCGTCCTTCATATAGCTAGGAGCTGTTGGGAGCTGCGGAGCAAGGTCAGCCGATGGAGCCTTGCCGCCTTGGTCTCTCGAGTGCACCGTACGCCTAAAACCTAAATGCACTTAGGGTTACTAATATAAAACACCCCGGTCCGCGAACTTCTCAGCCCCAATATTCAGAGTTCACTTTACTAAGGGTGCACCCGCGTATCTCGGATAACCAACTCTCCTAGTTATAGCGTGAACATCATTCGCCTGCCTGTAGAAGAAGACTAAACTTCGTCGGGTAGATGTGTGGCACTCTTCTCGTGGACCTCCGGCCCCTGTGTCCCGTTACAGTGCAAGCATCACTTAACGTTATCCGCTGCGCTCTTGCAGCCGGAGGGGCAGCTATTCTGCAGACCATTTTCCATCGCGTAGGGCCAGGGTAGGGCTTTACAATATCCGGAGCGATATGCCTGATACCGTTGCCCCTCTGTTGGTTAAAGATGAGATGGGGCAGAAGACGGACAGCAGGCCGACCGTGTAGTACATAGAGTGGCAGTGAAATCCATCTCATCCAGGTATCGCAGCATTCGCCCTCGCATTCTCCGCACTCAACTCCGCCATCAACCCGCCCTTATCTCTCCTCTTCGCATCCTCTTCTAGCCGCTGCTGTATGACCTTGTCCAGCATCTGCACCTTCGCCAGCGCCACGTTCGTACAGTTCAGCAGCGCAAGCGCATCGATCGGCAACCCTCCATACTTTGCAACCTGACACACCTCACCATGTCTGTTCATCGTCACAACGACCTCCGCCTCGCTAACCTGCTCTTCCGCCAGATTCGCATCTACCAGGGCTATCTCCCCGCCATTGAAGTACGAGAAAGTGACGCAGAGCGGATGATGCAGCAGCGAAAGCGGCACAGGCTCGCGCTCTCTTATGCTGTACACTGTAACCTTCTCACCCTCGACGCTGACATCCGGCCGGCGGAAATGCCGGAGAGCGGCCACGAGTGCAATGCATGCTGCGTCAACGAGGCCACCGTCGTGGTCAAGGACGTGGACGTCGGCGCGGAGCGCGAAGCATTTCAAGCCTGCTATTATGCATAGCCCTTCGGTATCGAGGGCGGAGGATCGGCGAATAGCTTTCTCGAGGAGGCGTGATAGGAGTGTTTCAGCTTCTGTTGGGCTGTGAGTGTCTGTGAGCGGGTGAGGGAGGATGAGAGGAGAGGGCCAGTGGGACGGCCTGGGGGCAGGGGCCAGAGGGGAGAGGGAGGAGAGGGAGTAGGGCGTACCGGCCGACCTCGAAAGCGGGAGAAGCCATGGGGGAGAACTCGGTCGATATAGTGAAGATGCCGTCGAATTTGCGGTCGGGGAAAGGGGTTGTGACTTCAACGGAGATGCGAACGAGAACTCTGTAATCCGTGTCAGTGCTGGAATGAAGGCTCAGGAAGTACTGGCTAACCTCGTCTTGCCTAACCGCACGTCTGCTACGCCATACTCGTCGCCGAAGGAGAGTTGCAGCTCTCGAAGGTCGTCAAAAGCTCGGCCGTCAAGGCGAACATTTTCGCGCAGAGCTTGCAGTATGAATTCGCGTGCGTTAAGTGACAGCTCTGCTTCGCGTGGCATGATTGCACTGCGTCACTTGCAACCGCCTCAAGGATTGTATCTACTGTCGTTTTGGATATAACATTTTGACCATGGGGAAGTTTTGGGCAACGCCGTCATCTTAAAAACTGCGCCGAGGTTTCTCCGGTGCAGCTCAAGTCGCGACTTGTGAAAGCCCTAGAGCCGCAACACAGCAGGAACCCTGCGACTTCTCCTCCTCCACCAGCGCAACCATGACAACCGCCCACAGACCTACCTTCGACCCGGTAAGAGAGTCCTACGAAGTTTAACCACGCAATGAACCAAACTAACAACCACTTAGGCCCGCGGCAAAGAAGCCCAGCGCGGACCCGCCTACCACCAGCGCCTCCTTCCCGCGCACACGATCCTCAAGCACCGACAACCAGGCCAAGGCGGCAATGCCGACGCCGAAGTGCGGGACCTCCGCGCCGAACTTTTGCGCGCAGAAGCGGCGCACTTTGCGAAGAAGAATGGCGGAGCACCCGCAGCGGATGACGAATCGGCGGCTAGTACGACCGGATCAAAGCGACAGCTAGAGGCAGCGCCAGAGGATGAGGGAGGAGAAGAGGATCCGGAAGCTAAGCGCAGGCGGCTTATACTGGAGGAGGCGAGGGAGGTTGATGCGGATTCGGATGGGGAAAGCAGCGAGAGCAGCGATGAGGATGAAGAGTACGTGGGGTGGTATTGTAGATTTCGGGGCCGGATTTGGTGCTGACACGGTCCTAGCGATGAGGATGAGGAGGATGAGACTGCGGAGCTCATGCGCGAGCTGGAGAAGATCAAAAAGGAGCGGGCAGAGCAGAAGGCTAAAGAGGTAGGCTTCCTCACCTCCCAGCCCCCTTCTCGGTCCAGGATCGAAGTGCTGATGAACTATTACAGGAAGCCGAACGAGCCGCGAAAGATGAGGAGCAGCGAGAGTTCGACATTGCGAGAGGCAACCCTTTACTAAACCCCAAAGACTTCAATGTCAAGCGTAGATGGGACGACGACGTAGTATTCAAGAATCAGGCCAGGGGAACTGAGGACAAGAAAAAGAAAGAGTTTGTCAACGATCTGCTGCGGTCGGACTTCCATAAGCGCTTTATGGTAAGTTGTGTTCGTGCTCAGCTATTCTCTACATACTGACAGCCATCGTAGAGCAAGTACGTGCGATGATCGAGACCATTCATCGTGCTCTACCCCTTGCGCTGTCCGACTTGGACGTTTCTGCGTCTATGGAGCACTTCGGGCGGCGTATTGTTGCCACCGTGGGCTATTGGTCAGGCGTTGCGGCTGAAGCTTGGTATGATGCAACCGTACCTTATCAGCGGACTAGAGCTGATTGACGGACAGCTGCCGTCAGAAAGATAAACATAAATTAAGGTTATCTTTACAGATCAGCCAGCGAACCACAACGAGTCTCGAAAGAGAGTCTTGAGCTTGGCATCGACTTTTGAGAAACTTCCTCAACTGGACGAGAGTAAATTCTCAAGAGGTGTTGGTGGCTTCCAGCTGATATTGCGACTCATATGCCAGCAGAAACTCTATAAACCATTAGTACGGACCGACGTCTCAGTCAGTGGCATTCCTCGCAGATCAGTCTCGAGTCTTGCGGTCTTACTAGAGTATTGTTACATCGTTCTCAAGGACCCTGAGATCGGCCCCATGCCCTACCTTAGCCCTCCCCACACAAACTTACCCTGTCTATCTGACTATCTGGACGCCATGGAGCGGGAGCTATGACTAGAACGGTGGCCTCGATACGGCCACTATTGACTCTGGCTTCCAAGCCCGCCCATCGCGTAAGGCTCGACGGCCTCAACTGTGACGCCGGTGGCTCAATCAAGCACTGCTCGCATATATTCCGTCTCCATCCCTTCTTGTACTCTAGACGCGTAATCCTTCCTCCCAGCTATCAAACCTACTTTCACATCCTACATTACTACCAGAATCTTACTTGGAGCCACCTTATCTCCTTCCTCAGCAGAACCTTATAAATCCGCGCCCCACCAAAACGATGCCCGAATACAATGCCAATAACATCGGCACCGCCGGATTCGGCAACAAAACCTCCGTAGATCCCGAATTCGACGGCCACGAGACCCGCTTTGACAAACACCACGATTCGGCCCCCTACGGCGACGCGACCCAGTACGGGTCAGGCGCAACAGGCGGCGCAGGCGCTGGGAACAAGCTCTCGTCCGTGACGAGCGGTGATGAGGACGATAGCTACAATAATACGGACCTCAGGACCAATACGCACCATAATACTGATCCGTATAGTGGGCATTCGGGTTATGGGAGTGGGACGACTGGGGGAGCGGGGTTTGGGAATAAGACGCAGGGGGAGTATAGTGGTGAGTCTTGCGCTGGTTGACGGGAACGAGGGGGGTGAGGCTAACGGGTTGCAGATTCGAGGAGGGGGAAGATTATGGAGAAGCTGGGGGGTATGATGGGGAAGGATGATATAGCTGAGAAAGGACACGCGAAGAGGACGGAGGCGGGTTACGAGGGCTGAGTAATACGGCCGCCACGGGCGGTAACAATTCATTTTCCGTGTTGTGGCTGTTACAGTGAGAATATGTAGATACCCTAGCTATATATTTTGCTCAAGAGCATCTTTCGAGATGTGCGCGCGACTGTGAAGAAATGCATACTTAGTGGTGACAAAGCACCTAATGCGAGGTGTCTGTGTGGACTCATTCGCACAATATCAGGTGTCCGGGATAGCGTAACGCGTTACTACTGCTCGTGAGGGTCGGCGACGTATCCCGCGTAATATGGCTGATCAGAAGCTAGATGAATGTGTAATTGTTGCAGCCGAAGACATGTCCTGCGGCAGAACGAACGAAGTTGAGCCGCGCACGTCGGCGGTGACTGGGGCGAGGCTAAACGGTGTATAAAGATACTAGCTCGGAGCGTAGACAGCTGAGCATGATGCAGAGCCAACTCAAAGTGAAAGCTTGAGACGGGAGCAAGAAGGGTAGATTCCTGTTCAAGGCTGCTGCGGGCATGGTCTCATATCTGTTTGACTCATATGCGGACGGGAGAGCCCCAGTGGCTTCAAGTTTGGCAGTAATTCGCCGGAAAGCTCCCCTTAACGCCGCGAACCTCGCCCTCCCACCAGTCCTGGGCACTGTCCGTCCTCTTGATCACCCTGATCCTGTCACCCTCTTGGAAGCTTAGATCACCATCGTGCTGGCCCTCGAAATCGTACAGTGCTGTCACGAAATCTGCCAGCTGAGAACCAATGCGCTTAGGTTTTGGCGGAGGCGGAGGGGGTTTCTTCTTGCTGACGTCCGGTGAGGAGCCTCTTGATGAGGGGGAAGCAGCGGTACCTAGGGACGTGATGCCACCAGTGGCAGTATTGGCATACTGCGCGGTGGCGATTGGAGTCCGGACATAGCCGGTGCTGTTGGCTGATACAGTCCGCTCGAGGCTTTGGGATGAGTAAGAAGCGGATGAGAAGATACGAGGCCGTGTATCACCAGCACCAAAGTATCCAGATGCAGAACGTTGAGCGCCCACGGAGGGAGATGTGGCTGGTGAAGGTGAGGTGATTACAGTTGAACCGTCGTGAGATAACTGTTTGCCAAGATTGTAGCCTATCCGAGGCCTTATGGAGTTGGAAGAGGCAATCCTAGGTTTGGGGAATGTATCGACAGCAGGTGGTTGAGGGCTTTGTAGAGCCGGAGGACCGGGCAGAGCTGGCGGTGACACGGTTGCCGACGAAGAACTCGTCCGGCGCGACGAAGGCGGTGGCGGAGGTTTTCCGAGCCCCTGATGGCTTGTCCGTCTACCTGTAAGGCCGTTGCGAATGCCAAAGCCGGTAATGCTGCCATCTTTGGAGGCCTCTCGTTGCTCCATGGGCTGATGTACAGCTTTCCCATGCGCAATCAAGCCGAAGCCGCTCTCCACTTCTTTCCGGAAAGACGTGAACGTGGCATCCCAGGTCGACACAACATCCTCCCATTCCGGAGGTGGTGAAGGAAATCCCTGCTCGTTGCAGTAGTTGTGGAGCAAGGTGTAAAACTGCGCTAATATGGTGTTTTGAATACTGATCTGGGTGGCCAACAGATGCGGCACCAGCGCAAAGGTTGCATTGATGATCCCTGGGAGCACTGTCCGAAGATGGGCATCTGCAGACTGGTATTCCTAAACCGTATATGGTCAGACATGGAGAATCTGACTTGTATAGCCTTATCACGTACCTGCGTAGCATGCTCAAAGTCAATCTGATGCTTGGCGAGAGCTGTGTTATCACGATCGGATCTTTTGTCCTTTTTCTCAACGTGCTCTACACGGCCCTTGTATCGCTCGAAGTCGAGCTGAAGAAAATTGATGAGTAGATTCCTTACCCCACCAAGTACCCATTACTCACCTTCCTATCTTCTCTCTTTTTGATAATCTTATGCATCGGTGCAAGAGCTTCTCTAGCGTCTTTCGCCGTTTTGATAAGTTTTACGTCCATGGTGTTTACCTCCTCTTCCATGTCGGTCTTTAGTTCGCTGTAGACTGCACGAAGCTTCTTCACTTGCTCCAAGAGGTGCTGCGGGGTTTCAACTGGTACGTGTGATGCCTCGTGGTCCTCCATGGCTCCCAGAATGGGTCCGTATAGCGTCTCATATTCAGCCGCTAGGAAAAGTTGGTGTCGCAGAATGGCTGCCCATGCTTCTCGCCAGGCTTTGGCACCTTCGATGATCTGGCAGATTGTCAACCGGATCCTCTGGCACCCAGGTAACGGAGGAACGGTACTTTGACTAGCATCTGATCTGCCTCCTTGAAGTCGTTCAGCAGAGTTGCGATTTGTGTCTCGTCAGCTGTCCGTGGGAGAAAGCTCCCAAACTTCCGCTGAACTCGCTGCATTGCGGGATGAGGATCGAAACAAAACGCTTGAATGATAGACAGACAATTGGACAGGCAGTCCAGGAGAGAAACAAGAGCAGTCTCGGTAATGACAAAGAGTGTGTTCGCATCGCAGTAGTTGCCTTATGGATGGACAGAGGGGCCGGAGCTCCACAGCGTTTCAGCCTCGCGACTGCCCCAAGCAGTGAGCCTGTGAAAGTGATTCGCTTCTCTGATTAGGACAACCTAATGGCACTTTGCCCGCCCACCTTGTATAGCTGATTTGCACCACATTCATCCCTAAGGGAACCTTAAGAGAGAAAAGAGGCACACTCATCAGCACTCAAGTCTCGAGTAGCAGAGGGCTAAGCTTGATCACGTGCTCGCGCGGGGCCGCGCCACGCCACTGCCTTGACGCGTCTCATCATCAAGTTCAGCATCACCTGCACCATCCATCCCACTTCCGCCTCACGGCCCCGCAAACTTCAATGACTGCTATGTATCGCGACAGCCACCCGTGACGACGCACATATACCCCTCCTCTGGCCATGTCAACTGCCGTCTACAGTACACCGAGTCTCAGTGTTCCGCCGTCCCAGAATACCGCACCCGTCATCGAGTTCCGCTGCCTCTATACCCACGATGTTCGACGCAAGCAAAAGCGCTGGCAAGATGGCTTCCTTCGCTTCCATACCTTCAACAAAAGGGTTATGGTGTACGATGTCCCGAGGAACTATGTTGGAGACCATCACTGGAAAGAAGGAGCACAGCTGCAAGAAGGCGATGAGGTGACCCTGGACAAGGGCGTGCTTGTAGAGGTCGGCGAAGTCGTCGGAACTACAGAGACGGATCTGAGCCCGCTGTTCGAGAGGAAGCCTAAGGAGACACCCGAGAAGGCCGGAGCAACTTCTCCGGCCAAGGCAGCCTCCTCCATGCGCAGCACTGCGGGACTTGTACCACCACCATTGCGCCATAGATCTCTGAACACACTGCTGGGAACGCCGAGAGGGTCGCTTGGAAGGGCGGTTCTACCTTCAAAGTCACCATATGAAGCCCGGCAGGGAGCAACGGCAAATGAGTGGGAAGACGGACCCGCCGCAAAACGTCCTCGAATAGGAGGCAATAGCACGTATACAGGTTGGGACGTCTTGCGGACAACTAAAGTATCAGCGTTTGGGTCGAAAAAGGAGACACCTCTTTGGGCAAAGACCTCAGATGCGCGCAAAGGGAAGTTCACGAAGCCGACGTCGTCAAACGTGAAGTCTTCGACAGGTCGAGCTAGGCTTACCGTGAAGGAGGTTGTCGACATTACATCTGACCCTGAAGACAACTTCTCTGACATGACGTTGCCGGGCACACTGATAGCTGCCTCGACGTCAAGACTATCGCCTGTTGCTCCCGCAAGTACCAAGACGGGCGCACCTCTACAACGTACAAGTAATGGAAAGCCTGAACAGCGCATTTCACGGGCCCCAAACGGTTTGACCCAAGCGTCATCATCTCCTCTCTCAAACAAGAACAGCAAATCAACCCTGAAGCCCAAATCTCGGCCCCCTTTACCACCCCCTCAGAAAGACCCTCAGCTGCCATCATCGCCGCCTGTCAGCACGACTAATAAGATACACGCAGTCCAGAACACGATCGACAAGGCCGCGAGTACAACGAGTAGTCCAGCATTGCGTGCCGCAAAACCCCTTGATGCTTCGGCTGACTCGAGACAAACTGAGTCCGCATCAAATCCCCGTACTAAGGCACTTCGGTTATCAGTGGTGGCGCCACGGAAGAAGATGCTCTTATGTGAAGCCAGGCCAAAATCCAGACAAGCTACCAGTAATAGCAACATGCGAGCCCCGATCGAGAGAAGCAGAGGCGTTTCACCGAGGGACGGATCAGTGGAACGTCAAGGGACACCCGACTGGGACTTTGATTTTGGGGTTGCAGATGAGAAGTCCGCATCTCCGGGTTCTACTGCTGCATCGCGGAACCCAGGCATTGCGAAATCTAAGTTGCTCGGGGAACCCATAAGGAAGAACCTATCCAGAAATGGGCGTCCGGATGAGCTACCGCCCGCTGATTCTACTACAACTCCGTTCGATGAGATGGCCCTTGTACACGGTAAAATGGACGCGCAACTGACGACGGCTTCAACAAGACTCAAGAGCGCGCGCCCAAATACCAGTGTCAAACCTGGTGCTGAATCTGCCAACGCATCCCGCCCTCGCAGCCCTTTCCGCCGCGTACGTTCTGAGAACGACGCTGCGCTAAATCCGTCCGACCCTCCAGCAGGAACAGCCAACTCCGAGCCAGCTCCACTCGCCAACAAGCCAAGAGCATCAGCCGCAAAGGCCACAGCTCCGCCGAAGCGACCGCTGCAGCGGTGGAAGAGCTTAGCGGATGCTGCACCGGTACGTCGCGTTCCTACGCCGCCGCCACCGCCTGTAGTCGAAGATACGGATATTGGACCATGGAGCACGGAGGCGTTTGATCTTTTCGACTGGAGGCCACCCAATAGGGATAGCGAAAGAAATGTTGTTACTGCCTTATCCGAAGGCTAGAGAGGGTATTCAATCCCCTGCTGTTGCGCCTGGTTTGCTGTTTCGATACTTGTCGCGACGGGGAGCTTTGTTCTATACCCACCCTACCGGTCTCAAAAGCGCATTGATATGTCATTGCTTCACTAGACCGTACAACCGCTCAAGTGTATCAGCCGTGATGTTGCATCGCTCTTGTATGTCGAGTTTATTCAAATACCTAAGCCGCCTGATGCTGGTACCAGACGACAAACCGCAACAGGTGGCATACCGGAATGCCGTTCACAGACCCAGCTGCTCTACGCCTTCTGCAAACTGTCGACAGGAAGTAACGAACCCCAACGTCTTTGCCACATTGAACTCAATGCACTGCTGAGCGTAGCTCGGCGATGTAGTACCGCACCCATCGCTAAGCAGCACGCAGTCATACCCCTTGTTGAATGCATCCGTGACCGTGCCGCTAACACACTGGTCGGTGTTGACGCCCGCAAACAGCAGGCTCTTGATACCCTGCTCCTCGAGAAATTCCTGACATGGGGTACTGGCGCCCCAGAGGCCGGACAGCCGGTCCTTGTGGATCCATACATCGGATTTGTAGGACAACTTGGAGCCCTCTTCGTAAGCAGCGGTAAGCGGTGCGTAAAGTGCGGCGTTCCAGGTGTCTCGCATCAACAACCGTCCGGCATCGACTGTCTTGCCAGTATCGGGGAGTATTAGGATGCCGCAGGGTGCGCCGAGGCCCTTGTAGATCCTGCCGTCTTTTCCATTCTCTAGGAGCCGATTCCTCTCTTTACGGCGGACATCGTTGTGCCTGTCAGCAGTGATGCTCTCCGGCTTCTCCGCAACAGCCTCTCTTTTGCAACTGATAGCCGGAATATCTCCAGCTTCACCACCGCCATCAACTTCGTCATCTGGAACAGCTTCAAAGCCAAAAGCTCGCTTCGCAGCTGGTGGTATAGTTCGCAAGTCCTCCTCACTGAGACCCCAATTGAGCCAGATGATCTGAATACCCGCCTTGCGTGCCGCAGGGATAGCATACTCCAGCAGCTTTTCCGCCGCAGCGTGGCCTGCGCCCCTGGAGCGGCCGAATCCAGGCGAGAGGAAGAAGTTCTGCATGTCGATTATAACCAGCGCGGTCTTTGCAGATGACAGCGTGATCGGGGTTGTAGTGGTCTCGATGCGGACGCGCGGAGAGGTAAGCTCATCGGATTGGTCCTTCGCTGAGCGGGTTAAGTCGAAGCCCGTACGTGTTGAGTGGAGCCAGAAATTGGAGGCATTGCCGATGAATGCACGCCGGTGTGGCGGCTCCAGGGCTGCATCGGCAGTGCTGCGGGAGACGGACATTTTCGGCCTCAGAACCCCAGGTGTAGCTGTGAGACTAGGAGAGGCTTGAGATTTCGGTCACTAGTGGGCGTGCCGTGCAGAAAGAAATTCCGCTAGGGGGGAGCTTGATAAAATGAGCCTAATTTTCTTGAAGGGGTCCTTTAGGGAGTGCGGAACTTCGTAGAAGCTACGGCTGTTCGAGTCTACTTGTGAGAAGTTACGAGAGCTGAAATAGCACTGTCAACAGGGTAGAGGTGTGAGTGGAAGTGAAGCTTTCTTCAGTATGAAGAGGTCATTGAAAAACGCCTTTCGCACGTAGAACGTGAACTCCAAGAAACGGATCTTGAAAGTCAACAGTCTACGACATCATATCACTCGAGTAACTTTGGAAAGTAGAGATTTCCGGTGCGGATATCTTGCCAACTCACTTAGCTCTTATTCGATGGGTTCTAAAGGCTTTCCTCTCAAGCGTAACTCGGACAGACGGAAGATACAGATGCAAAGGTTGGCACTTGGCATCACGTGCTTACTTTGGATGCTATACTCGAACACAATCTGGAGGCTTGCCAAACAATATTTCCAGGTTCATATACCATGTTCGTTCTTTTATAGTCGTGTATAGGTATTGGTATCTACAGGTCTTTTGCTCTATAGACGTGGAACGACTCGCCGATGCCTCGAGTGGTTATACGAGACAACACACATGCCAAATCCGACGTTCTATCAATATGCTTCGTCTGGTTCCTCCGCCGATTCTAATCCACTGTAGGTAAAACAAACAATCCGATAAGCCTATATTACCAGCAGCTCGTCGCCGGCCAGTCAATGCCTTCGACTTCATACCATGAAGCCTCGTCAATCCGCAACGCCAGCCACCAGATGCCCGAGCCGGATTGAAACGCTCATCTATTTGAGCGACACCGAACGCCTGCTCATGAATTCATAACCTTTCCATCTCTTGAATCCATCCATCTATCATTCGACTCACGCATCCGAACTCGTAGCGGCTCATCCCATTCCTCCAAACGTGTCCCAGCTTGCTACGCTGGTGGTCATTCACCGTGTCCCATAAGCCTCCATCGCCTTCTCCAGATCCGCAAGGCTTCCCCTCTCAGCAAAGGCATCGAGCATTTTCCTGTTCTTCTCCATCTCTTGCAACTGCTGCTCTTTCCGCTGAGCGCTGATTGCGCTTTCATGAGCAACTAGCACTTGCTTTTCGATCTGCTCTTGCGCTGCAAAGCCTGTGAACTGTCAGACCTGTTCACCTGGACCAAGTCATATATGCAGAACTTACCAAGCGCAACAACTGCTACAGCGGGGATAGCTAATAGACCTAGCCGACCTAATTGCGGCTTCGCCAGATGCTGGACCACGGGCTGCTGAGGTGGCGCTGCGAGAAGCGGAGGTAGTGGGGGATAGACGCGTGCGGCCAAGGAGAAGGGTCGAGAGGAGGCCTGTGGAGCCATTGAAGGTGGTCTTGAGGCTTTTGAAGGGAAGATGTGGTAATGTGACATGTATTGAGCTCTCACAGGGGATAGAGGAGGTTATGCTTCGCAAGAAGATGAGGCTATAAGCTGCCGATATTTGAATGAATAGCAAGACAGCCAAGGCCGTATTTAGAAGAGATACGACGACCAGCTTTACAGCGTGTTTACTTTCTGGTAAAAGCTCCCGCGACAGCGTAAGACCTGAAATTTGCCAGGACAACACCGCATATATCCCCACTTGACCTCGGAGCCTTCAGCCTTCCAGACTGCCAGCTCCCACAATCCTCCCGCATCGTGAGACCTGACTCCACCTATTAAGATCCTCCCCTCGGCATCTTACGGCGGGTTTCCCTGCAGAAGCGGGAGCCATCTTTCCGCGCTCATGTTTCTCACGCGAGAGTCACAGGCCGCCAAGCGTAACCCCGCGGCATCGATGCACCGAGGTGCCTGGCCGCAGGGTGAGGCACTGCTGGTGTGGGGTGATCGACACGGAAGAGGAAAGCGGGAAGAGGAGAGTGGTGTGGTGGGGTGAAAGTATCGGCATGTTACGGAGCACGGATGGACAATCGGAAGCTGGCAGCGCACACAGATGTAGCTGGGAAGGGGGCCAGAAACACCATGGCGAAATGGTTCTGTTGCTGATACACGAATTGTGGTTTGAGAGTCAGACAACCAGCAGGATCTGCTAAAGTGGGCGCGAGACGAGCGGGCGTGATGTAGAGAGAATCACACACGAGAGGCATAGAAGAGTAGCCTTCGAGGCAATCGAAGATCAAGATGCACGTCTCCTCTCTTTATCACAACTCAACAAGGCCTTTGGAATGAATCTTGATAGATTGTAATGTCATAAAGATTTCCAGGGCCAAACCCGGATACCGAATTCATTGTACAGAACTATCGTCAGCTACGAGTAAAGCAAAACTCTATCTCGGCCCTCCCAAGGCTATAACCCCTAGAGAAATCAGTATACTGCCGTGTATCCTGCTCAATGACCTCCAAGCACGCCCTCAACCCATCCCGCTCCCTCCGGGCGATCTGCCGCAACACCTCCTGACTCGTCTCACTCAGCAAGCTCGACGCCGTCAACGCCTCATGAAGCTGCACAAACGCCCAGGCCATCCCAATTAAGAAGTTCGCGCTCTGTATGGGCTTCATCGACGCATGTAGCATCTCGATCGCGAAGCTGTCATCGCGACCAGCAAGTGCCTCCTTGAGAGATCGCGGTGCGGACAGACCCGCGCGCTGCATCATCTCTAAGCCGAGTTCCACTAGGCCGACAGTATGCGGCCGGCGCACTTCGTCCATGCCCGCTACGCCTGGACCTTCATTCTCGAAGCCTGATTGAGCACGTAGAACGCGGACGACTGCGGAGCCGGTGCTGTTCGCTACTTTCGCAGGGATGGAGACGAAGTTTTCGAGGAGGCAAGGATGGGCGAACCAGAGAGGGATGAATCTGTTGATGTTCGTTGGGTTGGGGGAGAAGAGATCGGTCGCGGTAAGGGTTTCCTGCGGTACGGGCTCCGAGGAAACCTCTGAGGACTGGACTTGCTTCAGGACCGGGTAGTCCTCGCGAATGTCGTTCATCTGACATGCTTCGCTCGAAGGAACTGCGTCCCGCCCAACGAAGGACCAGTAGATGCGGCTGTCTGGAGCACCAAGGCCGTCAATCCAAGCCTTGACAACCTCAACCTCGCTCTGGGTGAAGGATCCAAACATTTTTCCTTCCCAGGAGAGCTCTTGGATGAGCCGGCTGTTACTGCTGTCGCCCTTCCGTACCCAAGGTTTCATGCTTGAGAGATCATCCAGGAAATCCATCTGCCACTGCTTCGAAGCGAACGCGTTTGGTTCGAGCCAGTCGACCAGGCTGTGACGGCCGATCTTAAGCCTGCTGCTGCAGTGGATCTTGTGCGCCACGGGTGCTTTGGCCTGGAAGATCTTGACAACCTCGGCTTCGCGGTCGTTTCGGGGGAAAGATTCGACAGCGGGTAGCTTGAGAGACGGCGACTGAGGTGTAGTTGGTAGACCTTCGGCCAGAACGAAACCAGCTTGTACGCGTTTCCACGCTTGTTGAGCTGCCGCGTCTCCGCCTTTCTCCCGCATTTGCTCTATGTATCCAACCGCTGCTTCCATTGCCATCCTGGCGTGACCGCTGTCCGCATTGTCGATGGCGATGTGGAGCAAGAAGTAGTAAGCGTTGAGCTTCAGTTCCTCGAGCTCCTTAACGGTCTTCATAAGATGCAGTGGCAAGCCCTCATAGGCCATGTTGAAGCCTAGTATCTCCGGCAAGAACTCGTGCGGGAAGAGGGATATGAGCAATTGAGCGAGAGCTGCTTTCCAGACGCGGGGTTCATTGAGATCATGCCGTGGGTGTATGAAGTCAAGGGTATCGCCCTCAGGTAGTCCGGCCCCAATCTCCTCCATCAAGTCGCGATAAACCGTTACATGATTCTTGTCCAGATCGCCATCACCCAACTCCTCCGACATGACCTGCCAAGCGTCCTTGGTGGACCGGCGTAGCGCAAAGGGAGTCGAGATCTTGTTGATGTGGCCCAGCCATGCGCCGTCAACATACTTTACTGGCGCGGCTTGTTTGAGCCACCACACTGCTTCTTCCTTGTCTTTGAACATCTCCCTCACTGACCCCCCTTTTCTCCTTGCAACGTACTGCTCCCATTGTTCGGTGGTCCCATCGTTCTCACTGCGCAAGAACGCAGCAAGGTTCTCCCGCGTATAGCATTCTATGGACAGAATGCCGGTCTCGGGGTGTTCTTGCGCATCCGTGAGGGTTTCGGCGAACATTTGGATCAGTATATCCCTGCATCGCGGCAGGATCTCGGGGTAACGCTCGAGATTTTGCAACTTGTAGTACAGATCCTTGTGCTCTTGTAGGGAGGCCGACTCGACATCGTTTGGTTTGTCTCTCAGTGCTACCTGAGACGGTACGCTCTTCTCGCCGGATAGAGGCTTGACAATGGGACTGGGCGGCCGCTCGACATCTCGTTTCCGATTTCGTTTCCTCGTGAGGAGTCGTGCTGCAGCTTCGACAGCTTTAACAACAGAAAACGCCACACAAAGAAGAAAGATGGCCTGTAGAACAAGAGACATGCTGACACTACGAGATCCGACTCCGCTGACTGTAACGTTGAGGTCTGACAAACGAGGGCGATATGTAAGGGTAGTTTAAGGGTAAAAGAAGAAACGTTCCAAGTTTGTAGCAGAACATCATGACTTCTTCAGCGCGCTGTGGCTGAAATGCTTGCCACCATGGGGTAGCTCTTTCTGCTTTACGTGATTTGTGCGGTGTACCGTACCTAACGTCGCAGCTAGCAAAGGGGCTTAAGGTCATGATGCCATCCCATCCGCCCTGGCAGGCCTAGAAGTGGGGGGAGGGTCCCGCTGGCAACGGTCAGGTGCCGGTTAACAAGCAGTTGCGTGCTTGGTTGACAGGTTCGACAGGCTTGTTCTTCAGGTGAGGGACGATGGAATCATGGCCGCGTTCGTGGTGGGGTTGGCTCGGCCAAACTACCAACCTGGAAGGAGGTAAGCAGTGTTGCTCCGGCTCATGGCCAGGCAAAGCTGCTTATCTTATTGGTCAATGTGATAAATCCGGTAGCCGATTCTGCCATAGCGCGGCAGTCATGATGGACAAAGTTTAGAATTGCATTGGGGACGGTGGGGGATGCATGGGTAGTGGCAATATCCGTGTGCTTGATGATGACAGCACATGGCATGGGACCGCGAACCCCATACGAATCTGACACGCCGATCACCCGCGGCTAGAATCTGGCTTTCGGATGGAACAGGGAACAGATTGATTTCGACGTTGCCAAACTGCAAAATAGTGGCTTGACGTTTATCAAAGACTGGACGATATCCATTTCATAGATCTGCTCGGAGTACTCACCTGTCAAGCAGAGGCTGTAGAAACCCGCTGATATGTCACTGACGGGCTCATTTCCATGGGTGGCATTTACACGCTGTACTTCAAACGCCCTAGCCTGCAAAACATCGTTTTCCACTCCGATTTGCGGCTGCTTCTCCGCCTCCAGACCTCCACCCCACCTTACAATGCCCCTCATCGTCATAACACCTGAAATTGGCCCGACGAGAGTGTAAACACCTTCGGTGTACCAGTACCTAGAAATTCTGTATGAGGATTGATATTCGTACACAAGCTACACCCGTAGATTAGCGCGAGTTGCTCGAATTGCGTGTCCAGATGGGTGCAGAACCAGCATTCTTGGCTTTGGCAGCGCACCTCAAACGGCAGAATTACACCTTCATCTGCCCGACACCCGAGAGTCATGGGAGGGTCGTTGCCAAGAGGATCCAAAGTCCGGAAAGGCGAGATGTAACGAATCTTGAGGACCTTTTTGGCTGGAGTTTGAAGGCCGATAGGTATGCAGGAACATACCGAGCCACCCGGCTGCCGTAAATCTACCACCAAGCTCAAACCTTCCGTAGGAACACCATAGACCAGCTACTCCCTCCGGAGTTACTGGAGCAGTTGCTGAAGGCGTCTGTGATCACCCCAGTGGAGAGCGAAGATCGCCTCAAATCCGAGTATCGACTATCGAATCTATATTTGCCACACATACAAGATGGCACCAGTGCCCCTCAGATGTACTACATCCATTCGGCCTTTCCAACCACGCAGTCCGATGCCGTGTTCTTCGGGCCGGACACGTACCTTTTCCTAGACTTCTTGTCCCAAGCGAGCAGATACTTTGGGGCAACCCCACCGCGAGTTGTTGTCGATGTCTGCTGTGGTTCCGGCGCCGGTGCCATCCATATGGCTCGCAGTCTCCCGAGCAGCAAGGTCATTGGACTGGATCTCAATCCTAAAGCGCTGACCTTGGGCAAGATCAATGCCAAGTTGGCGGATTGCCAGGTTGACTTCGCGGAGTCAGACCTTTTCGTGGCTGTGAAGTCAAGAGAAGATATCGACCTCGTGGTAAGCAATCCACCGTACATTGCTTCTTCGGAAGACAGCGACGTGCCTATGTACGCAGCCGGAGGCGCTGAGCAGGGTCTCGCCTTGCCTCTCCGCATTGTTTCGGAGGGCATCCAGGCGTTGGCTGTAGGCGGGCTTCTGATGATCTATACGGGCCTTCCGGTATTCTACGAGAAGCCTGGCCATGACCCATTCCTCCAACGTATACGGGAGGTCGAGGGCGGGGAGTTGGTGGCTTATCGAATTATCCATCCGGACATGTTTGGGGAGGAGCTGTCTTCGCCGCCTTATGCGGATACGGGAAGGATACAAGTTGTTGGAGCCGTAATGAGGAAAACAAGGAGTTGATCAGAGCGTGATGTTGTTCCTTCCTTGTAGCACATATTTTGGTTGAATGCTAGCCGTATGTGCCGATAGAGAGATAACTTATCAGAAGCAGTGCTCCAGATGAATTTTGGCTTGAAGTCGTCATATGCTGATACTATTCGAAGGCAGTACTGCCAGCACTTCGTGTCAAGGAAGGGCGAAACCTCAACCACCGTCACGCTCCTGACTTTTTGAGATGATGGCGAAAGGAGCATGTCATCAGAATATCGTCTCTAATGGGTCACAGAAGGCTTCCAGAAAAACATGAGATTGAAGGCCGTGGCTTTGTGGCCCTGCGTCCCTAGACTTCTCCAGCAGTCCGAGGGTTCTGTCTGCCTGAACAGTTGAGAACATGCTCCTTAGTTCATTCCATGTTTGACCGTCTTGACCTAAGCCACCCTTACAAAGGGCTCTGATCCTGAGCTGCAGCAGAACCAGGGGGGAAAGGACTTGACCAGATCCGCGGCTGTGGGCCTGTCTTTAGGCTCTTGTTGCAGCATTCGTTTGATTGCGATGATTTCCGTATTTTCAAGTTCCTGCGGCTCGAGCTCCGTCATTTTCTTTGCTGCAAGCAAATGAACTATCCCGACATAATCAGCAGGTAGATCGTCTATCCACTCAACCACTTGTGGGAGATTTTTGTGGAAGGTCTCGCCATCATCCGCACGATAAGAACGAAACTCTGCTTGCGACCTGCATGCCATGCAAGTCAACATTTCCGCGAAAACACATCCGAGTGAGAAGATGTCTGATGATCGTCCGCGTGGCTGTTCAGCGGCTACTTCAGGACTGCAGTACATCAGAGTACGCTGAGAGAACCCATCAGTCTCGCTTGCTTCCAGATCTTGCACGAACCGGGAGATGCCAAAATCCGTGATGTAGAATCTGGGATGCTTAAACACGCTTGGGCAGTTCGAGTCCTCGACGAGTATGTTTTGCGGTTTGAGATCCATATGCTTCACACCTGCTGCATGAATGTGCTCAATGGCAGCAGATAGACAGCTGATCCCCTTGGCAAGTCCTTTCCTGCTATGGAACGGATAACCCCGCCTCTCTATCTGCGCCAGAAAGGCCTTCAGGTCACACTCGGCTACGGGATAAGTGAGTACGGAAAAATGTTTTCCCTGAGCGTAGCTGCCCACGAGGCGGACAACGTGACCGTGATTGAGTGCCTGAAGGTGCCGGACCTCCTCCAGCGCTTCCTTAGGCGTGAATCGACGGTGGCACAGCATGGTCTTGAGAGCTAGGCGGATTCTTCTGCACTGGACCGCATCTACTATGGCACGACTGGTGGTTGCGATGGTTTCGTTGTCCTGAAATGGCAGATCAGCTCCAATCGGATATTGTACGTGCCGCCCGAAACCTGCATATGAACAGTTTAGTACGACAACGCAAATCACGGAGACGGGTATCGCAAACCTGACCAATCGAAATCCTCTGATTCGATGGGTGAGACTAATCCCGCGTGCCGTGCCAGAGCAGTATGCTGATTGTCTGCAGTCAATACTGGCCTTTTCGAGGGGTAACGGTAGCTGCCTGAGGCTGCGGAAAGATATGAAGCTGCCGTGATGTAGCTGCCGTAGGTGCTAATGCTTGACCGTATGTTACCTGCATCATCAGCCTAAGTACGAGTAGCTCGAGCAAAGACAGCTGGGCGAGCCTTACTGGACGGATTACTGGACCCACGGTCCCGGTCCCAATCTGAATATACTTCGGGCTGCTTCTCTTGCGTCCACGTGATATCTTAGTCCGATGACCGTGCCATGTCATTATCAGAGGGCCACGAATTACTAGGCTCTCGCTCGGGTGCTGTTTCTCTATGAGGCATCTCGTTCTCAGAAGGCGCAGCATGATTTAGCTCCATGGGCTTCCCGGTCTTCAAAGTGCCCTTGGGGCACTCCGGATTGTCCTGAACAGAAGGATGAGTCTCAGCCGTTGCGCGGTTCGAAGAGCTTGAATCGATATGACAGGACGGCCGCGTCAGTGTCTTTGAAAGGCCAAAATTCACGGCCTGAAGATGGTAGGAGGCTGCAGAAGACACGCAACGAGCGCAATCGTATATCTGACTTAATCAGTAGAGACTCGACAAGACACTGTGAAGGGATCCTGAAGGTTGCAAGTCTGGTATGACACAGCTGGGTGGGGTTTGCAGCAAGGCTGAGGCTCTGCAGGATCGTCAGTAACAAATTAGCATGCCGGTAGTTAGCTCGGCGCAAGGTATTGTATCAGCCCAAAGGTACGGTAGGAGATTTCTAGCTATGTTCTTGACCTCGATCCGTCTGTTGAGTATTTCCGAGGTGCTGTCGATTTTGAGAAACGTCAGAAGGGGGCGCTGCAATAATTCATAGCTTTCCAGCGCTTAGCGGCACAGCACAGAAAGCCTCCAGCAGTGAACTAAACCACCAATCGTGTCAGAAAAAGCGGCCCGCATCGCCAAATTCTTCGGGACGCCTCATAAACCCCGATTTCAGACACCGAGGCTTAAGCAAACGCAGAGTGAGACTTTATAGAGCCCATGTCCACAGCCTGTCTGCTAACACTCAGACGCCTTCGATGCCGAAACGTTACTCTTAGACGACGCCCTCGTTAAACCTCTCAACCCCTTTCTTAATCTCCCTCACAATCTCCGCCGCCTCCGCCTGACTCGATGCCTCAAAGTCATACCTCTTCGTCTCCCTTTCCTTAAACACCACAACTCTAAACATCCTCGGATGCCTCCTCGACACCTTACTACCCACAATACTCGAGAACGGCACGGTTGTGGTCTTAGCCGGCGCCTCGAAGATCTTGTTCGTGGTGTTCGGGTGGTTCTCCGCGGGCATGATGTGCATGTACTCTCCATCAAGCGCTAGGATGCGCGAAGAGGAAGAGGAGAAGGACATGGGTTGCTTGCGGGTCACGGCGTAGCGCTTGTAGCTGGCTGTATTGAGCGCCACGAAGAGGTCTTGTTTCTGAGCGAGAGGATGGAGCAGGGCGGCTGGGCCTTTCTTGCCCTTCTTGGGCGTGCCGCCGGAGGAGATGAGCAGAGGTGCGTTTGGCGATGAGCTTCCGGGTGAGCCTGCTATACCTATGACGCCATCGCCTACGAACCGCCGCCTCTGGAAGTCGAGTGTGAGCCGGTCACCCAGTGCTTCCACGGTCCTATCGGAGGGCGCGACGGTATTGGTGCCCGAGACCTTGAGAACGAACATAGCAGGATCGACGCCGAGGACTTTGCACGCTTGTGAGAAGACTTCGGCGATGTAAGTGTCTGTCGTAGCTTCAATCTTCGTGGTTCGCGTTACGAAGTCATCATTCATGAACCGAACAGTCAGGGTTCTGGGTGCACCGGTGCGAGGTGTTGCATGCGAGGTCTGTGGAGCGGGAGCGTCCAGGAGGTTGGTGCCATCTTTTCGGGGAGCTGTAGGAGCGAAGCTCGGGCCGGTGATAGGATTGTGGAAAGATACAGACGGACCGGGCGGTGGCGGAGGCCGTGATATTGGCTCCGGCTGTACTGGCGCCGCCGTGTCGGTTTGCGCGTTCTCTTGTATAGCCGCAGCTTCTTTGCTGTACTCGGGGGTGAGCGCCTCGTTCTCTCTAAACTCCTTCTCAGACGCCTCGACGAGCGCAAACTCGTCCCAGGGTTTCTCCCGGGATCGCCCGCGAGTGCCACGGTTGTTGTTGGACGTAAAGTCTGTAAAAGGTCTGTTCCGCGTCAAGGCTGGAAAGTCATAGTCGACCTCATCATCCTCAATCATCCTGAAGTTCCATCGGTTTACGTTTTTCTGAGTGCCTTCGATAGCAGGTTCAGATTTCTCCTCGCCGTATCTGTACAGAGCTAGTCCGATAGCTTCCGCCACCGTAACTTTAGCTCCGCCGATCGTGGCTCGCAGGACGAGCATCTCATATGGTTTCGTGGGCTTTGTTGAAAATGGCGCGTAAACCCTTATGTAGAGCGGATTCGGATCGCCCTTGCCTGAGAGCGTTGCAAAACGCTCAAATGGGTCTACTGGCTTCCTATCTTTGGCCTTTAGGGCAAGAGTGAGTGCACTAACTGGCTGAATGACGCTGATAGGTCTTGGGGGAGGCAAAGCCTGCAGCGTAGCCGGTGCTGGTCTTGACTTCTTTGGGGAGGTCTTCTGAGGACTCATGGCAGGTGGTATTGGAGCCCCACGAAGAGGAAGGGAGGAATCGGCTACATCCCTATGGGCCCTCCCAAGTAGAGACTCAGAATCAGCCGTTCCAGCAAACTCCGACGACAGTGTGCTGTCGTCAGATTCAGCGCCTGGATCAGCTTCGAGCGGGAAGGTCTCATTCTCCCGCTCATCCTCTTGAATCCTTTGAGAAAGCAAGTGGCTTGCCTGAGCCGCTCGTTGTGGATTAACCTGCTTCCTCTTGAAGAGCGATGGATCCAGCTCGTTTTCCGACGACATCTCGCTGCTCGTAGTCGTGTCTCTGCGGGCGCGCTGTTTGAAAGCCTCAACCGCTCCCAATGAACCACGCCGTAGCTGGTTGCTTTCAGGAGGCCGTGAGGGTGACGTGACCAACAAAGCGGGCCCATCCTTCAGGTTTGAGCTTCTCAATGGAGATGAACCCGCACGCGTACGCACTGGCATCTTGTTGAACCTGATTTGCTGCGCTGCCCTTTGCGCGGCCTCGAAATCATCGTCACTTTCATCGCTGAGGTCGCTGCTGTCGTCCTCCCCTAATTGCTCTTTCCGTCGTCTTCTCTTCGTGTTCAATGCCGGACCGACAGTATCATTGCTTCCTCCCCCTCCAGTGACCATCCCGCCTTCGTCGTCATCGTCCCCAAAACTTGTCCCCGGTAGACCCGCTGACCGTGGAGCCTGGAAGTACTCGGATGCTACCGCTGTCGGTATCGGTGGAGAGTATGTGCGCTTGATATCTGCGGCACTGGGTACCCATCCTGCCGCTCGGAACGCAGGGTTGTTGAGGACAGATGTGTTGACGTTGATCAGTCGTTCCCCAACGCCGTCTTTGATGCACGAGAGGTACGCTGTCCTAAGCTGATACAGAACGAACCTACAGAGATAGATGTCAGCGCTGCATCTCTTGATCGCCTCTACAAATACTGGCCCGCCTCGGACGAGATGTATGTCTTAGGTGCACTCACTCCTCGTTCTGCAATAGTGACATGTCGGTTGCTGTTAAGTGACATCCTTAGCAGAAGCCCAGCTGCGTGAAATACATCCCTCAAGCCAGCTGAGGGGTAAGGAGAGACTCTTGGGGTTGTTTCGCGGTGCTGGTGAAAGCAGGTGCTTTGTGGCATGTGGTCCGCCGCCGGAGGAGTCCCCGCGAACCCGCATCTGCAACTGAAGCTTCAGCATTCAATGCGCGATGACCACCTTTTCTAAAAACAACACCAACACCGGCAGCTCATAGAAGCTACGAGAGGCAACTCACAACTCCAAGATGGTCTTGGTATCTTACTCAGACTCTGAAACCTCCGACACCGAGACCACAGCCGCGCCTGCACCCGCACCCAAAGAACCACCCAAGCCCACCACCTCCTCCAAACCCGCCTTCCAAAAAGTCGTCGACCGCTCCCACCCGCACAAAATCCGTGTCACCCTCCCATCCACCACGACCGCCAGCACAGCAGCAACTGATGATATCGAGCAAGAGGCTCCGCCAGCAAAGAAAGCGCGGACGGGCGGCGGGGCATTTGGCGGCTTCAACTCCTTTCTCCCAGCGCCTAAACGGTCGCAGGCTGTTACGAAAAGCACCGGAGATGGAGCGGGCGAATCTAAAAGGGGGCTTGGGCGTGGTCTGGGTAGCGGTATCAGCTTGAAGACGGGAGCGGCGCCTGGGTTTAGTCGGGAGCCTATGCCGGAGGCGGAGACGTCACTGGAGGATTCCAAAGAGACTGGCTTTGAGGAGAGCGCAGCGCCAGAAGGATCACCTTTGGCGGAAAGCTCTGTACTTCCAGCGGATGGTCAAGATGGTGCGCAAGAAGTGAAGCTAGTGGGGAAGCCGATGATGTTCAAGCCGCTCTCTGTGGCCAGAAAGCCACAGAAAAAGAAGAAGCCAGTGCCGGCTGCCTCCATCTCGACTGGGGGCAGTGGCATTGCAGCTTTAGATCCCACGGCACCGGCTGCTCGACCGGCACCTGCACCCAAACCTAGAGCTTCTCTTTTCTCCATATCTCAGGAGGAAGCCACCGCACCGGCGCCTGCGTCGAATGAAGAATATACACCCCTAATCTACACCGCCGAAACCTCAGTCACCACTTCCGACACTCCATATCCCCCCGACGCTCCTCTCGACTCGAGCACCGATACCGAAGCTATCCCACCCCCTACATCTCACGACCTCCCACCCACAGACCGCGGCCCCCAGTCCCTCGACACCATCGCCTCAGACCTCAACCTCTCCGAGTCCGCGCGCCGTCAGCTCTTCGGGCGACAGCGCGGCAAAGGCTCCGCCCAAAGCGCTCCAGCGATCAACGTCCTGAACTTCAACACGGACGCCGAGTACGCCGCGAACGAAGCCCTGCGCGCGGCGGGCGAGACAGTCCAACACAACCCCGTGCGCGCGATCGCGCCGGGGAAGCACAGCTTGAAGCAGCTTGTTAGTGCCGCGAGTACGCAGCGGGAGGCGCTGGAGGAGCATTTTGCAAGTGGGAAGAGGAATAAGAGGGAGGCGGGGAGTAAGTATGGGTGGTGAGGTTGGCGGGGTGGAGTGGTAGTGTGAGTGGATCCGGGGAAGCGAGGCGAATTTGTGAGGCTCAGTTAGAGGTTGGAGGGTCTGGGGCAGGTTGCTGCCTGAGCGCTGCTGTCCTGCTGGGAGTCGAGCTATACGGAGAGCTGATGTTGTTGGGCTTGAAACATTTAAGCTGGGAGCTCAATATACTGGCATCCGGCAGGGTCTAGTTGCTCTACATTACTTCAGCCTTTGTCACCGCCAAAAACCACCTGTTGACGTCCGTACTGTGTTATTCTCTCCACGAGTGCCACACCGTGAGAAGGCTGCGCTATCTAGTCCTGAACAAAGCCGTCGGTTGATCCGACTTTAACATTGTGCATAGCCCCGTCTTCCAAGAATCCCAAAACATACAAAAGCGCTGCGAATGGTATTGTTACAAATCACCCGCCATGATACATTGCGAGACTGCAGGCCCCTTCAGATTCCAATATTCTCATCCGCTCCAAGTGCGGTGCGAACAGAAAAAAGCGCAAACTTCGCGCCGACAAAGCGCCACGCGAGATACAAAAACGCGCCGCGGGACCTCACCCTGGTTGCAGATACTGCCCCCAAAATCTGCTCCTACATCGTCTTCCTCTTATTTTCCCCCCTCCTCGGCGACGCCAGCGTCACACTCCCCGTCCTCTCCCTCACCACACTCTCCCTCCCACTCCCCTCCCTCAACAAGCTCCGTCTCCCCCCCTTCCTAATCCCCCGCTCCTCCGCCGGTTCCACAAACCGATGCACAACCCTATGATCCAGCACCCTCTCCTCCCGATCCCCCTTCCCCTCCCTCTCCGTCTTCGGCCACGCATACCCATACAGCTTGCTATGCCGCTCGCAGCGCGGACACTCGCGGTGCGTCAGGTATGCGTCTTCTTGCACGAAGTCGGCGTCGCACGTCTGGCACCGCACCCAGCGGCTGTATCTTTGGCACAGGAGGGTGGGCGTTAGAGTGTAGTCGCCTGGGCGGCGGGCGGAGGGGTCGAGGGTGCTGGTGCTGGGTTCGGTGGTGGGGATGGGCGGGGGGTTGCTGTGCGAGGTGCGCGAGCGCGAGCGGGTTTGTTTGGGCGAGGGGGCGCGTGGGGGCCGCGGGATTATGGTACGGGTTGCTGGGTCGAGATCATAGTTTGAGTCGAGTTCGGAGAGCTCGGATTCGGTGTCCGCGGCCGCTGGGGCTGTGGTAGTTGTTGTTGTTGGGATATTCAGTGTGGTGGCATGGCTGGCGGACGTGCAGGCCGGAATGCTGTCCACTATTTCGACGACCTCAGTCTTTATTACCTCTTCGGTGACTAGTGGTTCCTCGGCTCTGGAAATCGCAGTGGTGATCTGGAATGAATTTGACGCATCGGCGGTGGACGACGCGGGCGAACTTGACCCATAGCCTGAATCATCTGGGTAATGAGCACCTAGCATGCCGTCGTCGTGGATGCTGCGGCGCAGTAAGCGCCTGGGTATACTGGGTAGTTTTCCCTCGGGCTTCTCATGCTCTACAGTGACAGAAGGCACTTCGTGGCGTAACTGGCTGAGCTCCTTCCAATCTTTTGGGGGCCGGCCGGGGCCACCTGGACGCCATTTCCTCGCGGGTGATGCGGTGTTCAAAGCGGGCTGAGGATCTTCCAGCCTTCTCTTTTTCGGCGGGCTTGCTTGAGCGACAACCGGCGTCTCAGCACGAGACTGACATTCAGAATCCACGACATATTTCCGCTTCTTCCGGAAAGCGTACGGACCGTCTGCTGGCTGCTCAATGACTTCGTCTTCCACAGCGCTCTCGCCGGCTTCGGCGCCCCACCCGTTCCGTAGCTCTTTCTCACATGTAGCGCAGAGACATTCGCAATTGTCCTCGCCAAAGTAATCTTCACCATACGTGACTGTGATTTCATCACCAACTTCAATATTCTTCGTGCTCACGATCTGCATCCCATGCGGCCCCTTCGTCGACAGCCTCGCATTAGCGTCGCAATCATGATTAGCGAAGCGCGCGGGTCCCAGGAACAACGACGGCGTCTTCTTCCGGCTTGACATGACGATGCTGAAGTCGCGTCGCGTCAGATCAAGATTCAGCTCCTCCTCTTTCGTCATCGCGACCTGGATCCCACTGAGATATTTCACCACTTCACCCTTCCTGATCTCCTTGCGCGCGGTCACTGACGCCTCGGGCGTGGAAATAGTGTACCGGTTCGTGGTGGTGACTTCCCACGGGCAGTCCAGCATGTAGATATTCACGTACTTTCGCAGGTGGCGCACGAAGTGCTCCCTCTCGTCGTCTGTCGCCAGGCGCTCGTGGTACTTTCGGAGTCCGGCGGTTTGCAGAAGCTGTTGTACGGCTTCCGCGGGGTCTTTAGCTATTATGACGGAGTTTTGGAGGATCCGCGCGATCTCTTCTTCGCGCACGCCACGACATGAGGAGTAGCGTGCGCGGTTCTTGCGGATCGTGGTCCAGTAGTAGACCTGACAAACCAGTAAACGTCAGCGGTTTGATTCTTCGGATTTGCCAGCGCTGTTTCCGATGTTGACGCGGTTCTACCTACATGGTCTATCAAAGCGTCTGTGATTAGATCATCGTAGCTGGCAAGCTGAGAGAGCGTAAGCCCTCCCTTCTTGGCCAATGCCTCGCCCAGCTCTTTTGGTGCCATATAGACTTTGAATACCGGATTTGGCGCGCGAAGGCTACAATCTTAATGTGCGATTAAGACCGCGAAGCAATAGAGTGTCTGGAGAGGCCGAGTGCGAAAGCCGGAGGTATGGTAAAGCAGTAAGTGACGTATCTGACATTGATGCGCCGCACGAAGCCACGTCTTATAACAAAGCCATATGGCCGCAAAAGGAAATGGGCTAATATTAATGAAATGCGAGCGAGAGGATATAGCAGAGGAACGACAGCGTAAGCGCAAACAGAGCGTTAATCAAGCTGCGTGAGCGCCGAAGTCAGGAGTGCTGAAGCGTGCCTGAGATGTCGAGAGGCAGGGCTCCCCTTGCGCGGCGCTGGCGCGAAGCCGACGCCTTGAAGATCTCCCTCGGCATCTTCCATTGGCCGGCTCGCTGCTGCACATTTCTGCCACCAGAACACCTTCTCGCGCAACTGGGTGTGCTCTCGCGCGGAGAGCCAGACTGCCACGATGATTCAGTTGAAGGTACGCGCAGCTCAGCTTCACCACGCTATGGATGTCAGGTAGCTTCTGGGATGAGATAACGCTAACCACCACACACCAGACCCTCGTCAACTGCATCGACAACTCCGGCGCCGCTATCGTCGAGTGCGTCAAGGTGATGCGGATGAAAAGACATGCCAGAATAGGTCCGTCCCCATATCCATCAAGTCCCAGGCTCGCACCGTCCGGCTGCCCCATACCTACACCACCAACCCTCCAAGCTCCTACCACGGCGACCACTACAACCACAACTACCACTTCCAAAAACCCCCAGCGATGCCATCACTAACTTCTCCCACACCCAGGCGACCGCATAATAGTCGTCGTGCAAAAGCAGCGCAACTTCGGCCCCGAGTCCGCGGGCGGCGGTGGCGCCGTCTCCATCTCGAACAAGGTGCGGCGGGGCGACATACGGCACGCAGTGGTTGTGCGGACGGTAAAGAAGTACCAGCGGGCGGATGGTAGCGTCGTCAAGTTCGACGACAACGCGTGCGTGCTGGTGAATAAGGGGGGGGATCCCATTGGGACGAGGTTTAATGGTGAGTGGGATCCATCTTTGGGGATTTTGTGTTTGAGATAGGGGGGTTGGAAGTAGGGATGTATGCGGAGGAGGAGGATGGGGGGAGATGGAGAGCAGGATGTTATCAGGTTTAGTGATTGGAGGATGTGCTGACGCGATGCTGTCTAGGTGTCGTGGGCTCCGAGCTGCGGGATAAGAAGTGGTCGAAGATTCTGTCGCTTGCTCCGATGCATGTGTAAGATGTAGGCAATGGCTGAGAACTGGCATCGCACGGCGTTTATAAGGCGAGGGTGATGAATTTGTAACATTTGTATTGCATAGTAGATCTCCGGGGTATCGAGAAGACCAGGCTAGAAGGATGAAACGACGCCGGATCCATCGACCGAACAGGATATGTCCTAAAACTCCTTGCTAATGCCCGCACCGGTGAAAAATTCCTGCCTGCCAACTTATGCGAAATGACCAAGAGAGCAAAGCCAATATCCCCAAAACGTGTGCGAGATAGCTAACCGCTGTCACTACTGGGCTTCCACGTCTTGCCGCAAGTACAGCAAGTGTAGTAGAGGGCCTGGAGACAGATGCTGTCAGCCTGACGCACACCGGTGGCAGGAGCGGCATAAAAGCTTACCATCCCCGTCTCGTCTCCGCGCTGCTGAGATTGGAAGAACACAGCCTCCATTTCGCCGCACGCCGGACACTGCTTCTGCGCATGCGGAAGCTGTTCGGCAAATAACCCAAAAGTCAGCGATCAAAGCTCAAGCGATGAACGCCAACCGAGCAATACTATGAAATCCAAGAACACGCAACCCCAAGATCAGGTCTTTGATGTATTCGGGTCCGCCGAGTCTTTGCGCCCGAAAGGGTGCGGCGCGCTCTCGGCGATAGGCGAGGTTTCACACGACACCATGTGTACGTCGAAATCTTCGACCTCGAGATAGAACCCGTTCTCCGTCTCTTGCCCGCACTTCACGCAGAAGATCTCCGAACCACACATGGTGCAGAAGCCAGGAATAGGTTCACCAACCGTAGGATCACTCGCGACGTCTATGGTGACGCCGGCGGTCTCGCCGACGGTGGAGCTGAGCTCGTTGCGGTAGACGCAGTTGGAGTGGGCGGGCTCGCTGTACCGGCAGCTGCGGCAGGCGAACATGAGCTTGTTGTTCTCCGTGTCTTCTTGGGGGTAGAGGAGGTTGGAGCTGTGGAAGTGGGAAGGTTAGCTTATACTGACATCCACGCTGTGGGATGGTTCGGCTACACGTATAGCTGACGAAAGCCAAAGCTTTCAGGCTTGGAGCTAGAAGCGATCATGATAGTGAGGTTTGTGGGACTTACCATTCGCCACAGAAACGGAACGCAACCTTCCTGCTCTGGGCAGCGGCAGCGCCGTCGGATGCAGATGGCGATGCGGCCATGTTCAAGGCTGTTCTCGACGCGCGATGGGAAGTTCAGTTGTGGCGAATAAGGTGGAATGTGGTTTGCGGTGTGCAAAGGCCGCTTCCGGAAATTTGAGACTTCTGGTTGCTGTTGGTGGTTTCGTTCTTGCAGCTGGATGGGTGGATGGGCGGTGGGAGCGAAGTCACAGAGACAGAAATGGTGATGAGTAAGGTTGACAGCCCAATCATGTGAAGTTAGCTCTTGGCATCCGCAACTTTGCCCAATCGCGTCGCCCGTCACTGCTGCCCCTCGCAGCGCCTAGGCCCATCCTGCAAACCCGCCCTGCACACGAGCTCTGAGCCTCCAAACATACAGCTCTGCCTCTGCCACTGCCACTGCCACTGCCGCTCACAGCACTCGTAAACTCCAAGACCTGTGAACATTTCTCTGAGCTCCATTAGGGTTACAAGAGGTGCAACCATGGTTCGTGGAGGCCAATGCCCGTTCGCCAGAACAAAGTGCGGCGAACCCGGCTAACAGCTTGCTCCAATAACATAGGCCGAATCCGGTCTGCCTGCGGGCTGGGAGGTCCGCCATTCAAACTCGAAGAACCTACCCTACTACTTCAACCCGGAGACCAAGGAGTCGAGATGGGAGCCGCCGGAGGGCGCAGACTCGGACAAGCTCAAGGTGTACATGGCCAATTACCACAGCTCGAGACCTCTGGCCGCAGACGGTGCGGGCTCATATCAGGGCAAGATACGGTGCGCGCATTTACTGGTTAAGCACGAGGGCAGCCGGCGGCCGTCGAGCTGGAAGGAAGCGAAGATCACACGGTCCAAGGACGAGGCAATGAGCATCATCTTGGGTCACGAAGCACGAATTCGGTCTGGAGCGACCAGCTTGGGAGACCTCGCAACATCGGAATCAGACTGCAGCAGCGCACGGAAGAGGGGTGACTTGTGAGTCGGACTGAGGCTGGATAGAGGCTCGAGCAGACGCTGACCCCAGATGATGATAGGGGTTTCTTTGGCAAGGGAGACATGCAGAAGGAGTTCGAGGACGCGTCGTTTGCGCTCAAGCCGGGCGAGGTCAGTCATGTGGTGGAGACTGCCTCAGGCCTTCACTTGATAGAGAGGTAAGTGTCCGCATGCTGTGCCTGCTTACATAGCCGTGCAGAGACTGACTAACTCCAACAAATTCATAGGTTGGAGTAGGCATGCTCTCCAAAAGTTTGCTTTCACAGCCTCCTATCCATTCATGCAGCTGCTGCAGCGCCTTGTGATATGATTTACAGCAGTCATAGGCAGAAGACTTTGAGGATTGGGTAGCAAATCTACTGCCGAGCATAGTTGTCCAACAACCCATGTGAAAAGAGATGCCTCACGGAATCTGACAGGGCGCTCGTCTGTGCAAGTAGCAATCGATGTCGCCGATTGGAGACCCCTGTTTCGCTCAGCATGCCTCCTGTGTCACAACCAACAGCAACACAGAGACTTGCTACAGCCGCCAGGACCCCCTGAATTCGGCGGTCCGACTTTGCATCGACATGTTGAACAATGTCCAGAATTTTCCGCGGCGCGGCCATCTGGTGGAGTATCGGACGAACAAGCCATTCACTTCATACAATCGTCATATGTATTTAAATTTGGAGAGCCGTTTGACCCTGTGTCGTCGCTCTGACGCTCATGATTAACGCAGGGATTGTAGCTTTACTTATTCTCCGAGCGTTGACTTCGCCGTCGCAAAGCGCGTCCGCAAACGATGCGAACCATTCGCCACGTGGTTCCACATCCTTTGTCTCTGGCAACACGACGACTTTACGCGCAAGCTGAGCACGCAACACCCCAAGAAACACAGCGCGATCCGAGTAAGGCGATTGGCCACCCCACAATCCCATCGCCTCAGGCCATTGGTTCAAAAACGGTTGTCGCGGCACATCCCCACGAACGGAGCGATAGCATCCCGCATTCCTCCATTCCCCAACCGTGGGTGGGTCCCGGGCGCCCAACGGAATCCGCCGTCCTAGTGCTGATCTGCACGTCAGCTCATGGGCTCTCCGCTACCTTACCACGGTGTAAACATTAAATCACCGATTCACTATTACCCGGTGCACGACAGACTTTCCCATTGTTTGGCTTTCAAGGGTGGGGCTGAGTCAGACGCGTGCGTCTTCTATAAAGCTAGTGTTGCTCGCTGTTATACTCGAGCGACTTCGGCAGGACAACCACACCCTTGCTTACAGCTCAACAACGACTTGCACGCCTACCATCAACAACTCCGAAAAGCATACCCAGAACCTGCTCGCAGCACTCTCAAGGCCTCCGCGATCATGGTCGTCTCACCCTCAGCATATCCGAAGCGCTCCTCATTCTCGTCGGCACCCGGGAGGGGAAATCGCCATCATGAGCGTCGCCACTCGTCCGGCTACAGACGCGAGTCCCCATACGATAACTCACCACTCCCTGTCTCGCGCACCGACTGTCCCAAGGACATCAATGCCTTCTCCTACGACCCCCAGCACCTCAACGCATGGTACATGCCAAACGAGCTGTGGATCCGGCTCCCACCAAGCCTTTTAACCAGTCTCATGGCCCTGCAATACGCAGGCGCCGCTGTTCTGACCGGCTTCGAGCGACTTGAGCAGCTCGGGACTAGTCTCCCGGATCTAGCCGAGGAGGATGAGGGAAGCGACGGACTCGACGCCGGCGCCGCAGCCACCGGCACCTTCCCGACCCGGGTCCAGAAACTCGAGGCCCGCCATTCGCGGCACGACTCCCTCGGGTCCAGCGGCTCGGCCTCCACGCTCCCAAGCCTGACGCACTCCGATCCGACCTCCCCAACTACCTTCGCCATCACGGTTCCGGGGTCACCAATCCCAGAATACACCCTCGTCTCCAGCGCTACCAGCACCAAGAGACTAGACGCAATCCCCCACGACTTCTCCCCCTACCCACCACCAAGCACGAGTCTGCATCTCCTGTCCACCTCCGGCCGCGCCACCCCGCCCTCGCCGCACGACAACATCTCTCCGCTGCTGAAGCCTTTCCCCTCCACCACGACCATCCCGACGGATCCAGCCACGGCGTACTACCACGCCGAGCTGAGCCACCTGCGCTCGGACGCGCTGGTGCGGCTGCGACATGCGGCGCTGCGGCTGGATGCCGAATGGGCCGAGTGCAAGCGGCTTGGCGAAAGCGAGGAGGCCGTGGAAGCGGAGTTCGAGATGTGGTGGGGAGAGATGAGGGAGAGGGTTCGGGGGTTGGATGGGCGGGGGAAGGCGCTGGCGGCGGGGAGGTAGCGGCTAGTGAGGGCGGTGTGGACGTGCGGCAGCTTTGTTTCAACGCTTGATACCTTCCAACAACTTGGAAACACCTCACGGACGTCTTGGGATCGTGGATTCTTGTATATAACCCGTTGCAGTAGGAAGATGAGGCCGCAAGGCACGATTCCGGTGAACTGCTGCTCTTGCGGCAGGATTAAAGAGGCGATGATCGTAATACTGTATAGATCCAAAGGAGTTAGGGCCAGCACCTGCGCCCTATCCAAGAAGGCCGTTAATCCATCCAACATTCCTGTGATATCGTACCCGCCTATTTGAGAACGCCGCGCTCTACTCGTACTCAAGCAATCAGGGGCGTAGATCCGATATGTGAGAAGAGATGCAGTAGATCCGCTTTCAAAGGACGAGGTATACCCGGATCTTTTACCCGAAACTCTTTTTTCCGCTTGCCTTAAAGCTTTACGCCTTCTGTTCGCCGCTCGGCTCCTCGTCATCCCCATCAGGGTCGTTCTTGCTCTCATTCATAAACGGACTCCTCTTCCTAATCTGCGGCCCCTTCCACAACAACACCACAGGCGCAAGACTCAGCACCAGTCCAATAAACCCGAGCAGACTACTCGCCCACTGGAACCCCAGATTCGTATACAGACTCTGCGTGGCGAGCGGCAAGAACGCGCCAAAGGTGTTCCGGCCCAAACTCGCCGCCGACAGCGCAGACGCGGCGTATTTCTCGTACGCATCGGCCAGGTAGTTGACGACCGCCATGTAGATCTCGTAGATGCCGATGCCGACAGCGCCAATAGCGATCGTCGGCACGATCCAGTGCACATGCGGGTAGGAACTCCAGCCGTACCAGAAGATGCCTGCCGTGAAGAGCAGCGAGCCCGGGACGGCGAAGTACAGCCGCGCCTCCGGGATGGGGACGCCGGGGGACTCTTTGTTGCGACTGCGGCTGCGCAGGTAGTAGCGGTCTTGCAGCGGGTTGATGACGGTGGCGATGACGGCGCCGGCCGAGATGGCGAGCTGGATGAGTCCCGTCTGGAAGGTGTCGAAGCCGTAGTTCTCGCCAAAGGTCTGCGGGATCGAGCTCTGAAAGAGGAAGAGGATGCCCCAGGCGAAGGAGATCCACATTGTGAAGCTGAAGACGACGAATTCGGTCATGAGCATTTTCACGGGGCGCATGAAGGAAATTTTGATGGTCGTGGCGAGAGAGTCCTTCTCGATCTCGGAGCGCGCGTAGGCGTTCTTTTTGCCTTCTTTGCGCAGCTTTTTGGCCCGGGCGCGCAGGATCACATCGCCTCGGGTCTCCTTTAGGATGAGCCAAAAGATGGGAAGACAGCCGGCATCGAAGGCGAGCTGGATGTAGTATATCCTAATCACTGTCAGCGCACTCACAGACCCCTATCGAACATCCGAGGGACGAAAGATTAGCTGTGGTCGTACCATCTCCAGTTCATATTGCGTTGGATAGCTGAACCGATGAACGGACCAAGGGCGATACCAACGACGGAGGTCATGCCGAAGATGGACATCGGTACACTCCTGTCTTTGTCGGTCTTCCAGATATCTGTAATCGTCCCGCCAACGATGTTGATGCTGACGGAGGAAGCCCCGCCGCCGAAGAACCGGGTGATGACGAGCGTTGCAAAATTTTGGGCAAGCGCGGACGGGAGAAGGAATATTAGAAAGACGATATAAGACGCCTGACGAGCGCAGTTAGGCGCGGCACAATGCAAAGAGAGGTGGAACACGCACAAAGTATCCCGACATCCGTCCCGTTTGCTCTGTCAAGGGCACGAACAGCAGCGGAAACAGGGCCGCGCCCATATTCCAGCTCGTTGTCGCCCAGAAAAGATGGGGGAAAGATTCTTGGCTAACGTTGAACTCTTCGGACATCTGCTCGTTGCCGGCGCCGTACGCTCCAGCTGGCAGACCGGTAAGAATGGAACTTTTCGGGCCATTAGAAGCTATCTGGTGAGGGAACGGGAGAATCGTACATGAAACATGTCGTGATAGTAATCATCCACTTCCGCTTTACAGACCAATTGAACCTGTCGCTTATCAGTCCGTTGGGGATAAAGACAGGTACACCCGTGGAGTCTTACGGATTATCAGGGTCTCGTCTGCCGTTCCATTCCACGATATCAATATCTGGGTACTTTTGCGACTTCGTGAGATTTGGCTGCTCCCCAGAGTCCTCGACTGCGCAATGTTAGAGCCAGTGCAACCCAACGAGTATAGCTGGGCTTGCCATAGTCGGCCCCAGTACCTTCATTGCTCTTCTTCGAGCCCTCGTCCGTCTTGCTAGTAGTGGCTTCGCTGTAGTTTCGAGGCATAGTATTGAATAATTTTGGATGTGAACCAAGAGTCTAAGTGTCTACGATATAAAGGCGGGGAAGAGTTGAAAGATCAGGTTGATGCAGCACACAGACCTTCACCATCTGACCAATGGCGAGAAAGTAGGTGATGGTCGACGGTATATGAGATTAGATATCTTTGCGTGCGTGATACTAAGGTGATGAGACGACCATCTGCGGTTGAGGAAGATAGAACATCCGTTCTGACTGAAACTTGGAGAGCAAGCCGTCGGGATCCGCGCACACTCCGAGATGCGTGACGTAGATAGCACGGCAGACGGCTGGTGGTCTACCAAAGCGGTGGCTTGAGGTGTTAACTCCGAATGACGTTATGCTCGAGGAGCGGCATTGTCTGACACGGAACGCACTTGTCTTGAGCAGCGCAACTACTCTAGGTATGCTTGCCGTCCTTCAGAGAGAGCTACCCAGAGACGCGCAGCGCCTTGAGCTCTTGCCCGCCGCATGAACCTCGCGTAAAGATCCAGGACACGAGCTGGTGTTTTTGGTCGACCATGAATCTTAGCCAGGTCGATCTGCCGCTATCCCAACGCCCACAAGCGATGCCGCAACCTTATCTTGCTGTTAACTTCTCTAGGCTAGGTGCGAATATCGGGCATCGGACGGCTGTTAAGCGTCTGAGGCTACCATGTTGAGAGCTCACTCAGTGTCACGGCAGCGCCTCCGCCTCCAATAGATGTGATCTAGTGCACTTAAACTGCGCGACAGAACGCTCTTGGAATTCCCAAACTAATCCAACCGTTTATATAGATACTGAGTGTCATTGCAGCTCGAACAATCGGGTGAATGGTGCAGAAGCTCAGTGACCATGCACCCTTAGCGCCATTCGTGAGATGATATATCAGACACCGCACTCCTGGTATGAGCAGTTGTCTGGGTGCAACGACCCAGTTGTTGGTGGCAAGCCTTGACCACAACGGATAAAATGTTCGTTCCTGCCCAAGTCTTCCTACTCGACTAGCCCCTCGAAGCTTTCTATGATGTAGCTTCGATGCACCAGAACATCGAAGCAGCTGAATGGTATGCTGCGAACGGCCAATCTGGTGCCTCTTCAAAACTACAGCTGAAGAGCGGTTTGACGAAGATTGCAAATGTAAATCAGATTTCGGCGATTCTTGTGCGAACAAGCATTCCATACATCGGGGCATGGATGCGAGCCAATCCGGCATCAAGTCGACCACCGTAGTGAGGAGATCCAAATCGGACCAGCATCCCTGCCATTCTTCTTATCGAAGCGGATGGCCGTATGGTCCGCGTGCAAGTAATCCTCATCACGTGCACTCGGCTTCATCCAGCCAGAAGGCTTGAGGTCTCCGCGAGCATATGCCGGCAAAGCCCACTCTGATGGAAGCATCAGTCGTTTAGCGGCACCATCGTTCAGGCTGCTGTTACACTCATTGATCGCGACCTTGCTCTTTTAGCGTCTTTGTCTGCTCTTTTTGCTTGACTAAAACTGGGCGCAAACTCCTTAGGGTCCTGGGCATTTCTCAATGCCTCTTCCGTGACCTCGTCCAGCATGAAGCGTCCCAGATGGCCGTTGCGCCAGCGCTGAATTAACCACAGCGCTGATGCCTCAGTGTCTGGTATACCGCCCTTCTGTAGACGCCCTGTTTTCTGAGCTACCGCTTCCAGCAGCGAGGTGATGTCGTTCGTTGGTGAATGGTAAGCGGAGTAGAGGTTCGACGAGTTGCGATTCATGTGATATAGCAGGTAATCGGCCAATGTGGTCGGAGGTATGATAGTGTCCTTCACGCTGCCGCATAATGCGAGCTTGAGCATGGCTTCGGCGTCGGGTATGTATGGAACGAAGACGCCAGGCGTGTCCAGAAGATAGATCCCTTCTCCACTGCCTTCGGAACCCTCCACTATCTTAACGGTTGTGCCGATCTTGCGGGTCACACCCGGTTGCGCACCTGTGTGTGCAGCTTTGCCTTTCCCAATACCGACTTGTCGGAGTGCATTAAGCAGCGAGGATTTGCCAACGTTGGGCATACCGACGATCAGCAGGCGTGATCCGGTCAGTGTATTCAAGGCGGAGGCATGAGCTTTCGCATGATTGAGGATACGCTTCACATCTTGCCGGTCCCTGTGGTCCGAAAAAAGGACGGATGAGGGCGCGAGCCACTTCCGCAGCAGCAGCTCCCTCTGAGCATCAGCTCTTGTCTCTTGACTACCGAGATCCCGCTTCGTGTATACGACCAGGCGCTCGCGCCCGGCGAGACTGCTCTCAAAGAGGGGGTTTCTTGAGCTTAGTGGTACGCGATAGTCTCGACATTCGATAATCAAATCGATGGACGACAGGAGACTTTTCATCTTTGTGAGTCCGGAGCGGTGGTGGCCGAGGAAGTAGGACCGAGGGAGTGAGTCGAGGGTCGGGAAGACCGCTCGAGGTATGAACGGGGCGCCCATAGTGGATGCTTAAGTGGGAAGGTCATCTTGACGCATTTACACTGCAGGAATCGAGCATCATGCAGGTGGAGATGTCTTGTAGGGGGAAGCCTTCGAGCCTCAACACGATGGAACTTTTCTGCCACCGCCCCAAACACAAGAAAAGCCAAGGGACTATCCGATCACACCGCGTCACGACGCATGACAATCAAAATGGCAGGTGACAAAATTGTAGGTCAAGGCTATGCTGCTGTGTGTTTCTTCTCATAGACCAGAGGTGGCATTCATCTTCAAGCCGGCGACGAGCTTGAGGAACACTCTCATGACCTTTCTTCTTGCCGTTCTTTCATTACCACTCAGCCGCCGGAACCTAGCACCTCAGGCTTTTGAACATGCTTGAGTCGTTATCGAAGGCATCAAAGGCCTTTCGGAAGGATGGAACTCTCAGGCCATTCCGGTTGCTCCAGCAGGACTTGCGGAACTTACCCAGGCGTTATCTATCGGACTGGACAACATTCAACCAGTTGATATTTGCCAGTGCGGTCTATGTGTTCTTCACTAACCTACTTCCGGGCATCACCTTTGCTAGCGACCTCTACGTACTTACTGGACAGACTTGGGGCACGATTGAAGTAGTGCTCAGTACTGGACTATGCGGAATTATCTTTTCTCTTTTCTCTATCCAGCCGCTTACTATACTCGGAGTAACTGGACCTTTCTCAATTCTTGCCGAGAATATTTACTCCTTATGCCAGGAGTCATTTCACGTACGTCTTACATCTAGTGGTCTTTCGCCGGAGCTTCTCTAATTGTTCAAGGTACCCTTTCTGCCGTTCATGGCATGGTCTTTGATACACGCGGCATGGATGCACTATCTTCTTGCCATTCTCAACGCACATGACTACACTATGCGTTATGTCACAACATTCTCCACAGAGATATTTTCTCTGCTCAACAGCATCATCTACTTTCACAAGGCTGTACAAGAGCTGCAGCGGGCCCAAAGGGACTTGTCGTTTGCTGCTTTCCTATACTCCGTCATCGGAGCCATCGGCACATTCATCGTCGCAGTCTTTCTGTCGTCCGCAGAGAGTTGGAAGCCGCTGTTCCACCGGTACATCCGCATGGGGCTCCGAGAGTATGCAGCGGCCATCAGCATCATCATATTCATCGGGCTGCCCCATGTTGGCCAACTAGCGAGTCTAGACAAGGAAACACTTCACGTCACCAATTCGTTCCGGCCTACAAGTCCTGATCGGACCGTATTTTTCGTTCAATTCTGGCGTTTGCCCATCACCTGGGTCTTCGCAGCACTTGTACCGGGCTTCATCATCACCGTTCTGTTCTTCTTTGATCATGAGGTCAGCAGTATCATTTGCACGATCGACCGCTATGGTACTCGAAAGCCTGGTGGCTTCGCATGGGATATAGTGCTGCTGGGTACAACCACCGCATTGTGTGGCATATTAGGCATTCCTCCAGCCAACGGACTGCTGCCTCAAGCTCCGCTTCACTCGGAGAGCCTGATGCACGACGAAAGGGAGAACATCTCGACCGTAGGACAAGGCGGCGAACCAGTAGTGCAGACCGGAGTCTCGCGCCGTGTCTACGAACAACGTTGGAGTCATTTCCTACATGCGTGCGGCATCCTTTGCTTCGTAAGCCCGCCATTTATGCACGTCCTAGGTCTTACGCCAACGAGCGTCTTGGCCGGCTTGTTCCTCTTCATGGGCGAGCAGAGCCTTTCAGTCAAGTATGTCCTAAAGCAACCTGAGCTGTCGCCCAATCGCTAACATCGTTGAAGTCCTATTCTATACCGAACGTTTTACCTCTTAACCCCTCCTGCTGAGCTGCCAAAGCTTCCAAGGAGCGTCACGAACTACTTGCCCATCCATGCGTATACAGTAACGCAGATCTTGGTCACTGCAGGTATCTTCATCATGACTCTGACTGTAGCCGGACCTGCGTTTCCGATAATCATCATCGCGCTGGTCCCCGTTCGGCTACTCTTGATGAACAAGATCTGGAACCGAGAAACTCTCCGATTCGTCGATGCTTGGGCCTGTCGGGATGGTACGCCGGAAGACGACGAGGACCGCCGGCGTGGAAGGGAGAAGACTAGTCCAAGAGTCGGTGCAGCAGATATTGAAGGTGGCGTTGTCTCGATTGAAATGACTGCCTCTCGTGGTGATAGGCAGTTCGCCCGGTCGCCGGAGGCTAGCTAAGAACGTTGTACATTCGCCTTTGGCAACTCAATCCCTTTCCATTTGACGCAGGCGTGGACCTTAAATACGCTTGTGCATGCGCATGCGAGCTCGAGGGTAAGAAGCTTGGCACTATCCGCGAGGCAAGTGCAGGTGAACTTCCTCACCACCTTCCGAAGGGTACGATACTGGTTGCACCACCGTAGCTACTTAGGCCAAGGAGCTTTCGACAGCTAGCTACGATGTATTGTTGGGTTCTCATGTCTACGATGGAAATTTCGGTCCTTTGGGGAGTCGTTGCATTGAAAGCGGGAGTTGTCTCAAGAGCGGAGCAGCAAGTCTGAGGACATGCTGTACGAATGGAGCAGTCACGACCCACTGCTCCAAGTCGCTACCGGAGTTTCTACTTAGAGTTCTTTCCCTACGGTACCCATGACCGGGTCCATTCTTGTTTTCGCCTTGTGCATCCGTTCCACACCTAAAGGCGACCAGTGTTGGCGGGCGTCCCGGTCTATCAGCTATCATCGCAACGCCAAATCGCACTATCACTACCTTGCAGCTCATCTTTATTAAACGCTGTCGACCTTACTGCGAATGGTTAAACGGACCCTCTACTAGCATTGCGATCATCTCAACACCAAAAGCCGCCGAAGACGAGTCACCGAAACGGCTCGGAGCATGCCACACTGCAAAAGCACATTGGCAAAGGCCACTGGTGAGCGTTACCCAAGCCATTACATCCAAGGCACCTTCATTGATACCCCTCGTAGTCAGTGATGTACCGTTATGGAAAAGTGGGCTCTCTTTCCAGCAGCTGGCTCTCAGCCTTGCTTTTTCCTTTGGGGTGGCAGCCGTCGCCACTTGCCTTTACCTCATATATCAGCACGCGACGCATTACCTCCGGCCATGGGAACAAAAGCAGTAGGCATCACTGCCAAAACCGCCCCGAATTTGCGTACTGATTTGGCTCAGCATCATTCGCATCCTCCTTGTGGTGCCCATTTACGCTGTAGTATCCTTCCTTTCGATCCTGAAGTTTCGCTACGCGATCTACTTGGAAGTTTTGCGCGACTGTTACGAGGCCTTCGCGATCGCGTCGTTCTTCACACTTCTCGCTCATTACGTTGCGCCGAACCTTCATGACCAGAAAGAATACTTCCGCGAGTTGAATCCGAAGAATTGGATATGGCCTATCAATTGGCTACAAGCGTGCACTGGAGGAAGGAAGAAGGGACCGTTTCGAAGGCCGCAGAGCGGGCTGACCTGGTTCAATGTACGCTGATAATATCTCTCCTTATCACGCCCTCCTCGCGGCATGATGCGCAAGCTGCGCCCCAGTCCAATGACGAGAGCAACGGATGCTCTCCCAGCACTGTTATGTAACGGCCTTCGTAACGTGATCCCTGCCGTTAAGCTGTTGTCCCCTGGATCAAAGGATGTTCTAGTCGACACTGGAACTAGAGCAACTCACAGGATGCTAACTCTGCACTGCAGATCATCTGGTTCTGCGTCTTCCAGTACTGTCTTATCCGTGTCGCCTGCACCGTCGTCTCCGTCTTCACCCAAATGACAGGCCTCTACTGCGATTCCTCCCTGTCTCCGCACTTCGCCCACCTCTGGATCTTCATTGTCGAAAGCATCTCCGTCGCCATCGCCATGTTGTGCCTCGTCCAGTTCTACGTCCAGCTCAAGCAAGATCTCGCGTCTCACTATCCGTTTCTGAAGCTGCTCAGCATCAAACTTGTCGTCTTCCTGTGCTTTTGGCAGCGTCAGATCATCGACTTCCTGATCGCAAGGGGGGCGATTGAGCCGAGCAAGAAGCTGGGTTATCCAGATATCCAGGTCGGGATACCAGGGGTGCTGGTGTGCATCGAGATGGCCGGGTTCGCCACCATCCACCTCTTTGCGTTTTCGTGGCGCGAATACAAGTTCGTGGACGGGGGTCAGCATCGAGCTGTGAGTCCCCCACGCTTCCTTCCTCACCACATCCTAGCATCCGCAATCTTTCACTCCACCATCTTTCCTCCACCAAACAACAACCACGGCCTCAACCTCCTACTTCCCGAACCACTCCAACGCATGACGAGGACTTCGTTGGCGTTGAGGAGCCGGATGGTGAATACAAGCTTACCGAGGCTCACAGCACCAAGCTCCCTACCACGGCGGCCCCCTCGGCGCCCTCGCCCTCCTCGACGCCTTCAACCCCTGGGACATCGTCAAAGCCTCCGCCCGCAGCTACCGCTGGCTCTGCGTCGGCGCGCGCCGCCGCAAAGCAGACCGCAGCTACGCGCTCACCAAGCGGAACCCCACGCCCTATCCGTCGGCGCTGTCGTTGCCGGGCTCGCTAGACTCGTCCGCGCACTCGGCGGGGACCTCGCCGGAGGCTTCGTCGGGGAATCTGGGAGAGAGGGCAGAGGCGAGGACGGAGAGGAGGTCAGAGGCGCCCTCGCTGCCGCCGCCGAGGATCCTGCCGCTTGGTGGATGGGGCACTTTGGGCCGGTGGGGTGGGGACGCTTCTGCCGAGGCCGAGGCCGAGGCCATGGAAGACGACTATCAGCTCGTTCCGAACGGCAGGGACGGTAGTATGGCAGTTGGCCAGGTGTACATGAGGCCCGGACGGTGCGGGGATGTGCGGTCGAGTCTGCTCGAGAGCAGTGAATTCGAGGCGGCGTATCCGCGCGAGACGCTCAGAGTCGTGTATCCGGACTCGGCGGGGGATTTGAGTAGTTTGGGGTTGGATCCGGAGAGGGATGCGCAGGAATGGGACGAGGTGGAGGGGGCTTAGGGGGTGAGTTTGCAAGGGGCGTTTGTTGTTTCATAGGGGACTTTAGGCGTATATGGGCGCAGGTTAGTCAAAAAGGGTGTTTTTCTAAACCAATTCTATCTTGGTGTCGCGGTACAAAAGAGCAACGCTGAACCCGATGCCGCACGCTAGAAATGAGGCGCTGTCAAAACAGTGAAAAACATGCTGTGGGGCTTCGACTACGCCGTCCCGGCTCTCTTCAGCTTCCCCCCTTTCTTATCGCCTCTATGTCCCACCGCCTCCTTCAACGCCTCTAGTCTTTCTTCCGTAACTCTAATCGCCTCCTCCATCTCCCGTTGGCTCATCCTCTCATCCACGAGCTTCTTCCGCAAGCCCCTCGCCTCCGCTAGCCTCTTTGCTTTCTGCGCGCCCCCTGCTGCGTCCACTCCACTCTGCCTCATCCCAGCCACAACCCCTGCATCCAACCCTGCCCGCTCCTCCAGCCAATCCCACAACAGCGCCTCCTCGCCCCGCCACATCTCCTCGTAGGCAGCTATGCGCTGCGGCGTCGCCATCCCCGGCAGCCCTAGACTTCCACCCGCCGCCGCGGCTCCCGAGCCACGGAACCACAGCCACGCGACCAGCAAACTCAACACCGCGATAACGACCGGCGCGCTGAAGAGCGGCCCGACGATATCCCCCACCGGCCCCAGGAGGCCATGCAGCGGCTCGAGCGGGCCCCAGCTACTAGCATTCGTTTTCGTGGAGGTCGGCCCTGCTGTCGCTGTCGTGGCGGGGACGGTATTCCCATTGGGATTCCTGCGGCGGCCTTTGCCGCCTTTCCGGGCACCGGAAGCGTTGGCGTTGGCTTTGATGGCCGAGTTGGCGACTGCGGCCGCTTTGGTGGAGACGGCGGCCTTGAGCGCGGCGACAAGGGCGGCGGCGTAGACGGTTTGGCCGTCTGCGGCGCCTTTTTCGATGGGGCCTAGTGGGGGGCAGGTCTGTTAGTACTTGCTCCTCAGCTCAAAGAGAGATGGAGGCGGAAGAGCAAGGCTCGGGGTAAGAAAACGGAGAGCGAGTACTTACCCTTTATCCAACTTTTCCCGCTCCACTCGACAGTGAAGTTCATGATCAACCGCGTCGAGTTATTCGGGCCCCACATGAGACAATACCGCGTCTTTGTGACGAAGACGTTCCCGCTCGGCACATCCGGCGTCGTCGTGCTGCAACTGACCGTGACAGCCTTCTCGAGATCGAACTGCTCGAGCGTCTCGGTGACGATGCATTTTGTCGCCTTTGGCCCGATCGGCGCATTGAGCGGCTTAACATACGAGAACGTGAAGCTCTTCTTCTCCTCGCCTAAGCCCTTCTTGTCATCCTCCATCTGCAGGTCCGTCGATTTTTGATCTTCGACAAGCCATTTGCGCATGAAGGCGCCTGAAGCCGGGCCGAACATGAGGGAGTAGATTTTCCCTAGAGGCGCCGGAACCGTTACGTCTGTGAGCGGTTTGTCGCAGTGGCTCGCTTCGTCGCCGCACTCGGTCGGGGCGTGTGTTTGCGGGCCGGGGAAGTCTGCACTAGCCGCCGCACCCGTCACCACGGCCTCGACGTTGTCGACGACCTTTGCTGTGCCGCCGCTAACGGGCGCTCCGACGGCTGCTGTGGAGGTCTTGCGGCTGACGGATTTGATGAGAGCCTCACCGACGTCGCTACCCGCTATACTGGCGGCGTCGGCAAAGCTACCCATGTCTTCGTCTTCGTCTTGGTCGTCCTCGTCGTACACGTCTTCGTCGTCGGAACCGTCTTCTGAGCCCTCTCCAGCGGTGCCGACGGACTCGGCTTTCTCTGTTTTGTCGCCTGTGCCGTCGTTGTCTAGCGTGACGCCGTTGAGGGAGCTCTTGAGGTTTGGGTGGCTGATCTTCCAAATGCTGATGATGAGGTCATACGTCGAGTCGCGAGCGATGAAGCTTGCGAAGATGTTTCTAGTGTGAAGTGTTTGGATTGCGATGGCGTTTGGAAAGATGACAGCTGTGCTCTTCTTTTCGACCGACACCACCTCATCGAAGCTCATGACCACGTTGGTAACCCAGCCGAGGATGTTGCTCGAAAAGCAGATGTGACCTTCCGAGACGTATAGTCTTCCCTGCAGCAAGATGTCTCGCTGCAGAGCAGCGCTATAGTCTTCGACTAGGTAATCGTCCTCAGGCACGCTCCTGAACAGTTGGTGAAAGTCTCGGTTGCGCTTGGTATTGGCAACTGCAAACCCGGTCGGAAGACGATGACCGTTGGCGCCCGGATGAGCCAAGGTCAAGTTGCTCGCATTGATTGCAGAGGCAAGAGTGTTACCCGTTGTAGCCGAACTGCCTCGATGGCGTCGCTTCCGGCTTGTGCTGATGCGGCTGCGTATGCTACCGCTTCGCTTGATTGTGGAACCATCCGCATCGCTTCCACGTGGTGGTGTCGCGGCATCCGACAATGCGAGCGACAGCGGCCGGTCTGTAGCACCGTCTGTCCTGTCTGCCGCATACGCTGCTGATACTGCTTGAGAAGCTGCATTGTCCTCGGCTTGCGCGGATGCCTCGTCGCTCCTCATAGTCGACGCTTTCGCGGCGTTGTCTGTCAAATCGACCCGTGACGACATAGGACTTGGGTCGTCAGTAATACCGAGATGGCTTAAGCTTAGATCACCCGAGCCGAGCGTCTCGACAGCGAGCGGTTTTTTCTTGATACTAGAGCCCTCGACGGATGCGCTAATGTCAGGCCCAGGTATCACTTCCTCTCCACCAGTGGAATCTCTGTTTTCCGCTTCGTTTTTGTCCGGTCCTGTACCGCTCCTGACCCGTTGCGCAGGGCTGTTCGCGTTGTTGCCGATAGTGTTTGTGAACTGATTGGCGGCGTTTTGCGCGGCTGAGAAGACCGAAGCGAAGAAGCCACCTCCCGAGCTCCCTGGGTTAGTCAGGGAGCCTCCTGGCGTCTTGGCCTCCTCGACCGTCGGCGTCAGTGTCCCTGTAACTCCGCTGGAGAGCTTGCTCGGCGGGTTATTCGCTGACCTCGCCCTTCGGTGCGCTGCCATGATGCTAAAAGGGGTTGCTGTTACGTTAGGGTTGGAGAGCGAAGGTCTGTGGGACGGGAGGTCTGATATCGACGGCTTCTTGCCGCTAGCCGCCGACGAGGGCGTAGATGGGCGGGCGTCAATGGGTGTGGGTGGCGTTACCAAAGTCAGAGGGGGAGAATGTAGATTCGGAGGCGTAGCGGGGATTTTGGTATTGATCGGCTGGGGGGTTGTCGGTGTCTTGGTAGCGCTCGATGTGTCCTCTACAGCTTGGCCAAGTGGTGATGGATTCAGCGATGGCTGCGAACCTCTTCGAGACCTTGTGCCGTTCTTCTTCCCAACTCCGCTGAACAAGCCTCCCAGTCCTCCTCCGCCATCACCGGCCGCCGACGCGGTTGATCCTGTGTCCTCAGCAAGTTTTGATACCGTTGACCCTCGCGTCGGCACAAAAGCTTCCTTTAACTTTCCGACTGGCGGTTGATTGCTGTCTTGCGATGGAGTTGCTTCAAGGGTCTTGGCGTCTCCAGGCGCCAGTGTGCTGTTGTTGTCTAGAGATACATCTGTGGGAACAGACGAGGCGGTGGAGTCGACTGTTTGCGATGCGATGAGGGGCGAGGATAGGGTCAGGTATCCGACATGAGACTGGTGAGGGGATATGGTGGGTCTGACGGGTGGGCTAAGGCAACGACAGAGCACTGATTAGCGGTGTGCGACCAGCTATGACAGCCGCGAGGAATTCAGGTTGCTAGAGTTGGTCGGCGTGCATCAAACCAGGGATAGAGTAGGTGAGAAGCGCAGGCGGTGTTGTGGATAGAGTGCAGTGTGCAGTGTGCAGTGGAGAACAGCTCGAGAGCACATGATGGATGATGGATGATGATGAGCGTGGATATCCCTGCTGCGGGAGCGATGGCGCGCACCCTTGAAAGCCACAAAACCGGGGTCGTGCTTGGCTTCCATCTCCACCTCACTGCAGGGACAGGAGCCTCTGGTGCTTGGAATTGACAGCAAACTTACGATTCTACGTCCGAGTCTTCCGTCAGCAAGCTGCTGGCGACACTCTTGGTCAAGATGAGGGAGTCGTCGCTGGTGCTGCGGATGTCTGATGGCGCCAAGTTCGAGCTGTTACCGTCCTCGTCGACAGCGCGACCAGCGGCGTCCTCCTCTTCAGCGCCTTGATCTCGCCGCTTCTTGATGCCCAGCCTTGCTCGCAGGCTAATGGATGGCCGCCGGGAGTTGACCGAGTCGATGCTTCCACGCCTGCCATGATCGTGTGAGGGCCTGGTCTTGTCCTTGAGCGTCTTGTCCTTGAGCTTGTTCAGCGCGTCGTCGAGGGTAGCCTTGAACCCACTGCCCTCCTCAGGAGCGCTGCCGGTGCTTGCCAGGGAGGTGGTGGACTCATTTCCTAGCTTGTCCTTCTTCCTGCGTCCCTTGAGCACCGCAGAGAGACGGGGACTGCGGCCCTCAGACGCAGCCTGAGGAGGCTCTGTGGGGGGTGACATTGACGCCGAGAGGGAGTGTAGCTGGCAGGCAGAGAGATGGTGATGATCTATGTGTAGGACGAAAACGCGTCTCTCAGCATTGGCTCGCTATGCTCCGACTTCCTGATTTGGCCGCTGAGAACAGCATGAACGGTGGGGAGGGTGCGGGTGCTGTGCCTGCTGTGTTTGCTGTGTTTGCTGTGTTTGCTGTGTTGTGCGCGTACGACGGCAATTATTGCAAGCAAGCAATGTCTCTACAGGGCCAGATGTCGGTAGAATCGCCAAATGGAAAGCTAGGTTATGGGTCTGACGGTGGTGGCAGCATTACAGGTAGGGTATGCGGCGTGCAAGCCTGGTTCTCGTTGTCGCCCAGCCGCTACAGCCATCACGTCACATGCCGTGCATCTTGAACTCCAAGACTCCAAGGCTCCACAAGCCACCGACCGGGGTGAACACGATAGCCGCAAACACCGTGATATGTAAACTGCACGGCTGACTGCTGACTGCTGACTGCTGACTGCCGACAACTGCCTACACTCTCTCTCTCCCCCTCTCCCTCTCTCAGCTGTGCACATGTCGCAAACCTCTATCTGGAAGTCCAGACCTAAAACGGACCATGGAGAACGCGCCTTTAACTCTCGTACGTGGCGCTTGCGGCCCCGAAGTGCATATTTCTCTGCTAACAGCTTCAGGCGCATTCCCATGCCCGCAACGCCGCTCTCGAAACGCGGAAGGCCAACGCCGTCGTAGCCAGTCAAGAGCATGATCTAGCTGCTGCTGAGTTCGCAAAAGCCACGAGAGGCACTGAGGATACTGAAGTCCGTTGTACTGCTATTGCTTGCCGAGCCACTCCGCTAACTACAGCGCTCTGAAGGCACTCCGTACCCTGCGACTCCTGGAAGATCACCATCGTCGCTTGTCTCAGATAATAAAGGCACCCTCCACTACGACTTTCTTCAGCGAGAAGCAAGAGGAAGGCTCAGAGAAATCTTCCACAACGCCCGCTGAGCAGCAAGCTGTCGGCGCGCGCCCGTTGTCCCCAACCCGCACGGCAAAGCCTTCATCTCCTGTTTCAACCCGTCGAAGGCCCGCAAGAGACCTTCAGTCCTCTATCGCCAGTAATCTAGCTACCGCAAGAGGCATACCAGGGTCTCAACAGCGACGAGGAACGCCATCATTGCCCGCCGTATCCGCCCAACATGTTGGCGGCAGGCTCTCCACTCGCCCCGATAAGGCCGGTCCATCAGAGGAGCAAACATCGTCCAAGGAGCCCTCCCAACGCCCCCTCCGACCGACCTCCGAAGCCCTCGCCGCGCTCAAGCAACCCTCCACCAAGCAGCCCGCCTCCACCATCAACCCACCGCCTCCAACCTCCACAGACGAGCCGTTCCAAAAATTCTTCTCGACCTTCGAATCCCTCTTCACCAAGCTCTCCGCACCCCTCGCCTTCGCCGGCCTCCCCCTAGACGCCTCAACCCCGTCCGTGGCCCCCTCCGCCCCCTCCCCCACCACCCCAGCCGCCGTCCCCGCAGCCTCCACCCCCCATACCCGCGCAACAACCGACCCGGAATACTCCCAACTCTTCTCCCGCGCCGCCCTCCGCGCCCTCCGCGAAGACAAACACAACACGCACGGCACGCCCTTCGGCGGCGCCGAGAGTTTCTACCTGGTCCCCACGAGCGGGGGGACGGTGAGCTACGCCGACATCCTCGCGCAGCACCACCACCACGGCCACGCACTCCCGCATCCGCCGCTGCCCGGCGTGCCCGAGGAAAGCGGCTCAGGCAACATGGACGAGTTCGTCGACGCGCGCGAGGATCCACAGACGCCCGACTCGCCGCGCTCGGTGCGAGCAGGCCCCGCCAAGACCGCAACCGCAACCGCAGCAACGGCTACCGCGAAACAGGAGCAGCATGTCGCCCGCAAGACGCGCGAGGAGCTCGAGCTCGAAAACGGCGCCCTGCGCCAGCTGCTCGATACGCAGAGCCGACGTCTCGCGATGTGGGAAGCCAGTTCGCAGAGCCAGAGCATGGCGCTGGCACAGAGCGTGCACAGGCTGCCGCACCCTCACGGCGGTGGGGGTGGGCCGCCCTACCCCACCTCCCCAGCATCCTCGCGCCGTCCCTCGCTCGCCCCGCCCGCCGACGCCGCCGACGCCTCCGCCCCCACAGTGGCGGCAGTAGAACCTACCACAATAGCCCTGCGCGACCTCGAAGACCGCCTCCGCATCTCCCAAGCCGAGACCGCGCAGCTGGCGCGCGAGAACGAGAAGCTGCAGACTGTGCTGGGCCGGTATCGCGAGAAGTGGGAGGTGCTGAAGCAGGGGGCCAAGGAGAGACGGAGCGCGAGGATCGCGGGGGGGGAGGGGGGAGGGATGGCTGGGAAGGGTGGGGGCGGTGGAGGTGATGTGGGCGGGGATGGCGCGGGTGATGGGCTCGCGGTGGAGGGGAGGGGGCTTGATCAGTTGAGTTGAGGATGGAAGGGGGTGGAGGGCGGTAGCGGGCGGGATATATCTGCGGTCACGTTCTTGAGTTGCTGCTCCAGTTCTCGTTGACGAAAAGAGTAATCTTGAGATGCGCAGATGTTCTCGTGCTCACTATAGTGTTTTGGTGTATTTGTGTCGTAAGCTAGTTTCTGCCCACTAGGCAGAACAGTTTTGCAAACACCCAATTCAAAACTCCATCGCACAAACAAAGCAAAATGGCCACGTTCTAAAGGGGCCCAGCAGCCGTTGCATTCCGTGTAGCAATTTTCAGCCTTTCAACCACCCATCACTTCCTCTGGAGTCCGCTACGCTCACGCAGCAGCTGCAGCAGCAGGCATTCCCCCCACCGCCGTCTGCCCCTCGCCTCCTTGTCCCGGCCTGAAATCCGGCAGCCCCGGATGCACACCCACGCGCTCCTTGCTCAACAGATCCACTAGCAGCGGGCTCGGCTTGTTATCCTTCTGCGGCGAAAACACCGCCTGGCTGTTCTTGTACTTCTTCACGTTCTCAATGTACGCGTCGAAGAGGTACGCCGAGTCAAGCGGGCCGCCTTTGGCCTCAGGATGGAACTGCGCGCTGAATATGGGCCGAGACTTGTGGATCATGCCCTCATTCGACGAATCGTTCAGGTTGACGAAATACTCCTTCCAGTCCGACGGCAGCGAGGTAGCGTCGACGGCGTATCCGTGGTTCTGGCTCGTGATGTGGCACCGCCCCGTCGTGAGATCCAGCGCAGGGATGTTATGCGCGCGGTTGCCGTACTTGAGCTTCACGGTGCGGCCGCCGGCAGCGAGTGCCAGCAGCTGGTGGCCCATGCAGATGCCCATAACGGGGACCTGCGAGGACTCCATGAGCTTGCGCAAGTGGTAGACTGTCGATTGGCAGTGGGTTGGGTCGCCCGGACCGTTTGAAATGAAGACGCCGTCGAAGTGGTGGGCGACTTTGTGGATCGGGTAGTCGAAGGGGAACGAGGTCACGCTGGCGCCGCGGGAGACGAGACTGCGGAGGATGTTCTCTTTCACACCGCAGTCGATGAGCGCGACGTGGAGATCTCCGAGTGAGGAGCTGACATGGAAGGGCGCTTTGGTGCTCACGCGGCGGACGAGGTTGATCCCTTCGGGGTCGATGTAGGCCTCGTCTTCGTCAGCGTCATACTCTTCGCCGATGGTGAGACGAGCGAGCGAAGAACCCTGCTCTCGCAGATAGGTAACAATCTGTCGGGTGTCGACACCAGAAATCGCAGCAACGCCTTCCCTCGCACACCACTCGCCGAGACCCTCTACAGCAGTCCAATGGCTGTGCTGAAGAGCAGCATCCTGCACAACGATACCGGAGGCTTGGATGTTCGGAGACTCGAAATATCGGAGAAGGCCATGCTCGTCCCGAGCGGATGAGGGGACACCATAGTTGCCGATCAGAGGCTGGGTGAAGACAAGGATCTGGCCACGGTAGGAAGGATCCGTCATGGACTCGGGGTAGCCGACCAGAGAAGTCGTGAAGACCGCTTCTCCGGAGACATTTCTCTTAGCGCCGAAGGACTTGCCATGGAAGATTGGTCCATCCTGTAGAAGATGCGGTGAGTGACAGGGTCATACCACGGCCGGACGCTGGGATACATACCTTGATCGTGAAGGTAGCCCGTTCCTGGGAGACCGGAGTAGACCGAGGCCTTGTGGATGGCGCGCGACGGGCGCTGTTATTGTGAACCGTGGCTAAGGAGCGAGCTTGTGCTCCAGTCCTGGAGGCTCCACCAAAAGCCGTAGTAGGCTTCAGCACCGAAGGTTTGATAAGGCGAGACAGCATCGTGTGTGTGGTATTGATAGTGGGTAAATTTGGTGGTGAAAAGTGGCGGTCAGTTTACGGAGGCCTTCCAGAGGTGGTCTAACGGCGGGTTAGCAACGACTACCAGGAACCAGCGGCGGTAATGGCGTACCAGAAATATAATCCTATGTACAGTAATTAGCCAGGGTTCAGGAGTAAAGTGCGTAGAAGGATTCTAGAGAGAATTGGCTCAAGAAGAGTCGTCATCACCGCATAGCGCCGGTCGGTCGACGGTGCCATTCTCGATTTACCCACAGATAAGGCGAGCGGTGACATAGGGCGCGAGAGAGTCATACCTGAGAAGTGAAGATTGTCTGAGAAGCACGCATAAGCACGGCTTCGCGGTCTTGTGGGGTTGAACAGTGGAAGAAGAGCAAACTGCTCGTGGACGCTGGGGGTTTTGTGGAAGTAGAGGTGGCCTGGGGTTGTGGGAGTCGGTGTGTGTGTCAGCTCTGGGGTTATCGCAGAGGAAAACGCTGGGCGGCGGGCCGGCGCTAGGGGAAAACGGGCTGGGCCTGATGACGTTCCATGGTGCCTGATCGAAAAATTTATTCGGCATCACGGAAGCACCACGTTTTGCCTGAAAGGCATTGCACACTGGCCGCCTCGGATATGGAATTGTGAGCGAACTGGCTTTGCGACAATGGTGCTGCAAAACCCCAATTCATTCTCACATGAGTTGCAACACCAAACACACAGTCTACATGTTCAGGATGTCTTATGCGCTTGGCGAATGAGCTCTTAAGACTGCTATGTGACTACATCTTCAGCTCAGTCGTGACCGCACGTACATGCATTCCCGCCGCTACTCTTGGCACTTGCAAAACGCTCCCGGCGCAACAGTAATTGCCGAAAACACAAGGATAAAGAGAGGGACCCTAGAGACTCGACATAGCCGCTTCAGTGCTCTGATGCCGGCACCCTCTGGCTCTCCTGTAGCCGACGGTTGCAATGCCTTGGCGGTGTACTTCATGAGGGCCTCTTTCACTACGTTGACGAGGAAGGCCCAGTAGAACCGGCCTTGAGAAGACTTGCAGTAGAAGTCTTGCTGATAGTCCTCTCCGAAGAGCTTGTACAGGCAGAAGATAGCAAGGACGACAATCGAGGCGATGCTGATGAGGTCATCCTCCTTTTGTGCTCTCTGTTGCCAGTTGTGAGCTTGCATCGTGATGAGCGAGAAAACTCATATCTTACCTCTTCACCCTCGGTTGTGAGGTTTCCCTCTGGGACCGCAGAATCCTGTTTAGGTATCCGCAAGGCTTGAACGTATTCGTCAAGGGCTGAGAGGTCGTGTGCGCAAGCCTTGACGTCTTTTTCAAGGCCGCCTTCAGAGGCGTGGAGGTTCACCGAGGGCGACTTCATCGTCATGTGTTCGTTCCGCCGGATGTTTGGAGAGCTGCGCGTCGTGGAGTCAGCATTAGCAGGCGCGTACGAGGAATACCTCCGGGATATTGTGTGAATGCTCTGGGGGCGCCAGAACCATGGTACGGGAAGCACGGGCTGCACATACCTTGATAGATGTTCGGTGTGAAAAGTTCTCGACGCGCGATAGATGGACGACCGTAGTTGATTGAGATGACGCGAAGAAGAAATCACTTCAGTTGGGATGGATGGCTGAGAACGGGTGCCCTCAGTTTGGGCTAAACTTAGGAAGGAACGAATGTAAACCCAGCTTGCTGAATTATGGTCGCCGGATGAAAATATATTGCAGAAACTACCTTCCGCCTCCGCAATAGCAATGACACCAGCCATCAATGTCGCCCCTTCCGTTACCAAAACTATTCCGCCCATGCTAGCCAGCGAATTGACGCGGCCTCACAGCGCATCGCTGATTTTTGCAAGCGTTAGAGGCAGCTGCGCCAAGAGCGCGAGCCCGATCGCAGTAAACATGACACTCCACGACTCAGCTAGTCCTAAGTTAAACGCTAAAATTGCACCCAAACCACTTCGAGCAACCCATCCTTCGTTTTGCCTGCAACGTGCTATCGAGATACCGCAGAATAACACCCAATGGGTCTGTTAAGAAGGTCAGATATGCTTCGATGCGGTCCCGCGTCACATCAGGACTTACGTAGATGTTGCCGGAAGCTGACAGTTACATCAAAGCGCAGCCATGTATTGGCTGCCGGACCGTCTCACACTCGAAAGACTTATTTGGCGGAGGATGCAAGAGCAAAATGCTGAGGAGAATCTGAGTTGATATCGCCCCCACTCGGATGTTCATGACTTTTTCGTCTTCCGGACCTTCTTGGGAGACGGATTCCCGATAGGAACCTGGATGTTGTTGCTGGGTCTGGCAATATTACCATCACCGCCCGTTTTGGCCTTCTTTCGCCTCGGCGCTGAATCATCCTCGTAAGTGCAGGGTCGTGAGCTCTTGACGCATGATCCACAAGCTGGCTTCGCTTGATCGCATCTCATTTTGCGTTCTTTGCAGGTCAAGCAAGTGGCTTTTCTTCGCTTGTGAACTACCCGATCTGGATCAGGAAGCCCGCTTTGGGCTGTCTTCGCCGTTGCACCGTTGGTTGTCGTGGGCACATAGTCAAGGTACACAGGGACGTTACTGTTTCCGTTAACAGCACTCGGATATTGGTAGTACGGGCCAGCGTTCATGTCCGCCTGCAACAAGTCGACTAGTGTGTCGAGGCCGTCTGTGGCCGAGACTCCTCCAGCCGGAGCAGGGGCTGTGTCAGATTCCGCATCCTTCTTCTTCCTTTTCCGAGGGGTCTTAGCAGGTTTCAAAGCGGCGCCAGGTACGGGCTCTCCGGGCTGGTAAGTTTCCGGTTGGGCATGCTGGAGAGCGGGGTCCAAGCCTGGAAGATGCGATCCGTCTGGTGCTAGTTGTGGCGACGTGCCTAGCTGAGAGCCCCTGCGGTGTCTTTCGCGAACACGGGCGACCGACGGACGTATTGGAGCATCCCTATGAATGGGCAAGTGGTTGTAGACGATATCCACGCATGTGTTCCTTGAGGAAAACTTGATGACGATGCAACCTTCACAGTCGAATGTGGGCAATGCTAGACTCAATAAGCACGTGAACCAGGCAATTGTGTGACGCACTCACCATGTTCGGACTCCTCGACGGGCACGTTCAATGCCTTAGCCTTGGCGTAGCGGTTTGCAGCCCTTTCCCTATTTTGCAGGGAGTCCACACAAGGAAATCTGAAGCGACATCCGTCCGGGCCTTTGGTGCCCCATACCTGCTTTTCGAAGTACCGATAGCCATCCACGTCTTGGATTGCTTCAACGATTGCTCGAGCCAATGCTCGCTGGGTCTTGAGTCTTTCTGCGTCATCACCAAACGCAGCGAGAGCACTAGCGACGCTGACGGTGTATTTCTTCGCTGGAGGATTTTCTGACTCCAGCGACTTCCCATCTGCATCAGCAGCTTGGGATTCTGGTTGCTTTTGAATCAAGGCCAAAAATGAGGGCGTTTCTTTGCTTGTCGCTCGGATCTCAACGACAGTATCGACGCCGAGGATAAATTGACATGTCACAGCGTCTGGGACGAGGCTCGAGGTCGCGTTGTCTACGAGCCATCGGAATGATGATACCAGGCCCTCCACGTTTCCACATTGGAATACTGTATCCGGCTTCAAAGACGGGCCTCGCGTCTTATGCGGTTTTTGACTGGACTGATCGGCGCTCGCCTTCTCTGACTGCTCCGTTCCGTTCATGGTGTTTTCGTGTTCATACTCCTCGTTACTTGAAGCTGCTTTCATTATTTGGGGAACATGGAGGTCAGCTTGAGGTGAAGACCGGCTCCGAAGTTCCCCCGCAACCTTGCTTGGCGCTTTTTTCTGCACGTGACTTCTTACGCATATCCGACACATTAGCAGAAGGTGAAGCTTAGACGACCAAGCAGTGAAAAACGCTATGCTGCTACTTAGCTAAGCATCAGAGCATACGCTTCGAGAGCTGGCCTCCTTTTGAAAACTTCCGTAACTGGAATACTGAATGCCAAGCGCTAATATTAGAATCCGGCGCGGCAGTCATGGGTGCCCTTAGGTGAGTTGAGGTTGACTTTATACGTTTCTCAAGATTTATCTGACGTATCCTTCAGACTATTCTTCATCTCAGAGAATCAATCATCGAACACGGTCGAAGTACTCAATGAACGCCTTCTCCGAACCTGCGACCCAGAGCCCCTAGGCTCGTGGACGCTCGATCATCGACTGCTGCGCAGCACCCCAAGCTCCATAGATTTCCAGGGTCCGTGGCGCTATCAGCATCTACTACGTCTCGGGCACGACCCCAGCAAGACATTCGTTCATGTAGCGGACCCTTCGAACACAGAAGATCCAGCCAGAAACGCAACCATTGCGATTCCTTTTGATCAACAGAGCGCCTTCGCTAACTTACTCACCTCCAAATATGCGGCTTTGTGGACGCCCAAGCAAACCGTTCAAGTCCAGAACGGCCACGCGTACGCTGTGGGAGAATTCATCATTCGGCTAGGCGAGCTCAGACTTGTCGGCGTGCAGCAGCGCCATTTAGGAGTTATCGTCAGCATTCAGGAGACTGTCGCTCCAGACAATGATGAGCCGAAAGAGAATGGAGAGCTCGCTGGACCGCGCGCTGATCCGGACCCGGATCAACTGAATGGGGAGGGGTTACGCCAGGTCCAAGACGACATCGAGGACTTATGGAAGCAGTTTGGCATATCGAGCGCAAAAGAGCTCTCCAATGAGCGTCCGGACGGGAGCCGAGGGGGCCTATTTGAAGACATCAGGTTATGGTGTGAACTTCTGCGCCTGCGGGGATAGAACGATTTCGGGCCGATTTGAGCGATTTTCAGTGGGCGGAGAGGATACTCAATGCTATACGTTAAGTAGCATGGTTTTATACCCATGATGGATTCAAATACACGGTTCTTGATTCTATACCATTCTATAATGCGGCGGTGATGTGAGCCGCATATATACAACCTGAAAAGTGACTTGGGACGCCCGCATGGTCCGAGCGTAATCTTTAAGGCATCACCCATCACGAGGGGCCGCGACCTGATGACCACGACTATCCAACAACATGTTCTAGCCACGCTGCACCACCATGAATCCGCTATATAAACACGCGCCTCTCACCAGCAAACTGTAGTCCACTCTTAAACGCAAGCCGCCTCATCTGGTTCGCACCCAACTGATCCCCTTGTCAGTCCCGCGAGCTGCGGCGCCCATGATAAAGCATTAGCCGCACCGATCCTAGAGCTCGCACCCCGAAAGACGCACTCCTACCGCCTTTAATATGGAGAGGATACGCAAGCTTGTTCGGCGAAGATCGTCGTACGAGCCGTTGGAGGGCGGTTCGGTCAGGCCTGACGGCGAGAGGATCGAGGGGACGGATAAAGAGCGGTTCTCATGGCTGGAGTACTCGGTGTTCTTCCTGCTTGGGATTGCTATGCTATGGGCCTGGTGAGCCTCCACAATAAGCAGTATCAGCGGGCGGGCACTGATGTTTGATCAGGAACATGTTCCTCGCTGCCGGCCCCTACTTCCAGCGCCGCTTTCGATCAGACGACTGGATCTTGACCAACTTCCAGTCGGCCGAGCTCTCCGTATCTACAGTAGCGAACCTGGGCTCGATGCTCATCCTCACCAAGCTGCAAGCCAATGCCTCCTACCCGAAGCGAATCATGTCCGCCCTCGCTATCAATATCGTAGCCTTCACCCTTCTCGCCATATCAACGCGGCTGTTCATGGACATATCCGCAAGGGGCTACTTCGGTTTCCTTATCGTGATGGTCTTCGGTGCAAGTCTGGCTACCGGACTTTGTCAAAACGGCGTGTTTGCCTTTGTGTCAGGCTTCGGGCGTGAAGAGTATACGCAAGCCATCATGACGGGTCAAGCGGTTGCGGGCGTGCTGCCATGCATCGCGCAGATTGTCTCCGTGCTTTCGATACCTGCAAAGCATGCCGACAGTGACGTTCCTGTGGAGTCGTCGACATCTGCATTTGCCTATTTCCTTACTGCTACGGGCGTCTCGGCCATCAGCCTTGTCGCATTCTTCTATCTGCTGAGCAGACACAGTGCCAAACAGCGTCATCAGAGCTCCGATGAGAGCCTAGATGACGATGAAGAGACAGAGAGTCCCAAGCGAAGATCCGTGCCTCTCATGACCCTAGCCAGGAAGCTGTTCTGGCTGGCCTCCGCAGTGTTCCTCACGTTCGCCATCACTATGGTGTTTCCTGTCTACACGCAGGAGATCCTAAGCGTACGCCCGCCTGCGGAAGCGCCACGCCTGTTTCAGCCAGCTTCCTTCATACCCTTGGCTTTCCTCTTCTGGAACACAGGAGACCTAATCGGCAGACTGCTGACAGCAGTGCCTGGACTTTCTCTCACGTCTCGCCCGCGAGTCCTCTTCGCACTCTCCATTGCGCGAGTCGTCTTCATACCGTTGTACCTGCTCTGTAACATCCGTGATCGTGGCGCACTGGTCAACAGCGATACCTTTTACTTGGTAGTAGTGCAGCTGCTTTTTGGCATCACGAATGGTTACATTGGTAGCTCGTGCATGATGGGTGCGGTCGAGTGGGTTGATGTAGACGAAAGGGAAGCAGCAGGCGGGTTCATGGGACTTTGCCTTGTCGCTGGACTTACCGTTGGAAGCCTGTTGAGTTTCTTTGCTGCAGGCGGATGACGGTCCCGGTCTTAATGTCGCGTGTGGTAGAACTAAACAACCAGTTATTCGCACCTACTGGCTGAACATGCACACGAGATCCACTGAGTGGGACTTTCATTATGTTATACCGCATTCACCGTCTCTAAGACTAGTTTCCAACTTGCCAAGGGGCAGGATCGCTGACCTCTACGGTATAGGCGCATGAATATCAGCTCCCTCGGTCCTGAGGTCTCTACGCCTTCTTGAAGCCAACGGGTCTATCTTCTCGCGTGCGGCGCGTTCGCGATCAACCAACTCCAACTCGATAAATCCCGCCACGGCGCGTCTCCCCAAACAATCATCATGGATCGTCCGCTGCATGGCCTTAGGCTTGACTGTCAGCCGCCCTCTTACACCCACAGGGCCACTCACAGGGAATACGCAGATTGGACTACATGTCTGCCACTGCCATGGAGCAATACGTGTCGCTGGCGGAGAAAGCATCCTGGGCACAAAGAGGATGGAAGTGCCAGACCACCCTCACCTCTAGACGAGCGACCCTGGGTAAAGCTAGACTTCAGACGATTCATGGCCGTTATTCGCACGCCCTAGCCAAAATCGCTCAAGATATCCAAGGAGTGAGGCTTTCAGTGTCCTGCGTGCGAAATTGCCGGCTCGGAGGGGTCTTCGGAGGGGTCTTCGGAGGGGTCTGGAAACTATAGGATATTGTACACAGCGGAGACGTTCCATAAGCATGTTGGGGCCAGCGGTGGGGTTGTAAAGCTATCGGATGGCGACTTTATGCATAGAGAGGCAATAAAATGCTACATGAGTATAAGCCGGATGACATATGACGGAGAATGGGTTCCTTACATGTCACAGGAGGTCCTAACCTCCAAGTAACGTTATGGTTGACCCGTCTTAGTTTTCCGTTAATCCATTTCACCTTCACAACTTTTCCAGTCCCATGACCCGTGAGCCAACCGCTTCACCTCCACAAATATCGCTAGATTCACTTCACAAAGCGCCATGAGGGTGTGTGACTAATCAATTGCAGTTCACTGCCTAGCTATACCCTCAGTCAAGCAACACGAGCTTCATCCACACCTTCCTTCAGGGTCCGCACCTCAACTGTCATCCTGTTAGAGCACGTTTGCGCATCCTACCTTCAGCTACCGAGCCTTTGCTCCTGAACGCAAAACCACGTTGTCAATTGCCCTCGGCACCCTAGTACACCCCTTGTTGCTGTTTCGCCAACGGAGAATCTTCAACTACAAGAGCTGTCCGCTTACTAAGTCAAGAGCTCAAGCCTATGTCAAGCCTCTGGGGAACGATCTGCCGATAGATCGTCCTTGGGCAGTCTTAGGAATAAGACCCTTCGCCGAACCATCCTCCAGAACATGGACCAGACATCGATGAGCACAGCGCAACGCGAAGCGCTCACCTATCCGCACATAGAAGCCAACACGCTTGACGATCAAGGTCTTGCGCGTCGTTGCCCGCTGGATAATGGCCGGCATGAAGGTACCCCTGCGTTCCATCTTGGAGATCTGGACAAGCTCCCTCTAGAACTCCTCAGCAAGACACTCGTCCAAACCGACCTACGATCTCTGACCGATCTCCGGCGCGTCAACCGAAGAGCCATGGAAGTCGTGGACTCGATCATGCAGTACCAGGTGATCGTGGCTCACGCGCCCGACTCACTTCGCGGCATCCTCGCTATCGGAACCGGGCAGTGGATCACGTGCCAGAAGCTGTACGACCAGCTATGCACCGCCGACTGCGACCATTGCGGTGCCTTTGGCGGATACCTCTATCTCGGCACCTGCAAGCGCGTATGCTTTTTCTGTTTCTCGCAGGTGCCGGACTACCTTCCACTGCCGCTTTCCGACGCCCTCCAGCGCTTTGGGTTAGGTCGCAGGATACCAAAATCTGTACCTCGTCTCAGGAGCATACCTGGATGCTACACGCGGGACGAGACGGTCCTGCGCACACGCCTTACCCTCGTCGACTCTGAGTCCGCCCGCCAGGCCGGGATCGCACTGCATGGGTCCGTCAGTGCGATGGAGCAGCACGCTTCTGAGATGGCATCTAAGAGACGTCGTGCATACGCGGCAAAGCGGGAGCTGAAAGCAGAAGGAGCGTTGATACCAACCCCACGTCGACCACGCCCTACAAAGGCTTACGACGAGCGTGAGGCGGACCCGAGACGCTTCCTGGCGGTCGTTCGCGCGCCCTGGTTAGATCTACGCACGAGATCGCTGGAGTGGGGCTTTCATTGTCTCGGTTGTCTGTACATGGATGACCCTTGGCAGTGGGCGGCAAAATTCACGGCGGAGACGTTTCAGAGCCATTTCGAGGAATGCGGGAAGATGATGGAGATGATGGGTGACAGCCCTTTGCGTCGGCAGTACGTTGGCTGGCTGGAGTACATGGGCCTGTTGTAGTGATGGGTAAAAACATTGGTAGTGGTGGTGGTCAAGATGAACGCTGGCTTGTGAATTCCTTCCGTTCAAGAGAAGTAGTCTGCGTTGGGCAGCGTTTGTGAATAGGTGTTACTTCGATCCAGTTAAGAGATGGGGTCATGGTTCCTTACGGTGAGGCTCGGTCGGTACTGGAGCTAGATTGGATTGGTATTCAACATAGCTGCGGTTCTTCCAGCTTGTCAAGAGGCATGATCAGTGACGTCTCCAAGGATATAGGCGCTTAGACACCAGCTCATTCAATCCTGAAAACCTCCATGCCTTGTTCCGGCTTCGTCTCCAGGCGAAGATATTCAATGTTTGGTGAAAACGCTCGTCAGCGGCGAGCGAGACCCTGGTGAAAGGCGCTCCCCTCTGCGAAGTCTCAGGTGCATAGGCCCTGAAGACCTCTCGAAATGCCGGGAAGTTCTGTCGAGACTTCATCAATTGGGCATCAGGCATGGAGACGTTAACAAGCACAACTCTCTCATCCGTGAAGGGCGGGCTGTTCTGATCGACTTCCAATGCGCGATCAAATGCGAGAATCCTGGAGTTCTAGAGAAGGAACTGGAAAGTCTCGAAGAGCGATTGAGAGATGCTTCTGGGAAAGGAGGCGTTCTGTCGGTGGGGGAGCCAACTGGGTCTGTGGCGGTCTGAACTATGCATGGTGTGGAACTTGAAGGTGTGGAACGAGAAGGAAACGATGAGGTCAACGATTGATGCACTGAACGCGCCATAGGGGTTTAATGCTTTGTTCTACCACGGTGTGATCGGCTTCATAGTGACAGCTTGGGTACATGAAACATAGCATCTCCGCAGTCGACGTTGAAACATGACGGGCGCTGCTAGCATGATCGCCCCATGCACCAGCTTTGGGTCATGCCTTCTGCCTCCAAGGATAACTCAGATCCTCCCCCTCATCACTCCAGGCACCTGTATCTGAATTGAACTCTTCGTCATCAGAGGCACCATGTCGATACTTATAAGCGCCAACGTCGCGCTCGTCGTCCGAATCCACTTCGTCCTCTGGATAGTCGGCGCCGTAGTAGTCCTCCGCTGCAAGAGTCAGCTTCAACCATTCCAAAACATAGATCAGGTATCGTACCATTCTCGTCCTCTTCTTCACTGTTCCAGTCCTTGTCACTGTCATCCTCGTCGATGTACGATTCCCACACCTCCTGGTCTTCTTCTGTGATGACTAGGATGCCGATATTCCCATTCATCTCGTCGATGGATACCGTGGTATCAGGTTCACGGACATAGGTATCGTACACGAAATCGCCGTCGTCACTGTCCACGTCCATCATCTCGGTGTCGACCTCTATCGTGACTGTGTCCGGATGCCGATCCTTGTATCTGAGCGGCGGAGACTTGGGTTTATACTTCAGCCTTGTGTGGCCATTCGGCAACATCGGCTGAGCGTCACTGGATTCAACCTCCGCGGCAAACCGCTCCATTTCAGCAAGGATGTTTGATGGCGGCGGTTCGTTCGGGGTAATTGCAACGCTATTGTGACTGTCGATTGACTCGTTCGAGCCATGCGGCTTTAGACGAGTGGTTGAGCCTGGCCTCCGTAAAGGTGGTGCGGTCATATCTAAGCCGGGCTGTTCGCGATATGGATCTGCTGCCACAGGCTGATGGCTTTCGTGTCTCCTGCTGGGCGGGAACGCCGGTCGTCGCTTCTCTGTAAATATCGGCCCTTCCCGCTTTGTGACGCCATTTGCGGAGATTCGTGGAGAATCTACGGATGCCCGTCCTGAGAGGTGAAAGCGGCGGTGTGCGCTCGCGCTGGAGACTTCGGGGGTGGTTGCTGCCGGAGCTCGCAATTGGCGATCAAGAACATTCTCCTGCCCGGGAAGAGTGGTGCGTATGACAGGAACTCCGTTGTTTACTTGCTGGCTAGTGGATCGTCGCGGCGCATCCTGACGGCGGAAAATGTAGCCTGGGGCAACCCGCCTCTTGACATGGCCGCGCGTCTGGTTCTCGAGGACTGCAAAGAGTCAGTGGGCAGGCCGGTCGGGGAGTAAGTAGCCACTCACTTAGAGTATCAACTGCTTCCTCGTCTCGCTTGCGCTTGACGGTTACGGTCTGTGGGGGAAGCTGGGACATGCTTGTCTGTTTGGGTGTGGTTTCGGAAAGCTGAGGGATTGGGTTTTTTTGTTCTTGAAGGTTGCTTTTATGTCGGATAGGAGTAGCAGCGTACCGGTTCGTGTAGTGGTTATGGTTTATGTGAGAGAGCGCATCGCGGGTCTAGTTAGAGTTGCGGCTCAAAGCCACCCGGGCCAAAAAACGTGGGCGGCCCAAGCTCCTGCGACAATCCGCCGTGAACGTCATCTGGAGTCTTACAACAACGGTCGAGCACATGCAGGGAATTCTGTACATCTCGACCTTGTTGCGCTGCGGTTGATATGTCTTTAACATCGGACTCTATACTGTACATGCTCCCTCGATAGGCCGAAGCCACCATAACACACCCCATCGCCCAATGGCGTCCTCCTCCGCCGCCGGCGCAACCTCCGAGTCTGCACCTCTCCTCGACGCATCCCACCCCCGACGACCGCCACGAACCGTAACCTTCAACCCAACAATCTCCTCCTCCTCGCCTCCCCCCTCCTTCCGCTACACCCCCGCCTCCTCCCGCCAACCCAGCACACAACCGCTCCTCTCCTCCCTCAACTCCAAGCTCCGGCGGCGCAACTCCCAAGGCTCCCCCCTAATCCCGACCTTCCTCCAAAGCGCCTCGGGCCCCAAAATCGGGCCCCAACGCACAACCCGCACAGCCGAGAAACTCAAGCTCCTCCCCGACCCGGCCGCGCTCTCGGACGGACCGGACGAAGAAAGCGGCCGCGACGTCTACGCGCAGTTCACGCGGATCAAGGACCCGACCGCGCGACGCGATGCAGCTCGACTCGGGAAAGAAGACCGCGAGCGCCTGCCGCGCGTTACGGCGTACTGCACGGCGTCGAGCTACCGGATGGCGGAGCTGATGCGCTGGCTCAAGGGGAAGGGTCGCAGCCGGGGCGCGAATCCGAAACTGTTCGATGAGTGCATCTACACGCCGTGGCGGTACGAACGCTCCGAGAAGCCGCTGAGTCCCGTGCTGGAGCCGCCGCCGGGGCCGCTGCAGGAGCATAGGCGGTATTCGGATAGCGAGCTCGAGGTACAGGGGAATACCGAACAGAGGCGGGAGGACCTGATTGATTTGCGTGAGCGGGGGGTGGATGGGGCGGCGGGGTCGGCGCTCAGGGCGACGCTGTCGGAGACGGCGGTCGATCCCGCGCTGCTGGGGCCGGTGAATCCGGACTTTGACACCGAGGTCCATGTGCCGGAGCTGTTTCTCTTTGCGTACGGGACGGTGGTACTGTGGGGGCTGTCGCTGAAGGAAGAAGACCGGTTTCTGCGCGAGATTGAGAAGTTTGAGGAGGAGAAGCTGGCCAAGGACGACGTGCAGATTGAGGACTTCAACTTCTACTACACGCGGGAGTACCAGGCCAGGATATACAACGACTTCATCTCGCTGCGGGACAAGAAGGCGTACATGACCAAGCTGGCCATCAGCCACGCGCTTGCGCAGAGCGTCAAGGTGTGTATTTGACCCCTCTTCGGGAACCACCAACCCATGTTAACCCACCTGATTCAACAGACATCCCTCCACGAATCCCTCCTCGCAACCACGATAGCAACCTCCTCCTCCCTTCCCCACCTCCTCAGCACAACCGGAACCATCTCCCTCAGCCGGAAGCAGATAAACCAGCAAATCGGGCACCTCTTCATCCTGCGCATCTCCATCCACCTGCAGGGCTCCGTGCTGGATTCCCCGGAGCTCATGTGGGCGGAGCCGCAGCTCGAGCCCGTGTACACCGCTGTACGGAACTATCTGGAGATGGACCAGAGAGTCAGGATCCTAGGGGAGAGGTTGGGGGTATTAGGGGATCTGCTGGAGGTTATGAGGGGGCAGCTGAGTAGTAGTCATGTGAGTTATTTCCCCCGTCTCCTGCGTTCCCGCCGAGTTTGCTGTGGGCTTCCTGCGCTGTGCTGTGGCAGTAATGCAAAACGTGCTTGTCGAAAGAGTCGGAGTGGAAGCCGGCACTAGGGGTTGTAAGGTCTGTCAACCTCTGGCTGACACTTCTGCAGGGCGAATACCTCGAATGGATCGTCATCGTGCTCATCGCCGCCGAGATCCTGGTCGCGGCTGTGAATATCGTGGTCGATCTGTACGCCGGCGTCGACTGAGAGCACTGCGTAGAAAGAGTAGACGCGGAGGCTTCCGTCGTTTGCGTTTCAGCGGCGCCAGCATGTGTCGTGGGGGAATGTACATGGAGCATGTAGCGGGTTATACCAAGTCCTCGCATCCGAGGTGGAGGCATCTTTCGTCAGTCGGTATCGGCATGCGGGGCAAGAGGTAGCAATAGCAGAAGGAGGAGGAATGGCGTTCGTGGCGTCGAGGAAAGCTATCAATGAACAACATTATTTTGGCTATGGAAGAAGCCTTTTATGAACCGGGAATCTATCTGTCTCGCGCTTGACGGTGGCTCGGTGCTGTGTACTCGCCTAACGTACCTCCTTCTGGAAGCAGATTAAGACGTCCATCCACCCACGTTGCCTCGGCGCTGCCTATCCATGTGAGCTATCAAAGCCAGGACTCTGGGACGGGGGCTCACTATATGCGTCACTGGAGGCTTATATTTCTGTAGGTCTGACAAGGGTGGCATCAAACGCCCCAGTCAAGCATATTTAGCCTCAGGGATGGGAAAATCGGTCATGTTCAAGTCACGGCGATCGTGGAAGTCTGTCAAAGAGAGTCCATTTTCCGCGCTCCACGGCGAGCGGCTACATACGCACCTCATGGATATCTAACGCCGTGCCAACGAATCGAACCTCAAATATGAACGAATGAAAAGGGGGGTTAGGAAACGAGCGTAAAAGTGATGCCGTCCTTGCCCCAGCGCGCCCCGCACACTCAAAAAATAGAAACCCAGATGCCCCTCTTAGAGTGCTATCCACATCCCATGCTTCGTGCCATCAGAGGAATCCCTTACGCGCCGTTGCCGTTGTAGGCAATCCTGTTCGGGCTGCCGGCTCCTGCGTTCGTGATCTTGCCGGTCGTGGAGAGCGCAACAATGCGATCCCTGACCGACTGCGGCGAGGCGAGGCCCTCGAGCGCCTTGAGGTAGACAACGAGGCCAGCGACGTGCGGGCAGGCCATGCTGGTGCCGGAGATGGTATTGGTGGCGGTGTTGGAGCCGATCCAGGTGGAGAGGATGGAGGTGCCCGGGGCGAAGACGTCGAGGACGGCGCCGAAGTTAGAGAACGAGGAGCGTGCGTTGTTGGACTGGATTGAGCCAACGGTGATGGCGTTGGGAGCGGAGGCCGGGGAGGTGTTGGCGGCATCGACCTGGTGGCGGTGGGTTAGTACGGCGTCACATGGTTCCGGGTTTGATGGATTGAGAACTCACGTTGCTGTTGCCGGCGGCGACGACGGTCGAGACCCCGGAGGTGAAGGCGGACTGCACGGCGTTGTTGAAGGCCGCAGAGTAGCCGCCGCCCAAGCTCATGCTGATGACGGCCTTGGAGGCGCGGCCCTTGTTGACGATGTCGTTGACGGCCCAGTTGTAGCCAGCAAGGATGACGGAAGTGGAGCCCTGTGCATGGCATCGTTAGTACCATCCTTCACGGCTGCTGATAGGAAACCATCTTACAGAGTTGCCCTCGAAGACCTTGACGGAGATGAGGTTCGTGTTCTTAGAGACGCCGTACCTGGCGCTGCCTATGGTGCCAGCGCAGTGAGTGCCGTGGCCGTCACGATCAGCGTGGGTGACACCGCTGACAGCGTTGTAGCCCAGGCTAGCACGGCCGCCGAACTCGGTGTGAGCTGTGTTGATGCCCGTGTCGACTACGTAAGCGTAGGTGCCCTGGCCGGCGGTGGTGTCGTAGGCGTAGCTGGTGAAACCAGGGTTGCGGTGGCTAATTGAGCCGAGGCCCCATGGAGCACCAGTCTGGGTGGTGAGAGCATACGTGTGCCAGATCTGGTCGATCTCGACAGCAGCGACCTGACAGAGGGGTTAGCGGGGTCTTCAAGAATTGCGCTGCCAGGGGTGAAGTGAGCATACATCAGCGCTGGCCTTGATCGCGTTGATGGTGGCGTCGTCGAACTCTCCGGCATAGCCAGTGAAAGTGCCGTTATACTTCTGCTCAATACCCTTGCGGTTGGCCTTGTTCTTTCCGTCACGGCGCTCGAGTTCAAGGCTGCGGCGGTGGACATCGGTCACCCAGGCGACGTGGGCTTCAGCCTTTGGGGGCGCAATGCCTTCCTTGAGCGTGATGATGTACTTTCCAGGAATGGCCTGGATGCCGAATGTGTCATCCTGCGGGACGGGAGCAGCAGCGATGAGAGGGATCAGGGCTCCGAGGAGCAGAAGACCGCGTTTGAGGGACAGCATGTTGAATGAAAGACTTTAAGTGAGAGACCTGCTGCTGAAGTGACTGTGAAGCGAAGTGTTGTTGTTGGATGAAGACGAACTGGGCATCCTCAAGCCAGTATAAGTACCCGTGAAGAGCATTGTAACAGACGCTCCCCAAAGCCCGTGAAGTGGAGAACAATGACCATTCCTCCTGCTTATTCCGTACAAGTAAGCTCCAGAAGGCTACGCATTGGACATTACAGAGGCGCACCCCGGGAGTTAGCGGCATCTGGGAGATTGACGGTCCTCTGCGGCTCGGAGCGCTGGCGATGGTGAGGCGGGAGGGGGTGAAGGTGACTCGGGAAGACCTCGTGCAGTGCTCCGAGGCGCTCAAAGTAGAATGAAGAAGGAGCTTAGATATGGAGGACGTTGATCAGCCCGGAGGATCTAATCGTCTCAGGCTTGCTATTGGTCGCTCGCTCGAAGCCAAGTGGGCGCCGCTGCTCGGGATGGTTGCCGGCACCTTCACCTGCCAACAGCGGCTGTTACTGGCGCAGATTGATATATTGCTGCTATGTTCGACCTTCTGGATGAAGAGAAGATCCTCGTGCTATCAGAGATACCCCACGTTTCGGCTTCTTGCTCTTATCCTTTGGCGCTGGAAACCGTTGCGCTGGAAGCTATTGTTGAAGACCAACATTGGAGAGCAGCCGGTGCAAGGTCCACCAGCCACGCTTCTGCCGGGTCTCTCCATGGCTCACATGAGCCCCTGAGGCTAAGCTAACGCCTCTGCCGATCTGCATGGCCCCCAAGCTGCCTTGCATGGGACTGTTTCGCCGGCCGCTGAACGAGCACACGGGACTGATCTGGGCTAAAGCGTTAGTCTAATTTCAAAGCTGACCACTGACGGATCTCATACCGAGACCACTGAGATGTCGTGATGTGCTTCAACTGTATTCGGCGTCTTTATGCTGCCGTTGAGCCTCTGTGGCTGCTTGTCTTTGTCTCAAGAGATGGTGCCAAATAACACAAAGACACGTTGGCCGATAGTGGTGTGCTGCAACGAAGGGTAGTCGATTGCGACATATCACCGACTTCCTCTTTCGTCCAAGCCTCTCGCTCGTGGCTTGATAGCCGTCGGAAGCGGGCGGTCACAGGGGCTGCTCACCAAGTCATTCGCGGTGCAAGCGCTGTGGTGCGAATAACGTTATCTGCCATTGCTGCAGGGATTCGCTTGGGATTGCCTTTATCGCGGAGATGTTCCAGCAGACCCCTTGCAGGAGCTCACAGGCTGTCAGGCAGCATTTCATGCATAAGCCCGCATGCTCTCCGCAGCGACGTGATATTAAAGTTGACATGCCTGCGGCCATCTGCGCCACTCCGATCTGACCTGCCTGACAGAGCAGAACGCCGAAAAGTCCATCTCGCCTCCACGTACAAGGCTTGTCGGATGAAGGGGACGACCAGTACACGCCGTTGATCAAAGCGCCGTCCTGCATTACCCCAGATGTTTCCACCAGAGCTGAAACAATGCTGCGACAAATCCGTGTGATCCGGTAATTTTGGGGCGGTGATTGGAGATTCCCATCAATACCGTCGGTGGGCAATTGTGGCATGAGTTGAGAGAAGGCTAATCTCTCGCGGTGTCGCACACGATCCCGTTGACGATTGGGACGACGACATGCTAGGTCACCCATGGCTGAATGCTGGCATGAGGCTGGTGTACCAGGTTGCCCGAGCGGCTGCGTGCCGTATCTCATGCGGGCGCGGCGGGTGACTTTCTGCACGCCCAGGACACTAATATGGAGGATCTGGATGACGCGCCTGCGATACGGCGTGCTTTGGTGGTTACTTCTCCTCTCAAAGTGCGCCTCGACGGGACAATATGACCGTTCGACATCCACCTTCCGCATTGCGACAATCGGACAACGGCTTTCATGATGACCGTTTATTGCCGACTGACGGAGAGCAGAACTGTCCGAAGCCGAGATTCGATGATTGTGTTATTCGGCGAATGGGTTGCAAACATCTAAGGGTGCGAGATGCAAGTGGTGGAGGAGAAAGGGGTGCGGTCAGATATGTCACGTGCACATGTGCGATGCCTTAACCATACCCTGATGGCATTACAAGAGGGCTCTAAGAACTATTGCACAAAGACTATGGTCGAGAGATGTCTCAGATATAAGAAACTTTCACACCCATTCCGACTGTTTTCCTGATCTTCTCCCACACTTGTCTCATTAGCCTTCGTATCCTTTCTCTCAGGTCTCGCCTCCCAAAAGCTAAGAAGAACACCATGAGAAAGAGCAGCGTCCGCAGCATTGCCATCGGACTGGCTGTCATGCTCTGTGCCGTGCTCCGCAGCAAGATCTGCATATTGCTTAATGCGGACGATGCACGCTGATAAAAACCGGGAGGTGGCGTGGTTGCTTTCTTTTTCGCTGGCGCTGATGGCTTGCTTGATGGTGTCTGTTGCCTGCCGCCATTTGCCGCCTTAGGCCGCCCGTCCTCAGACCGCGGTAACGAGGTCGATGCCGGCGGGCTCGTCGCTGCTCGCTTGCTTTCCTCGTCTCTCCGCCTTCTCTCGTCCTCTGCCGCCGCCCTCCTCTCTTCGGACTGGCGTCGGCGAAGCTGAAGCTCCTCTTCCTGCCGCTTCCTCAGCTCTGCCTCACGCTCAGCAGCATTGTCCTTCTCTGCCCTGAGCCCATGCAGCGCAAGCAAAAACGCGTCTTTTCGCTCATCATCTAGCACCTCACTCATACTTATGAACTCCCTTGCGTAATCCCATTCCTCATTCCGCGGTAGGACGTGCAAGGTATACAGCTCAAGCAGCTTCAGCCTGGTGTTCAGGTCTCTGGGCGTAGCTGTGCCATTGCCGTGTGGTTCGGCGCGCCTCTCCTTGTATAAGGACGAGTCATCGATCGCGAAGGTTGGGTGAGCTGTGGCGGATAGATATGTCTCAAGCCGTTGCTGATTCAGCCTCTGGTCCGGCGAGTGTGTGAGCAGCAACGTAGCTCTATGCTTTCGTGTCAGCCTCGTAGCAAGTGTGTCAGGGAAAGAGGCACATACAGGTTGATGACAACCTCAGCATCGACGTCACCCTCAGACCCTCCGTACCCATCCCGCACGACCTCCTCCCAGATGCTGCCATCGCGCGTCTTGGCAACTAGAGCTTTCCACTTCGCGGCGCCGAATGCGTGTTTGCCCTCCTCAGACCCCAGTTCCACAACCGCGTTAAGAAAGGTGAGATAGAAGGACCACACCTTCACCCTCGTTCCCCTCGAAGCCGCCGCAATGGGTGCGGGCGCGGCCTGCTCCTCTCCATCGGTCTGATCATCTTGCCCGTCGGTGGAGTCTGGTAGCCGGGTTGGGGGGGTAATGATAGGCTCGATGGTCGACAGAGCCTCAGGCAGGCGGCGCGTCAAGAAGAGCTGCGCGGCTTGGCGGTAGGTCTTCGCGATCTGGGAGGACTGGTGACGGGAGTTGGAGAGGGAGGATATGCTTGATGAGAGCAGGCTGGACGCGGAGGGGTCGGAGTAGGGATTGTGGGCCATAATGGGCTTGGTGGGTGCGCGATTAGGGTACTTGAGACGCCGGCAGGATGCTATACTGGCATTAGGTTAATATTAGAGTCCGCGAGAACGCGGTGGGAGAGCTGGTGTTGTTGAAGATGCCATTGGAATGGAATTGGCGTTTGGCGCTGGACCTCGGTACAACGTGACATCAGGCGTCTCAGGCCGGGCTAAGACTTCGGACATTGAGACCTGATGGTACAAGGGCAGATGCGTCTAAACGATATCTTATGTCTTGTATTCAGTGTCAGACATGGATTTTCTTCCTGCGAGCCGTGTATTAGCTGAGGTGAGGGCAAACACGACTTACTTGATGCTACATCAGTTACGGTTCATAATAGATTTCGGGATTGCTGTCAACATGGTAAAACCTGCGCTTCTTCCGTGACTTCTCTACAACATCCAGCACCGTAGCGTGAACTGCTCCAGTTAAAGAGCATCACACACTGCGAAGTCTCTGGTCCGCTCGCTACAGTAGGACTGTACTCCAGTACTGCCTGTCTTTGCTTCTTGTACGTTTGCTTTTGTAAAAGTCAAACGCTTCCGTTACAAGCTTCTCAAATTAACTTGTTCGCCACAACTCCTACATCTTCAGCACCTCACAGCCCACGATGGAAATTGATCGTACCGCTTTCTATCCACGTCTCCTTGAGATACTCCAACACATCTCCGAGTCGCATTTCGTCGCTATCGATCTCGAGTTGTCAGGCATAGCAAGCAAATCTCGCATCTCCCAGGGCCGCCATACTCTCCAGGAGCGTTACAGCCAAGTCCGGGATGCCGCCAATCGCTACCAGATTTTGCAGATTGGCTTGACGTGCGTGGAGCAGGATGAAGAGCAGCAAAAGTATGTTGTACGACCATACAACTTCAATCTCAACCCAACGGTAGAGGAAAGCCTGGGGATTGAGCGTGACTTCGGCTTCAGCAGCTCTGCCGTGGACTTCCTCGTGAGCCACGGGTTTGACATGGGGTTACCGTTCCATAGCGGCGTCGGCTACTTGAGCCGAGAAGAGGCGAAGAAGGCCAAGGAGATAGCGAACGAGAAGTTGACGAAGAGTGATATTGCGGACGTCCAGTTGAAGGAGGACGATCTGCTGAGCTTAGCTTTCATGAAGAAGGTGAGGATGGAGCTGGATGCATGGATCAAAGGCGGCATGGTATGTTATCGCAAGGTTCTTCAGACTTCAATTTCGTCTTTACTTGCACACGTCTCGAAATCTCGCCTGTTCCACACTCTCAACCGCGCGTTTCTCGTTCCTGAACCGGCATCTAGAACTTGCTTTCTTGCTCTGCATGCTAGGCGATAGGTGTTGCGACTCTTAGTCCTAGTATGGCACCTCCTTCAGGGACATAACAAAGCTGTGAGCCGCCTAGTGGTATGTGTGGAGCAAAACCGCGGCTGTAGCGTAAGGCTATTACTCCATATGACGCCGATTCGGCCCGTTGTTCCTACGCCTATGGGGGGCATGAGTCCGCACAGCAACACTTATCTTTGCAGGCCGCCGCAGCTATTCTGGCTCTTACCATAATTCCACACAAAGCTAACTTCTTAGTCCAAAAATTACCTCAACATCACCTCCAGCAAATCCGTAGATCCCCTCTTCCCAGAGCTGAACGCCTTCGAGAGGCGTCTGGTCCACCAACTCGTCCGCGCTGAGTATCCCGAATTCATCACGCTGTCGAAGCCAGCCGCCGTTCAGATCAAACCTCTCGACGTCGAACGGGAGGAAGCGTACAGGAAACGCAAAAAGAAAGCGGCGAGTCTCAGAATCGCCGAACGAACCGCATTCCGCTGGGTCATCGAGGCCCTGTGTGGCGGCTCTCTTAACCGCATACAGCTCGAATGGTTCGCCACAAACCCGGAGACGGGCGAAGCCAAATACTGCGATATCGATGACTATAGTGCCAGGTTTGATCGCGCTAGGAGTCTATTAGAACGGCGCCGGCCAGTGCTTGTGGGTCACAACGTATTCACGGACTTGGTTAATCTCTACAAGTGCTTCATTGGGCCGCTGCCGGAGACAGTGGAGAATTTCGCCGAGAAGACCCATGAGCTATTTCCGGTGGTTGTTGATACTAAGTACATGGCTACACACAACTGTGGAGACATCAACCCGAAAAGCTCGCTGGAAGAGATTGAAGAGCAGTTGCGACTACGGGAGAAGCCACATATCGGTAAGTTTCATACGAAAGCCCTCTTTAGGATCACCCAGCATGGTGAAAGTCACTTCTGTTGAGAACAGTTCCGAGGCAACGGCATTCATACAAAATCTGTCGTCAGATTAAGCATAAGGCTAACTTCATCTAGAAACTCATGCCCGGTTCACGAAATACGCTACAGCCGAGGCAGCCCATGAAGCCGGTTACGACAGCTGCTTGACCGCACTTGTGATGATACTGCTTTCCGCCAAGCTCGAAGCCGCAGATACCTACACGGGCGACGCCGAAAAGCCCGATCCGGAAGATGTTCCTGCTGCAGCACCCAAAGACGCAAAACCATCTGCCGACCTTATCCAAAATGGACTCAACATACCCCATGTGTCTACCACTTTCGTAGGCTTGGCTCCGAAGTTGCCCGCTCCAGCTTTGGTCACGCCTCTCCCTCCGACGTTGGCCCCAGCTCCCATCTCAGCGGCAAAAGCCAAGAAGCAACGTCGAAAGGCAAAGAAAGCATCCGCCACCCCTACTATCGAGGTCGCACTTCCAACTGAAGGAGTCCAGGAAGATGCAGGTGTTCCGGATTCAGCCACAAGGTACTTACCTGTTCCCTCTTATACCTTTGACAATTCTCATACTCTTCACCCGGCCCCCGCCACACTTGGGTCCTGCCACTCACCCTCGCCATTCTTTGACTGACATGTGAACTAGTCGCTTCTCACACGCCAACCCCTTCGCCAACCTAACAGACACCTCCGCCGACGAATCCAACAGCGCCAAGGAAGATGTCCCGGTCGCGAATGGCGACGTGGTAAAACCATCCACCGTTTCTAGCGACTCACCAACAGACGAGGAAAGAGTCGAACACGTCTGGGGATCCCCTCTTTCACCTTCAGCCGCTGCACGCAGACCAGGCTGGGCAGTTGAGGAACCTGTAGGCACAGAGCCTCCGCTGCCGGACCTCAGTGCCGTACGGGTGCCGGGCGAAATGATGCCGCCTTTTGATAGCGCCGCCGGGTTCTGGGAGGTGTATGGGAACAAGCTCCGGGTGTTTGGGACTGTGGAGGCGATCTGTCCGCTTGTCTAGTCAGCTGTGCGGGATCGGATGGAAGTTTCTGGCGTCTGCTTGAGGGTTGCATCTAGAGGTGGATCTGGGGAGGCCCAGGGGTTGCGGTTCGATAGCAACTCATGCGTTTTCGGGCAATATCATATCCCACAGAGGACGATTTACCTCCACCAGCGTCCATCTGGACGCAGGAGGCTTCGTACCGTTGGGGCTTGCAGTCCGATAATCATACGTGTGTTGACAATCCCACACCCACAAATGGCGGTTCATCTACACTCACCGTCCATCCCAACGCAGAAGGCTCCGTGCCGTTCAAGCATAGATTCAGCAGCAATAAATTGCAGAAAATAGAGGGCTTAGACGTTTTGATGCTCAAGCGCGCCGTCATGACCGTTGGTAACACATCCCCCGGAGCCGACGATGTGACATAGTTCGCAACTGCGTGGATAGTTGAGACTGCATATACTCCGTACTTGACTCTACCTGATATCAAACACACGCAGCGGAAACTCATCACGATTCCTCTCCGCCTCTTCCCAGGCACTGCCGTCCATGATGCCGTGCACGTAACATTCGCCGATGAAATAGAACCATGGCTCCTTCGCCTCTGTGCCAGCTTCTGCTCCTGATTCTGATTTATCTATCCCAGTCCTTAAGATAAAGGGGACTTTTCCACCGGCTAGCAAAACGACATGGCCACCGATCTGGGTGAGATGGGGGCCGAGTCCCAGATAGCCTTTTGCAGTGACGAAGAATGTGCGTTTAAGACAGAAGCTCCCCACTAGCACTCCAAAGTCGAAGCTACTGCCATAGGGAGCAATAGCTTGGAGCAAACTCTGGTACGAGGGTGGAAGAGATGAGAAGGAAGGATCGAATGTATGCCAGGAGGCAGCAAAATCCGCGAACAAGATTTCAGAACCCGTGTAACCTGGCCTTGCACTTATGGAACGAGGTAAGTCTGCTTGGTCGATGGGGGCAAGGCTCTGAGTAGACGAATCAGGATTGCTATCTGGAGAGCGGGATGACGGAGATACATCGTGATAGTGTATAGGCTGCGATACTGGCGTGGCTAATAAATCCGTGTCGAGCGCTTGGGGAGGATCCTCGTATTTGTCAAACCGGTCGGTATTACAGATCAGCGTCTTGAGGTATGCTTCCAAAATGTCCTCACCAGTGGGATAGGGGGTAGCCACATTTTCGACGGTGAACAGCCACAGCGCACGAACGACCTCTAGCAGCAAGTGCGTGACTACATCGTCTACTTTGTCGTAAGAATGAGGAAATTCAGTCGGGAGTACACCCGCCACCTTGTCAAAATGGATTCCCTGAATACATAGGGATTCTTCTAGTGTAGAGGGATGCACGATTACTCTTGATTGCGCCGAAGCGCGGAACCCACGCACTTGTCCGAGGATGCGTTCTGTGAATTGAGCTTCGTAAAAGTTCGGGACCCATGTTGGAAGATTGACAAAATCGAAGCAGGGGGAGTATCCGGGGCGCGTATAGAAATCGACAAGGGATATAATGTCTAGTGAGCGGTTTTGGTCGATCCATCCACGCGTGAACCTCGTATATACCTGCACCGCAGGCTTCGCGTAATCTGGACGCATGTTTGGCGGTAGATTGTTTACCTGATCCGTGTCTCCGGCCAGACTAAGCAGCGCATAGATTTTATCGCGTGTATCAGAAGCGTAGAAACCCCTCGCCAGGACCAAAACGTCTAATATTTTCAGACCCTGAAGTTTCCCAGGCGACATGATACGCTCCCACAGGGGCAAGAGAAATAACATGTGAACGCTGTCCATAGAGAGGTCGCGATATCGATAAACCGCTTGGCGTTGCCATGCACTTGCGAGCACAACAAACTCCCACTGCATTCGCCATTCTCCGTACCGGATCCACGTTGACGAGGAAGAGTAGAAAACTTCCTGTAGGACCCATATGCGTCTAAACCAAGGGAGGCTGAAAAAGTGTGATAAAGCAATAGCCATCGCTTGGTAACGAGTTCGCCATCCCTCATCGAGGTTTTCTGAAGGCCGCATCGACTCGCTCAACTTTCGCCTAAGGATTTCTACATCATGTGAATCCAGAAGCTCATCGTGTCCCAAGCCGGTCAACTGCTTAATCTCTTCTACAAGCGCGTCGACGAATGTGAGGACTTGCGGATTGAGTAGATATTTGAGGTCGGCGAGCCAGATCAGAACGCGCGCAGCGTTGTAGTATATTTCGGCCATCATAGCGACTTGTTGCGTGCGCTCTTCTGTGTCGGACTGGTTAATGCAGATAGCGTCGATCCACATAGTCCGAAAGTCATCTTCGTGTCTCAAATGTCTGAGTGCTGACTCTAGGTTTGCAGTGACTTGAAACCGCTGTTCTTTCATCCCTCTTACATGACTTTCGTCTCCATATCGCAAGGTCACGGTTCTGACATCCTCCGTGCTTCCCCAGTGGTAGGATAGACATTCGTACGGAGCAACTGGCTTCTCTTTGATTGATACTGTAACGAAGCTCAAACTAATCTCCGGCCCCTGGCTCGTCGGATGTAGCAACACATGACGTATTTCTTTTCGAGACCGGTCGAGAGGGACGTAGAAATCATAGATATTCTTGATTGGCCGAACTTGGAGCGCGTTAGTGGCCATGCTCTACTCCTGATCGCTTCAAGCCTTATCGGTTTACAGATATCTCGAAGACAGGTGAAAGCAGGCTGCAGGTTGGCTAGACGAGGACACCGACACCGGAAACGCGGAAGCTTTAGTGATATACACAGATTGGCTACGTCTTCGAAACTGTAAGACGTTTCCGAGGGTACCGGGAATTAAGACAACGGGGATGGCTGCCGGTACATGTAGGGACAGTTTCTGCCTCACCGTGGCCTGGCCTGCCACTGCCTCATCCCCTTTTCTCCTGCGCTGAATATCGAAAGGATGCGAACTCGGGCGGCGATCCACTTGATGGGAAACAGCACCAGTCGATATAAGTCCACTCACACTAGATGATATGCGTAGATAAGCCAGAAGCAGAGTATAGATGGCAGGAAACTGGAGCCACCGCAGAGGTGAGACGAGGTCACATGCGACAGGAGACAACAGCATGGCACCCCGAGGCTGAGACTTCCCCGCAGTCTCATCGAAGCCCGTAGAAGGTCCTCTCCACATCCCGAAAGCCACGCATCTTCAACGGACGGAAAAGATAATTATCACCAACCAAGAGCCGATCTTGCTTTCCCGCCGGGCGGCGAAGACGGACTTCACACCTCCATGTGGTGTCGTCTGGGAACCTTCTGCTTCTTTTAAAGCAGTAGAGCCAGCGCAGAGACGCATTCTCTGCAGCTCAGCTGTCAGGAGTAGGACCAGGCCTGTTTTGGGGGTTATGGCGCCTGCCTACCACACGAAGCTGAACGGCTAAAGATTTGATATCACCTCTTACCCGGCTTCGAATTGTTGGCTGCTCGCGGCTAATCCCGCGTAAGGAAACCCCACAGCTGTTCAGCCGGTCCATTATTGGATAATATAAGAGCTATCACTTATGTTCTCGAGGTTCGGTTGTATGATAGGCAGTCCTACCGCCTAGATATCCTCGATACTCGAGGCTGGCTCTTCGTAACGAGAGCTGAACGCCTATACTATACTAAAAGAATATCCTATCATAAACATAGAAAGGAGGATACCGTTCTTTAGTAATTAGAGGCTGAGCAACCTAAAACATGTTGAGGAGAAGTGATTAAAGAGTCGTCTAGAGTTCGACCCTCTAGCCCTTCCAGCGTCTAGCCATAAGATACCTTTGTCTTTTGACGGGCTTGACCTGTTGCGGAAAACAAAAGATCACCATAGATAACAAATAACTACCTGCTGGATCTTGCTTCCCCGCCCCTTGCGGCGTGTTTAGCTTCAGCCTCTCCAGCTACAAAGGCCGATTTCCGCACGTTCTCCTCTGCGTGTCCTGAACCTGGCTATGCTCTGCATTCCGGCGACGGTCCAGCGTTAAAGAGTGTCATGCGTCTGTGTAACCACTCGTCGTTATGCTCGTCGTTCTTGGGCGAACTCCAGTCTGGGACCCATGTTGGGATTTGCGAAGCCTCGATTTTCCTCTGAGCTGTTACCAATAAGTCCAAGATTTTGAAATGCGTGATTAAGATCATTGCTGTCTGGATATAGACTTCGGATAACGTTTTGGAGTAGTCTGGAACAACGGGCAATTGGTTAAGAAGATGCTGCATGAGGCCAAGAAGGGCATAGACCTTATCACGCCCATTCGAAGGCATCCCGCAGTCTCGTCAGCTGGAGCAGCTCACGGAGCCGTACTGCCTGCGGCTCGGCGGAAAGCTCGTGCTGGTGACGAATGTTTTCCAGATATGCCATGTGATTTCCAAAGGAGGTCAAAATCTCCTCCTGCTTTGCTGAAAGCCTGTCGAAGAACTGCCGACAACATCGTTCAAAGTGTATTGGCACCATCGAATCGGACCGCTCGATTATGTCTAAGGGAGTTGTGATCTCCCCGTAAGTAACAGTAGCCTATTCTGGCAACATGGACGGATTCAACCTTACTGGTTGTTGCCGCGCTACAAAGTCAATAATTCTCTCTCTCTCTTGATCGCCCCTCTCCAAGCCAGATTGTGCGGGGCGGATCTGTCCAGCTTGCTTGCTCTGCTTCAGATATCGTATCCAGAACCGGACTCTCGCCGAGGTAGATCTGAACTTCGGCGGTCTTTGAGTAGATATCCTGCATAATGCTAACTTGATGGATCCTCTCTTCCACGTCTTTCTGGTTGATGCAGATCGCAACTATCCAGATCGTCCGCGTTCGAGATGCTGACCTCAGTCGTCGAAGAGCGGAGCGCAGGTTTGTAGTAGCCTGGAAGACATGGCCGTTCAACTCAATTGGAACCGTGTCCTGCAGATCACCCCATACGTACGACAGAGCTTCGTAGACGGGATTTTTGTTTAATGGGACGACGCTGAGCTCGTAGGAGATCCCATCAGACCAACGGCCTGGGAGTAATAAGGCAACGCGGATTTCGCGACGTTCGACGCTGAGCGGCGTGTAAACACCGTGGGAGCTCAGAGCTTCGGACTCGTCTTGCTGCTCCTGAGATACGTCTTGCAACCTTCGCAACCATGCTCGCTGTGGAAACAGCAGCTTGAGGCAGATAGCTTAAGAAGGATTTGATTGCCTGAGGATGTGATGCTACCAGGCTTTAGTATGTTCCGCATTATAGCTTCTGTCTATACACTCAAAAAACCATTCATCTGTATCATCGGGAGGCTAGAAGCGGGAGGGACTTCTCTCCCCATGGTGGAAGTCTTGAGTGGCAGACATCAGCTTGGAAGAAAGTTCAGCTGGACGGAAGAGGCTGAGCGAATTGGCATGCACGTGACTCCAACCTCTTGGATCAATGGGTGTTCCTGTAACCATTTCAACAATCGATCTGTACGCATTCTCAAGTATCACAAATTGGAAATGATATATGACGTCATGAGGATTCCGGATTCTGTGAGGACTGAATTGGCGGAGGGATGCAGTTCCTGAGCGGGACTTATCAATAGCTCTAGCTCTATTACTTTCATTAGTATTGGTCTCTTGTAAGCTATCGACTCAGTCACCATACACATAGTCCACATGCTGTACACTACACCACCCTGAGGTGGGGATTAAGTATCTGTCCATTACTCTGCCGCTACCGCGTCTCCGCCTCTCCGAATGTGGACACGCCGCCATGAGACTACAGTACAGCTCCACATAACATACACACCACAGACTTTAGGCTGGTGCTCCTGAACGGTATCTCCCTCCTGGTCCGCTTGCTTCCCCTTCTTTCCGCTATGCTGGAACGATCCAGCTGGCTAATAGCGGAATGTGAATGATGAGATCTAGATGATATCAAAACAGAAAAAAAGCCAGGAAAGCACAACAGAAAATGACCTTAGTAAGAACTCGAACGGACAAACGGCGGACGTAAACGAGAGAAGAAAAGTGCTGTTTGCGTAGACGAACGATCCAGCCACAAGTTATTCACACAGAAATGCAGAGCACAACCAGCAGCCAACCCGTGCAACAGTGCAACCAGCAAGATCCAAACCAACGACAACCTAGATGTAAGAACACAGAATAAGAAAAGTGAGAGTACTCAACAAAAGCCCTAGCAGCAACAGCTCCGACAGCTAGTGACCGCATCCTAACACCCTATTGCCCACCCACCTCCTCCTCCGCCCATCCCGGCAACCCCCCACCAAGTCCCGCATGCCCAGCATGCCCATCAATCCCACTAAGCCCACCAAATCCCCCCAAGCCCGCCCCCAAGCCCCCAAACGCACCTCCATGCATTGGCTGCGTAAACGGACCCTGGCTAAAAACCGGCAAGCTCACAGCCCGGGCATGCTGCGCACGGGCGTTGAGGTTTGAAGGGGCGAGAAGGCCGCCGATTGTTGTGGCGGCTGAGATGTTGTTGTTGGAGAGCGAGGCCGAGAGGGAGGAGCCGTTTATGAGGCTGAAAGACGAACTAGGGCCGTGGGTTGGATGGGATGGGTAGGATGGCGCAGATGTAGTGGCGTCGGCCGCGTAGAAGGCTGCCTGGGGGGAGGGATTTGCGAAGGAGGTGGAGTGGTGCTGCTGGTGGTGGGATTGCTGCGGTTGCTGGGACAGGCCATAAGAGGTGCCATCTGGCTGCTGCTGCTGGCTCTGAGCTTGCTGTAGGTACATCATCAGTGGGTTGTTGCCGCCGTTGTTGAGGATGTTGGACGGCATCGGCGCGGCCATTGATTGAAATGGGCCGCTGGAACTGCTGCCCGTGGAGCCTGGCGCACCGGTGTTGCTTGGCGACACGGAACTCTGGCGGTAGCTATTCGGGTGCAGGCCGTTTGTTGGAGGCGGAGAAGTAGTGCCGTCCTGCATGTTGGCCTGTCGCTGCTGATGCTGGTGCTGCATGTTATTGGTCTGGCGAGGCGCGTTGCCGCAGCGGTCCTTGCCGAAGTTGACCTTAAACCGCTTGTACTCTTCCCTGCCGCGCACGGCTTCGATTGCCTTAATGGCGTTGGCGATGTTGGTGAAGTTGACAAAGGCGCAGCTCTTCTCGCGGAGAGTGTTTACCAGCTCGATCTCGCCGTACTCGGAGAAGTCCTGCCGGAGCCGGTCCTCGCTCCAGGACTCGTCGAGGTTGCCGATGTACACGTTTCGCGAGGCGCCGCCGCTGACGGCCAGTGCAATCGCGGGGGGAAGCGCGCCAGAGTGCTTGCCCCAGCCAATCTTTAGCCGGCGGTTGTGGATCATCAGTCCCTGGAGGTTGCTTAGAGCATAGAAAGACGCGGCCGATGTCGGGTCAATGAATGTCACGAAGCAGATGTGCTTGTCTGGAATGTACCGAATGTGGTGCAACAGACCGCCTCTTACAACGTTACAGATCTCCTCGATGGTAGTCTCCGGATGAATGTTGCCGAGATACACGGTCCTGTTTCCAAGATTATTGACGCCACCAGCTGAGGTAGCTACGGCGGCTGCGGCAACTGATTGCTGAGCTAGCGCGTTTGAGATCAAGTCTCTGTCCGCACCATTCAGCACATGCGCATAACCCGGCGCAATGCCAAGGTACTGCGCAGCGTTCTGCTGCTGGGTCTTCGAGACGTATGCGCACCGGTCCTTGCCGTAGTAGACACGACGCGGCGCTTGCCATTTCGGCTCCTGAGGAAGTTGCGCGACAGCTTTCATGGCGTTGCTGATTGATAGGAAATGGACGAACCCAATCGCCTTCTCCCTTACAATCTTGACTGTATCGATAGGACCGAATTTGCCTAGGTCTTCTCGGAGTTCCTCTTCCGTCACGTCTTCCGAAAGGTTCCCAAGGTAAACGTTGCGCGACGCGCCCGACTGCTGTACTGCGAGAGCGACTGATGTCGGTACCTGCGAGGGCTTGCCCCACCCAATCTTGATGTCTTGACCTCTAACCGCCAGCTTCTTGAGGATAGCATCGGAATGAAAGTGGGTAGCAGAGCTGCTATCAAGGAAAGAGATGAACGCGCAGTTCTTGTCCGGTAGTAAACGGACAGATTCAATCTGGCCGCTGCGCACGTGACCGAGGATTTCTTCGGCTGAGGTCTCAGGAGGGATGTTGCCGAGGTATACGGTTCGGCTTGTACCAGAGACCAAGCCTGGCGCCATGTGCATAGCACCACCGAGACCACCCAAGGTCTGGCCTGCCAGGCTGCCGAAAGTTCCTGTCGGAGACTGGGGACCACCGAAGAAGCTAGTTGCATTCATGCCCTGATGCGAGAGCATATTGTGATATAGCTGAGGAGATAGCGGCTGATGCTGCTGGATCGGGCTGCCCATTGAGGTCTGCTGGTTCTGTTGCTGGTTTGACGTGTTTTGTTGGCCAAAGCTGGAGAAGCTCTGGAACTGGGGAGAAGCAAACGTGTTTGGCGAACCAGGCTGAAATGGACTGCCCAATAGCAGCTGAGAGGGAAGCAGCGGTGTAAAGTTCATGTTGAAAGCGGTTCCTGGTGTCTGTATCTCGCCTGCATTTTGCATACTCTGGCCAAGTCTGCCTGTGTTGATGTTCGGAACATTGCCTCGCTGCGGGTGTCTGTCCCCATAGCCGCCAATTGAGCCTTGTGTCTGATGAAAGCCGCCGTGGGAGAAGCCGCCGTGTTCGCCGTTGATTGATGGCTTTTGATGATTTGAAACGAAACGGCCAGCGCCGGGCCCGCTCGGAATTGAGTCTGAGTATTGCATACCGAGAAGGTGTGGTGGCAGGACTATGTTGTCCCGCGCGATTTGCGATAATACAGCCGTGGTGATGGCTCAAGAGCGTCCGGTACGGGAGGACCGGACAGGAATTACTAGGGTGTGATTAAAGCGATAAAATGCCTCTCGGCTGGTATAGACAACGAAGGGATATCGTGGAACGAATGGTTCAGAGTCGCTGCTGTTGGCAGCAATTAGCATTCTTTACCTGTAGGAATGCGATACAGACAGCAGGCGTTCGAACTTACCAGGACCAATGAAGGGGCTCCCGGAGCAAGCCAAGCTCCTGAAATTACAAAAAAGGCACTCTCGAAGCTCCTCCGAATTATTCTTCCTGACAGATGCGAACACAGCGAAAGTTGATCCAAGGCCCAGTGAATCCAAACAGCAGGTTGCAAAATTTTGTACTACGTACTGCTGAGCGGGTAGAGCTCGAGAACAAGATGAACAATCGAATCACGATGGGGTATCTCAAGGGTCGAAAGCGAAGGCAGTTATTCTGATGATCTGCAACGAGCTTGAAACGAGGCTTGTCTCGAATGATAGGCGAGTCGGTACAGCTGTGCTAATGAGCGAAGGGTGCAAACGAATGTAGAACTAAACGCGCTGTCTCTAGCGGCAACGGCAGAGGCAGACCAAAGTTAATAGAGAATGTCGAGGGAGGAAGAAGTAGAAAGGTGGAGCTCGATGCAGGAACGAGTGATGGAGGAGGGTACCTATGGCGCATATGTATGACCGAAGGCGCGCAGAGACAGGAGGTTGGTGGACGGGCTTCTCGAAATGACGTTGCTAAAAGGGGTTAGACCTCCCGCGGGCTATGAGCATCGGGATCCCTGGGCCCTAGGACCTGCAGGGAACCTGAAGAGCCCTGGAGAACTCTGAAGATGCCCTGGAGAGCCTCAACCTCGACAAGCTGGATATGAGCGACGAGCAGCTGACGACTAGAATGAAGCAGTGTTGTTCTCTGTTGCGTTGTACGGAAAGAGAGACATTGAGAGGGGACGAACAACATAGATAGGATCGTGACATGCTACACCTCTGCCAGCTGATCTCCAATGCCTGTGCCTGGCGTGCCTGGCGCTACTAGAGTCGCCGGCTATTGAGCTGCACGGGCCTAAGGCGGGACCACATCATCCTGTGTTGTGGAACGGTGCCTGACGCGAGCGGCTCGGACGAGCGACAAAGCGCTGATTGCAATCTCCTCAGTCTGCTGGAGCGTCATCGGCCCTGCCGCTCGCTGTTGTTTGCCCGTGTTCGAGAAGCCGAAGTCAGCAGCCAGCCGAGCAGCCGATCAACGGTCAGACTAGAAGTCTCGAGGTCACGTGCACGCGTCCAGATCTTCCCACCCAAGCTCTGCTCCGAGAGAGGTGCGAAGTTGCGTTTGACAACTGAGTGGTCGATTGTTTGCAGCGGCAGTAAGAGACCTTGCGCTCGCGGTGCTCGTTGGCTTTACCGATGCATCAATGGCAGAACTGTACCCGTCGATAACACAGTGCGCCATCGTGGCTGCTGCCCTCAAGATCCTGTTGTTCCCGGCGTAGTATGCTTGGACCCTGCTGAAATATGACATTCATAAAGGTACTAAAAAGAATCTGACAGTAAATCCACGGACTTCGAGGTGCACCGGAATTGGCTAGCCATCACGCACTCCCTGCCTGTCAAGCAGTGGTACTATGAGGTACTTTCTTCCGCAATGTTCAGCTTCGTCTGACTAACTTGGATCAGAAAACTTCCGAATGGACTCTTGACTATCCGCCGTTTTTCGCGTACTTTGAATGGATCTTGTCTCAGGCAGCCGCTCTTGTCGAGCCTGAACTTCTCCAAGTCAATAACCTGAACTATGACAGCTGGCGCACCGTGTACTTCCAGAGGACGACAGTCATTGTCACAGAACTTGTGCTCATCTATGCCTTGCATCTGTAACTTCACTCAGTCAGTCACCTGTGATGTTGAACTGACCGGAGCATGGCAGATATGTCAAGAGCTCAGAATCAAGAATGACCGCCCACGCAGCGGCGTTGTTCATCCTCTTGTCGCCCGGTCTTCTAATAATTGACCACATCCACTTCCAGTACAACGGCTTCCTGTACGGCATCCTGATTTGGTCGCTCGTCCTCGCCCGGAACAGGTCAACCTTGCTGTATAGCGGACTGCTCTTTGCAGCGCTGCTATGTCTGAAGCATATATACCTTTACTTGGCCCCGGCGTACTTCGTCTTCTTGCTCAGAGCGTACTGTCTGAGGCCGAATTCAATCTTCCGAATCCGATTTAGTAATGCATTTAAGCTAGGAGCGGGCATTATCGGCATCTTCGCTGCAGCGTTCGGCCCTTTCGTATACTGGAACCAGGTGCCGCAACTGCTCAGTCGGCTCTTCCCGTTTTCGAGAGGATTATGTCACGCGTATTGGGCGCCCAATGTGTGGGCGATGTACTCCTTCACAGACAGGGTTCTCATATACTGTAAGCCAACCACAATCCAGCCTTGACTTGGGTTCTCTGACAGACGGCAGTGGCGCCATACCTTGGGCTTCCTGTCAATAGCGCTGCAGTTACCAGCGTGACCAGAGGTCTAGTCGGAGACACCGCTTTTGCGGTACTGCCGGATGTTTCCCCACGAGCTACCTTTATCCTGACCTTGTTCTTCCAAGCGGTGAGTGATTTACCAAGGCACAGTTCGATGGCTTCTGACCTTGCCCAGATTAGCCTCGCCAAGCTCTTTGTGGAGCCTACGTGGGAGACTTTCGTCGGCGCAGTCACCCTCTGCGGCTACGCGTCGTTTCTCTTCGGCTGGCACGTCCACGAAAAGGCCATCCTGCTCGTCATTGTTCCTTTCAGCCTGCTGGCTCTCAAAGACCGTCGCTATCTCGGCGCTTTCCGCCCATTGGCTGTGGCCGGTCACGTGTCTCTCTTCCCGCTCCTTTTTACCGTGGCGGAGTTTCCGGTCAAGACAGTGTACACCGTCTTCTGGCTCGTCTTGTTCCTTCTGGCTTTTGACAGACTGGCTCCAGCGTAAGTTGTGTCCGCGGCCGATACTCATTGCAAATCATTGACGTCTGTGTAGTTCACCCCATCCCAGGATCTTCCTATTTGACCGCTTCTCTCTGCTATATATCGCTGTTGCCATTCCGTTGATTGTGTACTGCTCGCTCGTGCATCAGCTGGTTTTCAAGGATAAGTATGAGTTCCTGCCTCTGATGTTCACCAGTTCCTACTCTGCGATAGGGATAGTTGGCAGTTGGATTGGATTTCATGTAGTGTACTTTTCTTCTTAGGCATGTTATCTTAAACCAAGACACTTCACTTGCTAGCAGTAGCATTATGTCGGCGGGTCATGTCACTTTCAAGCGCTCAGAGCGGGATGTTGAAAAGTTCAGACGATATAGATGAAGATGTAGTAGTATAACAGAGTAAAACAGAAGCAAAGTCCTACACTTCACATCCAGCACCTTCCTTGCTGTATAGTATCACATCGGCCTGCTGCAGCTTTAGTGCGGCTTATAACTCATTGATCAGAGCAGTTTCAGAGACAGAAGGAGGCGGGTTGAGATGAGGTGAAGAAGGGATAAGGCGGTGTGTGTGGCTTCAAGCCGGTTTGAGATTTCCAATATGCAGATTCTGTCCCCAACGGCGTACCACAAGATTCTGCTCGTCCGCGCGATCAGAATGAGTATAAACACGTTGGCAGCGCTCCAGCAATCGGTGGGTACGTCGCAGCAAGAAGTTTGCCCATGTTGGTGTTGGTGGGTAGGCACGGTTTGACGGGAGCCAAGGATCAGCCACCGCGCATGACATGGGTGCTCTGATCCGCCGCATATCCACACCAGTGTTCTTGTTAACCCTCTTTCGTCGCATTACCCCTTCCGCGCTGCTTTCGACAACCTTCACCTCCGACCCACCCGCCATCACCACCAGGACCGCCATCCGTCCCCCCGACACGTCCAGACACGCGTCTAGTAGCCAGACGCGTAAAGTGCTTGTATATCAGATTTATTTCCGAGCTGGGAGCCGCAAACCCTACGGAGCTGTCGTCACTTGTTGAGGTGCGCTCTGTGAGCGCGAGGCGAGCTAGCTGAGCTCTGGGCGACCATCCAACATCCATTTAGACCTCAATACACCTTCATAAGCCTGGCATAAAGTCTTAAAGAAATATAGTCCCGGCGAGCATCTCGTAGGGCTGACTGCGCCGGCACGCCTCAGAACCCGCCATTGGAGCTTGAAGGACACATCAAGTCGACCGCAGCCGCAGCCATGGTACATCCATCTGTACCCTCCATATCTGGCGGACCTCTGCTAACACTCAATAGGTACTGATCAAGCGCAAACCCGTCCAATATGTCCCGCCGCCGCCTATCCTAGACAACAATGCAGAGGTGTGTGGGATTTGCGGTATCTCTGGAGTACAGCTGGCTCACTTCGTACACTAGGTCTGGGTCATGCAAGAGACGGGCGAGGTGTTCCTGGACTACGAGAGCTATCTCGATCGGTACGCTGGCCTCCCTCTGACTCCGAGACGACGTCCGCAAACGCTAACCAAGGACAGGCGGGACTATTACAAGCAGGTAAGCCAGATATACATCGCGAACACCGCTATATCACGTTGGGGGTTGTCGTTTACCAGGGTTCAGAGGAAGTTCACGTGCGAGATTACCGGCCACTCCGGCCTGACGTTCTTCCAAGCCAGGGACAGCGAGGTACGGTCCAGCGGACCATTCGTCAGATTGGATCAATGCTGACTTGGAACAGACACAGGGTTCTAAGGCGCTACAGAGCACCTTCCCGGAAGCTCTACGAGACCCTGTGCTACGAAGGGTACAGTTCTCGCCGATATCTCGGATTGACGATCTTGGTAAGCGAGTTACCACACACTCGGGTCAACGAAAGCTAATGTATCTGCCGTGATTAGTCACTACGGTGTATGAAGTAAGCTAGCTGCCAGACCGGCCCCCAAGACGAGTCGGTGTCTAATTGCCTGCAGGAGTTCAAGGAAAATTTCAGCCCAGGCGAGCATGTCATTGTGCTAATGGAGAACGGCGACAGACTGGAAGGAATTGTTCGGAGCCGGACCGATTTTGGTGCACGCATGCAGCCTGACGGCACCAGGAGCGAACAATATTCAAAGTATCTCGTGGGCGTAGAAGCTTTACCCGGGCAGCCGAACGAGATGTATCTGTTGAAGGACCAGATCACGCGGGATCGAAAGGTCTTCACCAAGCAGACTCTGCGCGCTTTCCTCAGAGCAAACATCCTAAGAGAACCGTGGCAAGGCGCGCCTTGGTTGGTGAGAGAGGATGTGGCACAAGAACTTAAGATTCCCATGGACATACCCCCGCATCTCAAGCATGAGGCAGTCATCGCGCAGAAGAAAGCGAAGAATCCGGAGTCGGGAGGAACCTTCTTCAACTTTCTAACAAGCCAGCGGGGAATAGCTTTGACAGACCTCGGCCGGCCAATGTTTGGCGGCTACGGACATCAGCTGTCGCAACAGGATATCAATAGACAGCTTGAGGAGGGACATTACATGTACCTGGATGGACGCAATCCCGTGTTCGCAACGGCACCAGTACCTAACTCCCTCAACAACGCGCCATACGCCAGCCATTTTCACAAGTTGCCCATGCTCCACCCTGGTCCCATTAGAGGACCACCACCTAGACCCCCAGCACCACCACCGCCACCGCCAATCAAGTACCCTATCGACGACCTAGACATTCAACCTCGCCGGAACGGGCTCCAGAGACCACCACTGAAATTTCTTGTGGACGATCCTCCCACGTCTGCGATAGGGAACGGAACTCAGACCGCTACGCATAGCACGGGTATCCTCATGCAATCGATGGTATCGTTGCTGGAAATTTGGAACACCTTGAATGTTCATGCAGAGGTCTTTATTCTCGACTCCTTCACGTTTGATGACTTTATGGATGCCATGCGTTGTCAATCCGAGGAGCTAGAATGCGAACTATTCGTGGAGATGCACTGTGCAGTCCTCAAGCAATTGGTCAGTGCCGATGGTCAGATCCAGGTATCACTTCCCGACCTCGAGGAGGAAGAGGAGGAATCGGAGGAAGACATAAGCACTCTCTCGACGCCGCTACCTGAAGTGGTTCCCAAGATTGAGAAGAGGACCACGCGAAGCAGTCTGGCCAAGTCTGAAGCTGAAGCACTCAAGCAGCCAAGCCCAGCCGTGTCCGATCATAAGACCTCACATCGAGCCGCAGAAATGCTAGCCGATTACGGCTGGGTCGAGAGGCTTGCAGCGCGTGACTTCAAGGACGGTGGCTGGCAGGTCGTCATGGTCGGACTGCTTCGACAGATCTCGCTAGAACCTCACCACAAGGACATCTGCGACAAGATTCTGGCGCAACTGGCCCCAGATGATGAGGAGCCTACGCAAGAGACCGCACGTCGTCAATACAACAAATTGGACATCAATGATCGTCTTGCCGCACTTGAGATCGCCGTCATGCTTGCCACCCGAACAAAAGCCATTCGAGAATACCTCGAGGTGTGCAGTGCTAACATGACCACGCTCAGGAAGGAGAAGATCGAGTGGCAACGGAAGAGGAAGCCACTGTGAGTATCCCATGATACATTGCTCGCTTCACAACTGACATTGAACAGGGTCCAAGAACTGCAAGAGCTCGACGAGCAGCGGAAAATGCTACTACCCGACAACATGCCCGGCTCACCGCTGCAAGAAGTGAGCGAAATCCTCGACACGTCCATGACCGGCATCGAAGACAGCGACAAAGACTCCTCAGCCTCACCTCCCGTCCGCGTCCTCCGGCGCTCCACGGACCGCGCCCACGACCGCAAGCGCAAGCGCGACGAAGAAGCGGCGCGCAAAGCGCAAGAAAAAGCCGACAAAGCCGCCGCAGCAACCTCAAAGCAATCAGCCCAATTCAAGAAAATCCTGCGCGACATCGAGAAGAAGAAAGAAGCGATCCGTGAGTGCGAGGACAAGATCCTGGACTTCGACAATGAGCTCCGTGAGGAAAACTGCCAGCGCACCAAGTGCCTCGGCCGCGACCGCTTCTGCAACCGCTACTACTGGTTCGAGCGTAACGGGATGCCGTTCGCGGGGATGCCGCAAAGCTCGACCGCCGGATATGGCTACGCGAACGGAAGGCTGTGGGTTCAGGGCCCTGACGACTCCGAGCGCAGCGGTTTCATCGACCGTGAGGAGCCTGCGTGGACGGAGTACCGCAACGCGTTCGGGATGACAGTCCCCGAGCGCCGGCTAGAGGAAGAGGGACCTATCCAGCTCTACAACGCGAACTCCTGGGGATACATCGATGATCCGGACGCCGTGGACGCGCTGATCGGCTGGCTGGATGACCGCGGCATCCGCGAGCGGAATCTGAGGAAGGAGCTCCAGATCTGGCGCGCGCCGATCGTGGAATATATGCAGAAGATGAAGGCGCACAATGAGGCGGTGGGAGAGAAGAAGCGCGAGGCGGAAGAGGGGGGAGCGGGTGTTCAGACGAGGCATAAGAAGCATGTGGACCCGAAGACGCTGCATCCGTGCTTAGCGTGGAAAAATAGTCGTGCGGAGGGACAGCTTGGGCATAAGCATGCGGAGCAGCCGAAGCCGAGAAAGCTGAAGAAGGCGAGTGAGCGGAGTTTGAAGGTGCCGCTGGGACGGTCGGGGAAGCCGCTCACGAGGCAGGGGACGCAGTACGGCAAGCGCTGAAGGAGGCTCGTTTGCTCTCGTTGCAAGAGACTCTCTTGACTATTGGCCCCCTCCCTGTAAAGCGGATCTTGAGCAACTACGATTTGGCATTTACGGCGGAACGACTGATGATACACGATGACGAGCACTGGCTGGCGCATTAGGGCGGGCGGGTATTTGGGATTCTCTGCGGACTTGAAAGAGCTCTCTCTTGGCTACCGGTTCTAGCTCGGATCGTGCTTTGCATAGCTTGGGGTTTGGCTGTTCTGTCTGCATAACGATGGCGTCCGTTTCTTGTTACGATACAGGACACAGTGTCCTCGAGGTGCCCAAAACTGGCCCCTTGTACCTTAGATTAAGTCAATCCACTTTTCTGCTGGCACGAGGCTGTGATGTGCCTTATGACAGATCGAAGGCATTGGGCAAAATAAAAGAAAGTGGCAGGACGATGTGCGTTCAAAACGCAAAAAGATTATCTGATGCTCCCTGACAGAGTTGAACTGGCGACCTCGGCATTGACTTGGAAGGTACTAGTGCCGCGCTCTACCAACTGAGCTAAGAGAGCCATTTGCAATTGGCGATAAAAACTATGAAGCTTTATATTAAGATAAAGGTTAACCCGTAAAGCATGTGCATGTTTTGAACAGCTTTCATTCTAGCGTGCTGTCGCTGAACACTGTCAGATTTGAAGCTACACCTTCATGCAACTACCATCGCTTCAATCTATCGATAGTCTCACATCATTCTTGGTTGAGGGGAGAAACATCGGGGCTGCCAAGACAAAGCGCGGCTGAATGCGCACCGATAAGGCTTATCGTCATTCCAGGTCCACCACCGGGAGTCCTTCTATTTTCATACCAGAGCTCATACGTTACACCCCACCGCAACCAGAATAAATCCCTCCATACTTCGCCCACTTCTCACACACATCCACGGTCTGTCGTCAGCATACCTCACGACTCCGTCAACGCTTTTCCGAGCCCGTCATGGCGGCCAATGGCGCTCGAAAAGGTAACCTGCTTTCACACCTTCAAGTGAATACTATGGGACAGCAGGCAGCTAACACAATGCAAGCAGCGCCCCCGGCCTCGTCTGGCACGCAGACCAAGCACAACCTCGTCGATCCAGCTGTCTACGACAAAATATCGACCGAAGAAGACAAGAAGCCTTTGACGATCAAGCTGCGGAAGCCCGGCGTAAAGCAGACGAAGCCTGGGAACTGGAAAGAAAGCGAAGTCCTAGGTACCTATACCATGGCCGCCCCTCCCACCCCGTTGTACAGACCGAGACCGGGCAAGCTAACCGCCCTCCCTTCGTCCAGACCCCAGCCGCAAGAAGCAGTCCTCACCACCCCCTAAACCCCCCTCACCAATCGTAAACCCCCTCTCCCCGAGCCTCGCGCCCGCCTTCTCGACCTCGCGCCCCATGGAAGATGCCCCCGACACGGTCCAATGCAAGCACTGCCGGCGCCCCGTCCTGCGAGTCAAAGCCCCCGAGCACATAAAGTCCTGCCTCTCGAAGAAGCAAGAAAAGCTCAAGAAGAAGAAAGAGGCCAAAGAAGCCAAAGACGCGGCTCTCCGACGCGAGCGCGGCGAAGGCGCCTCGCAAGCCGGCGATGACAACGACATATCCACCTCCAAAGGCGGCGCGCGCAAATCCGCGCTCAAGGGTTCGGAAGCGGGGGCCGACGACGAGAGGGCGCTCACGAAGAAGGCAGGCAAGAAGCGCAAAGCGGAAGGGGAGCCGGGCGACAAGGCTGTCAAGACGAAGAAGAAGAAGGAGGAGCCCAAGGCCAAGGCCGCGAAACCCAAGGGGCCGGTCGATGTCGAGAAGCAGTGCGGCGTCCCGCTGCCGAACGGGGCGCAGTGCGCGAGGAGCTTGACGTGCAAGAGCCATTCAATGGGGGCCAAGAGGGCGGTGCCGGGGAGGAGTCTACCATATGATATGCTGCTGGCGCAGTACCAGAAGAAGAATCAGGCAAAGCAGCAACGTAAGTTCCTCTTCCCCCTCTTATCTTCTCCCCGCCCCATCTCCCAACCCATCCCCCTTCCCATCCCCTCTCCGCCCCTCTCCCCAACCTCAGGTTGGTCCTCCGCTAACACCGCCCCCCAACAGGCGCGGCAATCGACGCCAACGCCCCCCTCCCCGACGACTTCGACACCCACGGCCCCGTCGACTCCGACGAAGAGAAAGAAGCCATCATGGCCGCCATCGCCCGTGCACGACCGCAACCCCTAGTCACCAAACACCCCATCGCCACGAAGTCGAAATACCAGTACGTCCGCATGAAAGAGATGCTGCACTCCGCGTTACGGGGCGGCGGGGGAGTCGGCAATCTGTTTTCCGTGCCGAACGGTTTTGCTGCGGGGAATGGAGATGGGGGCGGGGGCCTGCCGCATAGAGGACTTCTGGCGGGGGAGGGCGATGTGGGGTTTTCGAGTCCGGCCGAGGGAGGGCCGCAGCCGGGCGTGTTTGAGGTGCATCCGCATGCGAGAAGGCAGAGCGTGATTATGACGGGCGGGTCGCGTCAGGTTGTGGGGCAGATGGCGGCGCCGGCGAGGAAGGGGAGCGCGGGTGGGGTGGGTGTGGTTGCTTGAGGTGTTGGAGAGGCTGCCTGGATTTCTGGGTGGGAACGGTTGCTGGTGAGCATTGTTGGCGTATAGTCGGATGGTTTGATACCCTGGGATCACGGCGAGGGGAAATATCTGGTTTGCTAGCTCCAACAGCGCATAGGCACGGCGCACAAAATTCGCAATGGCATTCTTATATGCGCTTATTTACCAAATATTTTATCGGTGTTGTGCCGGCCGTGTGCAAAAGCGTAGTCTAGACAAGAGACCAAGCCCTAGCATATGAACACGAAACCCGTGCCTTCTGGGAAGAGAGAAGCTCGACATCCTAAGGATTCACGCTCATAGCCCCATGTTCGCTGCCTGCCAGCCATCCAGCAGAATCGCTCTGAAACCCTCGCCAGGAATGCAAACAATTTTCCCTGTTCCCAGATCCTGCCGCTATGCAATGTGTCGTCGTCCACGCCATTTCCATACCGTGTCTCTGTCGCTTGCTCCGTCGCTCGAAGAATGCCTTTCCCAAACGCCTCTTGAACCGTGCAAGCAATGTCCGTCGTCAAGCCATCGTGTCAATCGGTACGTTCGTGCACTACGTATGCACCAAGTCGACGTCATCAGAATCAAAAGCCTCATCAGATTCCCAGTCTTCTACACATCGTCCCAGTCAGCATCACCTGATTGCAGCTCGCATGGTTGGTCAGAGAAGACAGCTAAAAGAACAGAGACATACCAGAACCAGGCATCTCATCATCCGGCCCCACATACGCCTTGAAATCATCCCTTAACCCCTCAGTCCACTCCAACAAGTCCTCATCCTCCGGCCTGCTGCACGGATTCTCGTCGCCCTCAACCAGCTCCCTGAACCACTCCATGGCGCTCATAACGCCATTGAACAGATCGACCAGGTGCTTCTTCGACGAGTTCGCGCTCATGCCCTGCAGGATCCAGTTTCGGCCGTTCTTCAGAAACTGCCGCACTGCCGCCGCGCGGACCATGTCGTCGGCGTCCGGGTTCGGGGGAATCCGGCGGTTCAGGATCTGGAAGTGCAGGAGCTCCATGGTGGCGCTGCGGATGTCGATGTCGGCGTACATGAGAAGACCTGGTAGCCAGGTCGGCGCGTACTGGACGACGCAGCGGTAGAGAGGGCCGAGGCCGCTTTGATCATCTAGATGCTCGTTCTTTATGCGAAACAGAGTGCGGAAGAAGTCGAGGTGCGCGGCGCCGCCTTCGGTGCCCAGCGACCGGGTGTTCTGCGCGGCTGCGTTGATGACTGCGCTGGCCTGCTTGATGTCGTGGCAGTGGTAGCAGAAGTGGAGGCCTGCGGTAAGGAAATTGTCGACGAAGTTCGGGGCGAAGTTTTCAATGCCACTCATAATCGTCTGGCATAGCAATGGAGAAAGCTTCAACGTCGAGTCGGCTTCGAGGTAGTGCTTGATGATCTCTCCAGGGATGAAGGCTCGCTCAGCAGCGTTCCACTCTTCCAAGATCTTGTAGATGTGTGGAAGACATCGTTCCTTCTTGTCCTCGTACCAGAGACCAAGCAAATTTTCCTCGTCATCTCGAAGCTGGTGCAGATCGAGAGCTGAGACCATGCGGTGGAAGAATCTGGTGAGTTGATCGAATCTCGGCCTCCGCTTTTCGAACATGCGCACGAAGTCATCTGCGTCTTTCATGACATTCGGCATAAGCGGGATGCTGAGAATCCTTAAGCATCCGGTGAAACAACCCTTGTCGACGAGGGTAACGGTCTCGCGGCTGCCCATAGCCGCTATCGAGTTTAGCAGGCCGAAGAAGTCATCCCAGGCCCGAGCGTTGATGTGCAGGTGCCCCTCGAGCAGCTCTGCAAGCTGAGCGCTGATATGTGCAAGGGCACCGTTGTCCGGATCACATTGATCGTTGTCGGAGTCAGCCTCGGACACCTCGCTGCCGTAGAGACTAGGGGCCTTAGCACGGAGGAACACAAGCATCTCTACGATGAACGCTCCGAAATCTTCACGGACCGCTAACTGGGTCGAAACCAGGAGCAGGTTGCGCAGCGCGTAGGGATGATCATCGAGCCATTCCATAACGGCATTGCAACAATCGACACAACCCTTCACTGTCCTCCGAAGAATCATCATTGTGTTCTCGAATTCAGGAATGCCCTTCGTCCGAGCGACAACCAGGTTTAGGTGCTCCATGACCATGGCAATGGTTTCGTTCTCAAGTTCGTGCTCCTCCGAGCAGGCGCCGTTGGTGACAGTCCGAAGCTTTTGGAGCACCTGCCGTACAAAGGCGGCATGTGAAGGTTCGAATAAGCAGTAATCTCGCAATTGACGAGCGTTGTCTGCCGCTATCTCGAACTCGAGGTTCGCCGGGATAGGCACTGTAACTTCACCTGTTGCGCCAGTCGAGCCTGCCTCGATAGTTGATTTGCGCTGATAGAAGAGCATGTACGCATTCCAGTGCTTCTGCATGTCTGTCTCATCGGAGTACCCTCCATAGCACAGGTCAGGAATGAACTTCGGGTCGAATTCTCTAACGATGTCGTCATTGAACTCCAACCAGGTTTCCGGGCTTGCTCCTGGGCGTACCCGTATGTACGAAAAGTAATGGCCGGAATCGATGCTGCCTGTATGAACAAGAGCACCGACGAGTTCGAACATGTCCTCTGCTACTGGGGTACCCGGGTCGCTGAGGTGCTCCAATTTGTACTGGCTCATGTCGATAGCCTGCGGGAACTCGAAACGATCGTTCACCTTGCACCGTTCCCAAGTGAGCGGGTTCACGTCGAAGCGCTTGAGGGAAAAGATTAAGTTATCAGGAATCTCCTTTAGACAAGTGCGTCTGACAGCATCCACGAGTCGGCCGTCGCATCGCTCACATTTGTACTTGTTGTCGCCTTCGAGAACGTCTCCTTCGACGTACGACTTAAGGCTGTCTTGGAGCGTTGCTTTGCCCTGGACCACGCATTGAATCCTGTTGAAAGGCTCGGTCGTCTCGGAAACATGGTCGCAGTCTCTCGACTTCGTCTGATGGATGATTTGGCCTCCGTAGAAGCCACGCAAATTCTCCCTTGCATCAGTCGACGGCATCGCGAACTCCCACTGGTCCATCAAGCCGCTGTAGAACTCTTCGGTGTCCATTTGCTTGGATGTATCGATGAATTGACCATCAATCCGAATGCATCTTGCGAGATCCCGAGCGTTTACTGCTCTACCAAAGCCGTCTTGCATGTAGGCGAAGAGCCGTTGAGTCTGAACGAGTAGAGGCTGCTCGCTTTTTGCACGTAAGATGGCTTCGCGAAAGGGAACGTTCATGTACAGCTGCACCAACAATGAGTTCATGTAGCACGAAGCTCCAAGGTTGACTATGCCAACATGGCCATTGGAAGCACGGAGTTCCTTCGTCCGATCGTAGAGGTAGACATCGAAACTTAAGTCAAACTCATCCGGAATCAGCGAAGCCGTGCGTGTCACCAGCTTGCCAAGGCTAGCATCATCGTTGCAAAGATCGAGAACAAGATCATAGAGCGCTCTCCGCGTTTGGGGGTTCAAGACAGGAAGCTGAATCAGGCTGTCCGCTTCGCCAGGCGTCCGTGAAGGAGAGCCAGACGGGAACAGGAATGTTGCGAAGATCTGGTCCATCAGGGTTCCGACATCTATCTGCCGCTTAGGGGACTTGAGCTGTGACTTTAGCCTTCGGACGCAGTGCGTCAGCAATTTTGTGAATCCGAGCACGACTTCGTCAACGGCTTCACGTCCGACGCGCTCGTTGTGCCTGAACTGCAACAGCTGGCCACCCCATTCCTGGATATATTCTCTAAGCTCTTGCTCGCCTTGGGTCTCCGTCCTGGAAAAAACAAACTCCGCAGCGGTAAACAATTGAAGCGAGTTCTTGGCGTGCCCAGTGGCATGACGCAGTATTGGTCGGAGCGTAGACCAGTAAAATGAAACTGCTTCGGTGGTCGCGATGGGTGCGGTGTCCGGCAGTTGCCCACAATTTGCTTCGACTAAGCGTGCAACGCCCCTGCGGAGTGCAACCCTCGTGTCTGTGAGGAGAAGCCGATGGTGCAGTTCCCGAAAGTCTTGACTATGGAGGAAAGCATCGCACATTAACCGACTGTGCATACAACTCTCCAGCATGGCAGAGTAGCAGTTCAATGCCAGTGAGACTGCTGTAGAGCTGTCCAGACTGGCTCGCAGCAACTGTATCAGGCGCGCTGCCAATCGGTTCGCCATCGAGCTGTCGGCAAAGTAAGAATTGGATATGTCTTTGGGTGGACGCTCCTTGAGGAAGCCCACAAGGGACTGGGTGACCGATTGTGCGATTTCCAAATCGTGCGCCGTGTCAAGAGCTCCGCTAATCAGACGCTCGTCGACCACTGCAGAGCTGAGAAGTCGGACACCTTGCGCGAGGAACTCGACATCCGCCGGGCCCGTGCGTAGCTGAGATTGCAGCTGATCTGTCAACGCCGAAACAGTAAACCGCGTCTGAAATGGCTTCCCATAGACGAAGGCCTGTTGTAGTGACACGCCTCCAGTAGCGCCCGATTCTAGCGGTTTGTTGTTCGGATAGACTACCTGGAGGAAGCTGTAGGTCGAGCTACTCAGCTTGTCGCCCGAATCCATGAAGCTGTATAACTGATCGAAGTGGCTCTTGATCCCTCGTTCAATTACAGACTCTTCCCGTAGGGATGGAACTTTCACCTCTTCTCCGCCGGCAGTCTTCTTTACTAGTAAGGCTCCCTTGGTATGGATCGCAGAATCGTGAAGTGTGGGACTGGGCTCCGTCCGGAGGTCAAGCCATTGCCCGCCAGATATTACGGTGAACTCCGCGAACCCAGTGAGAGATTGAAGACGACGATATATGCTCAGATGGGTTTCCAAGTCGCCCACCTGAATTGTCTTCAACTCCGAGGGACCACCGTCAAAGGCCTGGTAGCGAAGATCAACTACATTTCCAGGAAGCTCATCGAACGATGAGGCAACTGCGCCGGCAGTCAACGCCTTCGGTAGTGAATAGTCCGGATTGATTCGGACATGCGTCAGTAGAGTCTTCAGGAAGAGTAACGTGCGAGTGAAGTGAAGCTCTGTTGCTTCGATAGAAGTACTTTCGGGCGCAGTCTCTTTGGTATTCTATCCGACAAAGTCAGCGTCAAGCTAAAACTTCCAGTTACAATAGGGAGATTTTAGTCCGCTCCCGTAAAAAATAGGGAAATTCGAGCAGACAAGCGCTGCCACTGCTTGCAGTGTTTCGCTGCTCATATTGCATTAAAAAGGAAGGCGGTCTTCCGCATCTGAAACGAGCTGTCCACGGAAGCACAGGAAGGCGATGTAGTATTCGTACCAAAGGAGACACATCAAGTTATGACTAAAAAACACATGACTTACAGATTGGGGGAGACTCTCTAGCGGGTGGTCTGATGCGTTTGAACAGGGAGCAGAGGAGGCAAGGGCCCGCCTTGCCGCGAAGGTACTGGCAAGTTGTTGCATGCACAAATTGACTACAGCAGTATGCGAAGCTTCCATGACCGCCAGACCCACGTGTTTACGCAACACGGGGTCCAAGTAAGTCGTAGCCAAAAATTTAGCGGTGTGGAACTCAATGGTGTTGTCAGGCGCAGTAAGCACCATTTTCCAGAGTAGTTCATGACTGGGGATTTGAATGACGCCATCATCGGACACCTGCAGTTCGGTGCGAATCTGGTGCTGCGTAAGCTGGGTAACGAATTGGTAGAAGACCTGGCTGAAGTGTTCGGGCTCAACGGTTGTTAGCCGATTCGCGATGCACCAGTCGAGGAACTGATTATGAACACCCGGCTGCCGGTGGATGTCGGAGAGGAACTGCCATGCCGCGTCACGAAGGTCGTTGCGCAGCGCGTCCTTTCCGACCAGATGATCCCAGAATGATCCGTAAAGGTTTTCCGGTATCGTTTGCGGACGACAACGCACGAAGTAGGATAATAATAGTTCCAACCGGACATTCATACCGGTATTCTGCGACACCGAAGGTCCAAGATGGCGTCCGTTGTCTACGTAGCTGCAGAACTCTTTTATCAGATGCTGTGTCAAGTCCAATTCTTGGGCAAGAAAATCCATGTCTTGCTCCGGCATGAGTCTGACCATGGTCAACAGGATCCGTATGCTACCAGTGGCATCCTTCATCTGGTCCTTCACGCTCTGAGCACAGTCTTTACAAATCGTCCGACGATCATCTGCGTTCGCCATGAGTTGGGAGAAGAGTAGGAGCTCGTGGGTGGCCATCTCAAAAACAGCATGAGCATCAGTTGTTTCGAGCGCACATGTCTCCCGAATGAGCCGCATACAAACTTGATGGGGCAGAAGGCTATTTCCTTCCGTGGCATAGTCACCGCGCCTGTTTCGGATCTTCTCAAATAGATCACGGGTGAAGCTCACCATGTCCGGGTTGAAGGCATCCGGGGAGAGTCTGGAGAGTTTGTCGCAGAAATAAAGAAGCTCAGACGCTTCCACCAGGCCAGTGACAGTGGGAAGCATTTGCAACGTAGTGGCAACAATTCCCGGATCTTGGCCTTTAGTGATAGTGTCCCAGATGATATCGGTCTCCCGTGAGGTGTATCTCCGCGTGACTGCCAAGAACCCGATCACGTTGCCGCTCCGGGATATGAGCTGATGGTGGGAGTTGACGCCCATCATGTAGTCCACAACTTTGGATTCGAGCAGTATGCCTGCCAGATATTGTAACACCGGGTGTAGATGGTTATGAGGTGATCGGTTGAACTTCTTGTAGACTTCAACGAGCTCGCGACTCAAAGTTTCCACACCTAACACACGCAAGTCCATGCGGCCTTTCGTGATGTACTTCATTAAAAACGTGATCTTCCAGACGTTGCTGACCAAATCGGGGTAGTGTCTCAGCTCAACTATAATAAACAGTCAGCACAAGCCAAGGTCGACGAATGCATAGGGTGATCGTCGTAAAAGACAACATCAAGATTGCGAGATGTGTGATTGTGGAACAACATATCTTCTTCCAGTATAGCTGCAGTGGCAAGGAAAGGAGTTCCTCCAGACGGGTTTACGTCTTTGATTATGCACTTGATGCTTCAAGAGTGAATGAAGTGTGTTACAGGGCATGCAGTGACACAATTCTCACAATGGGACATAAGTGGTGAGGAGCTTGGGCGGGATCCTACGTAGGACTTACCTTTTCCTTCAAGCCTCGTACTATCAATGCGCTCTGCAAACAGACGTCTGGCCAAATGCTCGTCCAGTTCCATGGCGTGAGTGATGAGTCTAGCAGGCCTGAGGGCAAGGTCCCTCCGGAAGTCGATTGGCAGGCCAGAGTTTAGTCTCGCAACGGTGTCGTGGAGCTCTCCATCGACGTTCTGAACTAGCTCTGCAGCCTGCTTTGCATATGCGCCTAAAGGAGACGGAAGACTAGTCCTAAATTCCGCTTCAGCGGACCATACGGCTAAGACTCCAATACGATCAGCGACTTCAAAACATTGCCCTACGATGAAACTAATTCCTGCGCAGTTGTTGATCCGCGGAAGTGCCACTCTGATGAGCTTCGAGAGATTGCCGATCCCGTCTACTGCCGGGGCCAGGAATTCGCCTGCAATTGAGCTGCAGATAGCCTCAACATGACCACTGTAGCTATTTTGAATGTGTCGCCAGATGTTCGTCTTAGGTGAGCAGAGGATGATGATGATCAGTACCCTCAGGTGGATGTGACACATTAATGTCGGCGCAGCTTCGTGTTGAGGGGTGCTTTCTAAAGCCGCCGCATCGATCGCTACGAAGCGCGAGCATAAGCGCACGTAGTGACCAAGCAGATCCTGTATCGCCCTTTGCGCGCGCTCGTTGGGAAGACGTGCGAACTCGCCCCCGAAATCCGTGTGTCTGTGGAGTAGCTTCAAGACAGCGTGTCCAACATCGTTCCAGAGGGCTAGCTGATCAGAATATAAACGCCTCCAGGGGAAGTGTCGGTGTTCGAGGACTTCCAATTGATCCGCAAACCAGATGGTGATTTGCTCCAGGAATTCCGGGTTCAAAGGTTGTTCGTCCGCTATGTGCTTGAGAATAGCCGCCGCTGCCTCGTGTGGGTTGCCACTACACGCCTCCGCAAAAGGGAATCGGCGGAGGATGTGTTGCTCCAGCGTATCATCCACGTTGTTCAGCACCATGATCGGTGGATATTGGTCGTGCCTGTGGCCGTCCTCAGGATCAACAATCTCGATGACTACTGGACTATGAGATTCATCGAAGGCAGGCTCCGGGCTGTCTGCGGCAGAGGGTTGCGTTTGGAAGATGGTAGTGGTAGGGGTAGGCTTGGAGGTTGGGTTCTCTTTCGGCATTTGAATGCTATCGTGCCGTGGGGTTGTGGGCTCCGGCTTGTCCGATGCAGAAACCATGTTGTCGGTCGAATCGCTTGGTGTGGCTGTAGTGTGATGACCGATATCAAGACGTGGTCGCTTCCTTACGGGGAGTACATCGCCATCTTCCAGGGAGTCGCGGTGTGGAGAAACTGGCTCTGGACTGGAGGATGGGGAAGTGTGGTCGGAGTCAACTGTGTCCATCACATCGTTTTGATCCATGAGCAACGGCCGACCATGTGGGTAACCAAGCGCGCGTGATGCGCAAAGGCGAAGGGGATAAAGAGCGTGTGAATGCGAGAGTCCTGGGGTGAATGCACCTGGAGCTTCCGTACCGTTGACCAGCGACAAGGGTGCAGTTGGCAGCCTGATGGTGGATGTCTTCTGCGCCGCGAAAGCTGGGGGAAGACAAACACAAACACCGGTGACGCCAATGGTACCAGTGCCCAAGCGGAGAAGAGAACGAGCAGGAGTCTTCTAAACCGGGATCGCAGGCTGCGAAGAATTATAAAATGATATGTAGAAGCTGTCGTGAAGTGCACGCGTTAGTGGGGGGCTCCGTCACAGAAATATCTCCGGTGCCCAGAGCTCCTCAACTCCATCGATAGCTGTGACGGAGCATAGTTGTTCCGGCGCCCCGAGCCTTGATTGCGTCACTCAAGCGGTTTGTCTCCAAGGCCCCTTAGGCACAGAGTACATTTCATTCTATCGAAGCTATGCAGATGTTGGTACAGCGGAAAGACACACAGCTTCCTATCGATCAAACATGCAGGTCCACGCTCTTCGCATCCTTGACCTCAGCGCGGTACTTCTCTAAGGCTATAGCGACTTCACCTCCCTCTCCCACAAACTTCTCCACCTGTTGCGGCGCCCTGCCTACGAAGTATTTGGGATCCAGAAGCTCCTCCAGTTCGCCGATAATCGACTTGAAGAAGTCCTCTCTGCGTATCCTCTCAATGAGGTCGTTGGCTCGGCCATGTTGTTTGACCTCTGCCCCGGCCTGGTGACTCAGAACCCGTATCTAGTGGCGAAGTCAGCATACCGTGGCCTTCATTCTCTACGGCTTGTGAGGCTGAAATACCTGTTCGTGCGCTTCCTGTCTACTGCCTCCTTTAGACACTATCCGCATGATGATGTTCTCGGTTGCCATGAAAGGCAGCTCCTCCTTGACCCGCTTTGCGATCACAGCCGGGTAGACGACGAAGCCTGAGGAGATGTTGTTCAGAAGAATCAAGCACGCGTCTGCCGTCAGGAACAGCTCAGGCAGTGTAATCCTATGTCGAGTTAACATAGCCCAACCGAAACTCGAAAGTAGTCACGAATTCGTGAACAATGTCACCGCCCCACAGACGGCGATCCATCAAGACTTGCCGTCCAGCTGGACGTAGGAGGCTCCGTTCAGCTTAGCTATCCGTTCAGTACCCACGATTTTGAAATCGAGAGAGCCGAAGCTGTCTAATGATGAAGAGCGCCATCACGATCGTTGCATTTTCCTCCTCTGCAGCCGGCGATGTGACATTGTTCACGAATGCCTGATTAGCAGAGGGTTTGGCATACCTGCGAATCGCGCTGTCATCCAACGTCCGCTCGAACCACTGCGAAGCATATGTCCCGGCAGCACCCAGCGGGAGAGTAGTCAGGTGCCGGCCAAGGCTGCATAGCCGCTCGCTCCGCATGGGGTTTCGTTTGTACGCCATCGCTGACGATCCGATCTGATCCTTCTCAAACGGTTCCTCCAACTCCTTCAGCATGGCCAGATGCCGGACATCTGAGCCTATCCGTTGGCAGGTGGTGCCAAAGTCGCCCAGCGCGTTCGCGACCTCAACGTCAATCTTTCTAGAGTAGGTTTGCGAGCAGATAGTATATGCTGAGGCGAATCCAGCCTTTTTGGTCACAAGCTCATCAAGCTGCTCGACCTTGTCGTGGTCGCCATCGAAGATCGCAAGAAAGCTAGCTTGAGTCCCTGTAGTGCCTTTCACGCCGCGGAACCTTAGGTCGTCATGGGCGCGTTCGAGGTTTCGGAGATCCATCAAGAGGTCTTGTATCCATAGACACGCCCTCTTGCCCACTGTCGTGAGTTGAGCGGGCCTGGAAGTATTAGCACACTATCTACAAGCTTCTCGTTCACTGTGAAAGACTTACTGGCCGTGCGTGTAACCTAAGCATGCGAGGTCCTTGTTATGCGCTGCAAAATCAGAAAGTTTCTTTATCACGACTGCAAGCTTTGGGAGGAGGAGTCGCAGGCCGTCCCTCAAGAATATCAGATCTGCGTTGTCTGTGCAATCTACTCACAATGTCAACGTCTGGCGAGGCCAACGAACATAATTAAATGCCTACAGCAAGAAGTAGCTCCCCAATGCATGATACCAGCAGCTGCCGGCGCGGCGAGACCGAAGGTGTGAACGTGAGCCATCACATCATGACGACGCTTCTTCTCTTCTTCCGCAGCAATTGGGAATTCCTCATCCTTGATCACGACGTGCTCCCGCATCTGCTGGATAGCCTCTTCGGAGATTTCCAGACCTAATTCGCGTTCTGACTCGGCAAGCCATAGCCATAGCCTTCTCCATGTTGAGAATCTGTTGCGCGGTGAGAATATGTATTTCATCTCAGCACTGGAGTAGCGCGAGTTGAGGGGAGTCTGGTAGACGTCATTGTCTGTAGACGACATAGTGGATGCTTGAGAGCTGCTGCACGTCTAGAATATGCAGCGGCTCCTGAAGCTTTTGCTGGTGGTGCTGGGCAAGGATTTGACTTCTGAAGTGGCTTTATGTGGTCGACGCATAGGATTTTCCTTCGTACCCCACGGTTTGGCTGCCCCTCACCAATCGATAAGGGAACCCTGGGTTCGAGCAACGGTCAGTCAAAAAGTATGTTGCGGCACCTTGGCTGCTGCTTGTTCAACCCATATTCATGACTGAGCTGGACTCATGGTCCTTTTAAGGGTAATCCACGGGGCAGATTACGAGCGATATAGAGGATCAGACGTTCAGCAGTCTCATCCTTCCGTGCACCAATCACCTCGGGCACTCTTGGACGAGAAACTGCTCCTGAGTTATCCACCTTGTGTTCGCAGATAGCTTTTCCATGTGGCAACTCGTTTTTTAGATAACCTGCGCTAGTCTTACGCTACGTTCCCGCCCCTATCGCCGATCTTCCAATCCACGAAACGCGTGACATCGGGCAAATCATGTCTACAACAACACCATCATAAGATAGATTCATCACTAGATGGTTTTGAGTACCTAATCGACGCACCATGGCTACCAACACACCCGGCAAGCCAGCGAAGACTGTCTTCAAAGTCGACTCACCGTACACGAGCGTAATATGGTAAGACCACCTATCATGAGTACGCAAAATTGACTCTCAGAACCAGCTAAAGGTTCCTCAGGCCTCAGGTTGCCCCAACGGACCAAGCCGTCATGCTGGATATGCTCTGCAGGTAGTCATCCTTACCTAACAGCATCCTTTGAACAGTCTTCACCTCATCTGTGGCCCCGCTTTCAGAGACTGATCTTGGGCTATGGAAGCAGTCTTCTGGCTCCTATCGGACGTCATCGTGCGGCGCACTATCCTCCTCCAACGAGCAAGAGCAGCAAGAAGCGCAAGAGATCAGGTCCTGCGAAGCCCGATGCAGTAATCACGGACTTCTTGCAATTGCCGCCGATGCCAGAGGTGTCCAAATTTCTCACCGTCGGCTTGAACAGCACTACAAGGCACCTAGAGACTCTAATGGCATCTGCCACAGGCAACAAGCAGAAACCGCCCTCTACGGTAGAGGATCCGCCCGCAGATGGTCCCGATGCCCAGCACATGGCAGTCATCTTCCTGCCAAAGTCTCGCAATGACCTGGTATATGCTCACCTCCCATTGATGTCTCGGACAGCGTCAACTTTACGTCCGGAACTTGCAGCGACGCGTCTAGTATCGCTGAGTCCAGCAGCCGAGGTAAAAATCGCCGCTGCATTGGGCCTTCCGCGAGCAGGAGTTGTCGGCATCCTGGAGGGCGCTTCTGGCTCAGAATCACTCGTTGATTATGTGCGCCAGCATGTGCGGCCGGTAGAAGTTCCCTGGATAGAAGAGGCCACTAAAGGGGAATATCTTCCTCTCCAGACGCAAACGGAAACCTCCTAAGACTCTGAGCTTAAGATGCGTCTGATATGTTCGGATGGTTTGCTGCCAATCGATCGTAGACTTGAGGAGCCACCTTCGAGTTTCAAGATGGTTATGGAATACACACTGAAGACCCTCACACTCGTAAACTCGCCCAAAAAGCGTCAGACTCCCAAAGGGGCGAGACAGTCACGACTCAGGTTAGAGCGATCTTTTGGCCACCGCACTTGGCCAAAATTCTTATCCGCGCTACTGTTATCACCCAAGACGACGATCGCAGGTTATCCGTTGAGTGCAGCTTTGTAAGCGAGTGTTTTCTCCATTGGATCACTCAGTGTTGACGTTATCAAGCGACTACAGGGCGGCCACAGGACACGAGAATCGCTTGTCCAAAGGGCAAGACGAAACCGCCCATGTTCTTATTTTGGAAGCAGGGAGTCCCAAGAGGCTAGGTTTCTTTGGCTGGTGCAGCTCCATGCACGCCCCGCCACCCGTCCGCCGGTGTGTGGCGTCAGGCACCGCCGCCTGCCCAATCACACGTGCAGCGACGCGGGATCTGCCCTGTCGATCAGAAAGCTTCGCAACGTGTCGCGGCCCACGCTTGCAAGCAGATGCAGCTGTTGGGGCGCGGAAAGCAGGAGCTGTACCTGCTTAAATGCAGCGGCAGCAGCGATGCGGAAGAGCAGTCAATCTTTCTGTACTCTTTCCCCTCCACACTCGTTGACGTTGCTCTAATACTCTCACGCTCGTTGTACCAGCGCATCAAGTTGAGCGTTGAACTCGCTAAAGCGCATCTGATCGTGATGCTACATCTCTTGTCCAAATGCCTTCCTTTCCTGGCACTGGTGCCCTCGGTCGCATCTCAGACCCTCGGGTCCTTCCAAGACGTCCTCGGCGGCAATGAGAATCTTACATCTTTCGCGTCGTTTCTCCAGAACTATACGGACATATACGGCGCCCTCTCATGGTCCCGCGATTTCACACTGCTGGCGCCGAGCAATGACGCCATGGACCGGATACCATACACCTCTCTCAACACCGTCTTCGATAGCGCCGACAGGGACGCCATTGGCGCCGTTCTGCAATATCATGTTCTAAGCGGCATTCGGCGGACTGAGGAAGTCTCCAGTAGTCTTCAGTTCTTCCCAACCTGGTTGACCAATGCAACATACGCCAACGTAACAAATGGGCAGCGGATCGGACTGGTTCAGCAAGCCGGAGATGTCCTTATTGCGGTCTCGGGAGGGGGAGCGAGGTCGACTGTTACGTCTCGGGTAAGCAAGAATTCATGCGAAGCAGCATTGAGAGCCCCAAGCGTGAGACATAGAGGAATACATACACAGAGCCCGAAGGTCAGCCGAGCAAGAGGTGGTGGTTTGTTATTGCGGCTTCGCTGTAAAGGCCGCTATGTCGCTTTCTGCCGGCCTTGCCTCTCAGCTAGGACGTATACTGCTGCACTTCTTTGATCCCCCTGCCCAAGGCCGCGTTAGTGAACTTGACTAACTCACGATATTCAGAACATCCAAGCCAGCAATTGCATGATACACATCATTGATAACCTCCTCATCCCACCCCTACCCTTTACCGCCAGCGCTGTGCAATTTAACCTGACCGCCATCGCCGGCGCATTCGAAGCTGCTGATCCAACCGACTACGTCTCGACAGCATCAGACATCACAATCTTCGCCCCAAACAACGAAGCCATGCAGGCAATCGGCGGCACGCTCCAAAACCTGAGCTCAACCGAGCTGGCCTCCCTAACAGACTACCACGTCGTCAACAACAGCGTGCTCTACTCCTCCGCCTTCGGAAACGGCACGACCCTCACAAGCCGCAATGGCCAACAACTAACAGTCCGCGTTGGCGGTAACAGACTCTTCGTTAACTCGGCCCAGGTCATCCAGCAGGATCTCCTAATCGCGAACGGCGTGATTCACGTACTGGACAATGTACTGTCGCCCAATGCGTCGGCCGCGGCGCCGAACCTGGAGGTTGGGACTCAGGCGCCCGTCGTGCAGGGCAGCGCGGTGGCGGATGTGCCGTTTACGACCTTTTTGCCGTGCACGACGTGTACGACTGAGACGAGTACGTCAGCTACGGCGACGACGACAATGAGGACGACGTCTTCGACGGCGCAGGGTGCGAGTGCTAGTCGGACTGGGGCAGCGGAAGTACGGAGACCGAATGGGCTGTCTGGTGCATTGGGGTTGGTGGCTGTTGCAGCGGCTTTGGTGTAAGCCGTTAAGGAGCTTGGGGTCTGCTGGTGCCGAAGCCTCGTAACACCGTCTATGAAGGGACTCGAGTGTCGGATGTGTATATGTTGACGCTGAACTGGACATAATGATAATGAGGCTTTTGGCGCAGATGAGATAAACGTATATAGGGCTCACGATATATATGAAGTAAGGGAAATATAGAGTGTCAAGTGCAAATGAAGCATTGTTTCTACTTTAGAATAAGAACAATCAATGACAATCTAAAGTCTCAGTCATGGCACTCCACAACGCATGTGTCCTGTGCGCTCCATACAGAACCACAGCCCACCTCGCAGCCCCACCATCAATTCCTACAGCATCCCCACACCGCGGCCCACATCCACTGCTCCTAAAATCAACAACGCCCATGGACACACACGACAACTACCCCTAACTCACCTCAGTCACATCGAGCTACATTCACCATGGCCTCCACACTCTCCTCCCTCCTCAGCCGCACCACCCTAACCGACCACGACGAAATCCTCAGCGCCGCCAATGCCGTCCTCAAAAGATCAAAAGGCGACGCCGACGCCCAACACGTCAAAGCGGTCGCCTTACTAAAACTCGACCGCTTCGATGACGCACTGCGAGTTTTCGAGGCGGGTGGAGATGCGCTGAAGGAGCGGGCGAGGCTTGGGTACGCTTATACGCTTTACAAGAGCGGGAGGCCTGAGGAAGCGGCAGAGGTTGCGGACCATGATGGCGCAGAGAGGGGCCTAAGACACCTGCTCGCGCAGGCGACGTACAGGGCCGAGAAGTTCGAGCGCGCGCGGGAGGTCTATGGGCAGCTGGGCGGGAGAGAAGCGCAGGCCAGGGGCGAGGAGAACGACATCAGGATCAATGCTGGGGCTGTGGATGCGCAGCTAGAGTGGGCGGGCATGGGAGAGCTGGTGCAGAAGAAGAAGCCGGTGAGGGAGGACCTGGAGGCGTTTGAGACCGCGTATAATGCCGCTTGTGGGTGCATTGCTAGAGGGGAGCTGGGACAGGGAGAGGTGCTGCTGAAGAGGGCGAGGGATCTGTGTAATGCGCTGGAGGAGCTCACGGAGGAAGAGAAGGTGGCGGAGATAATGCCGATTACGGTGCAACTGGTTTATGTGCTGTGTCGGCTGGGTAAGATGGAGGAGGCGGAACGATTGAGTTCGACGATACATATACCTGAGTATGCTGCCAATACTGAAACCAGAGAGCAGGACTGACAATCACACAGTATACCTGACCTTTCGACCCGACATATCGCCCAAGTCAATGCCTTGTGTTCGTCTACGGAATCTACAAACCCGTATCTCTCACAGCGCCTGTTCAGCAATACGCCCAAACTCCCTGCATCAGACCGTCTATTCACCTACCAGTCATCCACACTCCGCCAAAATGCCTATACTATGGATCTTCTCACCCTTAAAACCTCCGGCGTCGCCAAATCCACCTCCGAGTTCCTTTCCTCCCAGACGGATCTACCCACCTCCGCCAGCATAGCAACCATCTCCGTTCTCAACGCCGCCGCAACCGCGAATCTCCAAAGCGGCAAACCGGGCATTAAAGCTATGCTCCCTCTCCTGGAAAAGCGTCCTAACGACGTTGGGCTCGTCCTCACAATCATCCAACTCTACCTCAAAGACAACAACAACAATGGCGCCGCGCTCACCCTCCTAACCACCTTCCTCAGCCGCCTCGAAGCCTCCGGCACACCCACCGACCTCGAAACTCGCTACACGCCCGGTCTCGTCAGCACCCTCGTCGCGCTCTACAACCTCCAAGGCCGCAGTGCAGCCATGCGGACTGAGCTTGCGAACGCGTCGTCCTATTGGCAAACCCACAGTGAATCCTCGCGTCCACCCTCCTCCCTCCTCCGCGCCGCTGGCTCCGCCCTCCTCGCCTCCCACGACCCGACAGACCTTCGAAAAGCAGGCGAAATCTTTGAAAGTCTGCTAGAAGCGGACCCGACCGACCGCCTCGCGACCGCCGGCCTCATCGCCGCTTACGCGACCACCTCACCCGAAAAGATCAAGCAGACGCACCTTGACGCGCTCCCCCCTGTCGCGCGTCTAACCGCCGACAGCGACGCCGCAGCCCTGGAATCCGCAGGCGTTGCCCGCCCCGCCGCTGCGGCTCTGGGCCCTGTGTCAGCGAAACGGACCGCGCCACAGAAGGAGAAACAAAGCAAAGCGAAGAAAGTGCGCAAGAGCAGGATCCCGAAAGACTTTGAGGAGGGGAAGAAGGTCGACCCCGAGAGGTGGCTCCCGATGCGCGAGAGGAGTTATTACCGACCTAAGGGACGGAAGGGGAGGGCGAGGGCGGCGGGGTTGACGCAGGGGGGTGTGGTTGTTGAGGAGAAGGCGGGAAGTAGGTCTGAGACGCCGACGCCTGCAGGCAAGATTGCCGGCGGGGGTGGTGGACCGGGGAAGCAGAAGCAAAAGAAGAAGGGGAAGGGGGGGAAGTGGTGAGGTGCGTTTGTTGAGGGTTGATGAACGGAGAGTGAGTCGGGATATGCGGCATAGCTGGCGTTTTGCATCGCGGATGGGAATCGATGTGATTGAATGCCCGAGATAGTTGGAGGCATAGCGATGCGAATAAGGGTAGCTGGATGTTTACCTTTGCCTTGTCGGATCTCGCGCCATGTCAGATTGACTCTATATATTACATTCAAGGTGAACGAAACAATGGCGACCTCACAGACTATCAAGAGCGCTCCACGTACTCCCCTAGATAGGGCGATCGAGTATAATTAACGTGGTATCTGCCTGAGTTCAGGGCCGCCGGGCCGACTATATTTCTTGAGCCTCATATTTTTTAAGCGCTTCTCGCTTCGCGAAGAGAACTCGAAACAACATCATGTCTGACCAGTAATACTCGAATGCTGTACTCACCATAGATCGCCCTAGTGCTGCCATAGGTTTGTTTGGCTGTCATAACTAAATCATGGACAACAAGTAGACGAGTGAGTCGTAATAGGAGGTTGATGTTAGCTCCGGCCTAAGGCGCAGACCTACAGCTACCCTTATACATGCGTAAAAATAGCAAGATGGCACACATGGTAAGCAAGATGGATCTTCCGGGAAGTTAAGCGCATGCATTTCAGCCTTTCGATTTGCTTCAAATCATCTTACGCCGCTGCGCCTCGACGCATCCTCCAAAACGGCTTTGGGGGCCAATACCCATCAGCCGTGCATGAAATGAATCACCGACACTTCACTTGTCTTCCTCTCTCACAATCGTCTTACTCTGTACTTCTCACGCATTCACCATGGCGAATTTCCTTTCGAACAAGTGGTACCAGTTGACAGTCGGGAACAGCGAGTCCCAGTCGATGAAATCCTCGGAAATCCTCTTCGCAAAAAGTTGGACTAGCGGCTCGGTATACTTCGACAGGGCCAACACGTCCTCGAGCCTGCAACAATGGCAGATCTTCCCCACGCCCGGAAACGCATCCATCTACGTTCTGCGCTCCAGAAGTATAGGGCCCGAGGGTTACCTTTCTACCGCGGCGGGCACCACTAACGAGAATGGTGATAACGCGGGCAATACTGTTCCGGTTATGCATAAATACACCATTCTTGACGAGTCTGTGTTCTGGATCATGGATACCTGGGGCGACGGCACTTTTCACATGAGCAACTTGAAGAATAGCACTGAGTGGCATTTGCAAAAGAATCCTTGGGGTCTTGGGACTTCGATGTCTATGAGCTCGAACATCACGGCTCCGCAGGATGGCCAGAGGTTCAGGTTCAGGGAGCTTGCAGACATCAACGATGTGGCGTTTTCGACTATCCAGGTATGCTCAGTTCTCTTCTTCTCTATTCCCTTCCGCCTAGAAATCCGCGAGAACGGTTCCGCATCACTGGTCATGAAGACAAGAATTGAACACGTCTAACATACCTCGACCTGAAAGATTCCGCTCAGCACAGCAATAGCAAATGCCGCAACCTCCGCAACATCTGCAACCGCCGTGATAACCGCAACCGCCTCGAGCTCCACCTCCACAAGCACCTCTCCAGCAGCACCGCCCTCCTCCTCAGAAAGCTCAGGCCTCTCATCCGGCGCCTCCGCAGCAATTGGCGCAAGCATAGGCGGCGTAGCACTCATCGCCATCGCCATCGCCATTTTCCTCTTGCTGCGACGCAGGCGGCGGAACGCCGTCAATGTTCCTCAGTACCCCAGCCAACTTCCGCATTCCCGCGTGGAGCTTGAAACTGCGCAGAGGGCAGAGCTTCCTGTACCACCAGCAGAACTTTATACTGATTCTACAGAGTACTCAAATAAGTGGGGGGTCGGGGAGTTGCAGCCGAAGACGCCAGTTGAGCATGGGCGGGAGTGGGAGGATAGGGAAATGGGGCGGGGATAGGATGGTGGTGATGTCTTGAGATCACGAAGGATGGAGGGGCGCTGAGGAGTTATAGGTGCTGTATGTAGAGGGAATGGAGGGATTAGGGAAGGTGGCATCAGGCCACGCTGATAAAGGATTATACCAAAAGAGCTGGATCGGAAGTCTGCAATGAAGCAGCAATAGAGTGGGTGTTCAGAACCCTGTATAGCAGCAGGGGATCTAAGTGTTGGCCATGCTTGCAGTGCGTTACTTCCGGAGGCCTTGGATAAGTGGTAGGCGGAGGGCAATGATCTCCAGATTTGAAGATGTTGTCAAATAATCTGCGGAATACCTTGAGTAGATAGTGGGATTCTAGGAGCTTGACACATTGGGTGCATAGGGAAGTTGCACGGCGGCGCTATGGCTATAAAAGAATCACAATTTGCCGATTCTGTCAGACATTGACATCTGATATCCTGATGATTACCGAGCTCTATAGTTAATAATTTCACGTTTGCAGCGGAGCGGTGGTGGTGATCCGCTCATCGCCATTTTGGGTTTGGGGTTTTTAGCGCGCTACCTGATATCTTGATATCCTTTGAGCCTCATCCTTCGATAACACAGTCCTATCCACATACAAATCCTTTGGCCAGACCGGTCGTACCAATCCTCGACAAAGCATGAGCGACAGATACCTACAATGACCCCCACACCCCAGAGATGCTCGAGAAATCCATACCCGCCCCCTCGAAAGGCGCCTTGCGGGCCCTCCGGCAGGCGGTACTATACAGCGGTGCCGGAGTGGCAGCAGGCGCCGCGGTCTTGCTTGCAGAAGAACGAAGGAGGAGGATATGCACCGCTAGAAAGATTGTGGAGAATGCGAGGAAGCTCAGGGCGAGCGAGCGATATGTTCATGCGATGGCGGTAGCAGCTCGGGATATAGAAGGTGTAGAGGGCGCGGGGATACCGGCAATATACGCATCCGAGTATGGTCGCGAGGCATTACGGCACCCGTTGTCTTCGTCTGAGATAGACAAAGCTTACGAGAGAGCTACCACCCGGCCGTCGAAGGACCGTCGCAGGCAACCTAAACGGAGGGAGCACGAGGACAATGATGTGTCGCGGGCAAGAGCTAGGAGTCGGGATGGCCAAACTGGAGTTAGAGAAACTAAAGGGCACCCCCTGGGCGTATCCGATAAATCTCAACCTTCCCAAGCGAGAAGAATGCGCCCTTCGGATCCAGTCAAGGATGCTTTCTCAGATGCATTTGGTGATCAGCCTTTCCTCGAAAGCCGCAAACATCGTGCATTCGTGTCTGAGCCTCCGCCCACCATCGGCCGCTTGCTCGTCAAGCCTACTCCGGCGAGCGCACCAGCTCTCACGCCACCTCAGGCGGCTTCATCCATAGTGGATGCAATTAGAGCAGGACGGGCAGGATGCGCATTGCAAAGGTTCAACGCATTCTGCAAGTCCGACACTCGCTATGTCGAGCTTGGAACTCCAGAAGCAGACCGGGAGTTGTGGATAAATGCTCGCAGAGACCTATCACAAGAAAACATCAATCAAGTGATAGAGAAGTTCTTTGACCTTTTTACAGTCAGCAACGAGGGCCCAGCTCGTCCACCTTTGGAACTCGCATGGGTTCTGCTAGAGCTTGCCGCAGGCACTTGTGCGACTGCCCTTTCCAAGCTTTCCGAGCCGTTCAAAGCCCTCTTCAACTGCATACATAGTCTCGGGGGCATTACATACAGCTGCTTGAGCACTGTGCATACAGCTATACTGAAGCTCATCGAAGCATGCCAATACGGTGATGCTATCGATCTGTTTCTCGCAACTATTGGACATTCCCTTCTCAAAGACACAATCGACCGAGGTTTGCATATTGAAGCGCTCACTGTGACAATCCAGAAAGACATCTTCAAGGCCGCCGTCGACAGCTGCTCTTTAACGAAAAGTCGTTCCGCGAGGAAGATCAATAACTGGCTCCGGACAGTACCCAACAGCCAAGTTCATGTTCGAACGTGGATCGGTTGTGTTTTGGACAGATGCGAGAACCACCTTGAGAACTCAAACGTGGCCCAAGCGACACGAACTTTGATCAGCGCACTACAACCTAGGAAGAACGATTTATCTAAGACACCCTCAATGGAAATGGCTCACAGGTTATCTGATGCCGCAGCGCGAGCAAGACTAGTGGAGCCCACTCGGCAGATCCTGTCATGGCTGCATGCGCAACACCGCATGGACCCCGTGTGTGCCTTGAATGTGATCAAGGCATATCACGCTTGCGATGAAGGCGCAGAGACGCGCGAAAGGCATGAGATTATTGTGAACCTTGTTACGAGGTACCGTGATCAGCTGGATATCCCCGAAAACTACCGGCCGGATGTCTGCACAGCATTCGCACATTTCGGGTCTTTCGAGGAATCCACAAAGATGATCACTAAACTCACAAACGCATCGTTCGGCAGCGAGGCGTTCGAACCATGTCAGGCGTCCTACGCGATCTTGCTCAGCCGGGTATGGAGTCAGACGAGGAACTTAGAGGCCGTGCAATCGGTTTTCCGAAATATGGTTGCTGCGCTGAACGATCAAGCGGTTCCGATCGACGTTTACAACGCTCTAATTTTGGCACGCGTTACAGCTGGTCAAGGGTTTCCCACTGACCCCGAGATCTTTGGGTCCATCGCAGACAAGAAGATGAAACCGGATATGGCCACCTTCGGCCACCTCATGCTCTCTCGAGCTTACGCAGACGACTGGGCCGCCGTCCGAAAGATACTGGATACAGTGCATGAAAGTGGCATGGTCAACACTTCCATGCCCATGAGGAGCTTCTTCAACCCTACATTCAGGCAATTCTGCAGACGGCACAACTCGGAAGACACTCGCAGTTTCCTGCAGGAAGTTATAGACAAATACGGCATCCGGCCGACCCAGCGTACGGTTGATCTGGTCCTCAAATCTCTTGTTCACGAGAAGCGTTTGGATGAGATAGAACCATGGATTGAAAGCATGCACGCACAGGGATTCAAACGCACGGTAAACGCGCACAGCGCTTTCCACATGGTTAAGCGTTATTTCCTCGACAACAGGCCCTCACACCAGTTCCTCACTGGACTTGTCAAGCAACTTGATGGTGCTGCTGACCGAAGCCTGGCATCAAAAGAGCTTTACACGGTTGTCGGCAGTTCCCTCGCATTCGACTTAAGCAAAGCTGGTCTAGGAAACCGCCGCATCCTTGAGCCTGTCATCAGAACACGCCTTGGGGGCCTCACTCGCAAGGCTGCTCGCGCACCTGGAATCATCAACAAAGCTTACGTAAACAAGCGGCAGACCGAGAGCCAGATGTTACTATCTCTTGCATGGGATAAACCCGAGGAAGCGCTGAAACTGTACCGGAAAACCCTCGTTGGCGGCTTGCCGGCCTCAACCCAAACACTTGAAATAGCCATGGAGGCGGGACACAGAACAGGAGATGAATCCCTGCGCAAGGCCTACGAAGAACTCTCTAAAGCAAAAGCGGCGGGCATGAACGTACGTCCCAGTCTCGGCGCCTTTCTCCTCCATCGCATGTACAACCGACGACTCGACGATCATGAGATCGAGAAAATAGTCATGGGCTTCTACCGCTCGATGGCTGAGAACGGTTTCGAGGTCCAGCACTACATAGCCATCTCAGGCGCGAACTATCTTGTGAACAAAGGCAGGCCGACCTCCGCCATCAACCTACTGACTTCTATCTACAAGTCAGAGTTGGCGCAGCGGAAGCCGTTCGACATTGTCGGCATGACGGTGTTCCTGCGCGCCTACGCCGCGGCAAGGAACCTGAACGGCGTGCAGTGGGTCTTGCAGACCGTGTTCGCGACCAACATGCGCATCGACAGGAAGTTTCACAAGGCGCTTCGCATGGCGAAAAAGCCGTTTCTGCATGGTGCGGACGGGAGCAGCTCCGGAGACGAAGCCCTGAGTGATGACCGTGTTCGGGAGCGGTTTGTCCAGTGGCTCAAGCTCTGTTTGGCGAGGAGGAGGGCGCAAGCTAATCGGACGAGGACCGTTGGATTTCAGTTGGTCGACACGATGAAAAGGCTCGCGGGCCGGACCCGGAGACGCGAAGGACTGCTGACGGTTCCACGCATAAGGAACTACCCCCTAGCGGAAGCCACGGGTGTGGAGATGGTGTCCGTAGATGTCTCATCTCCCAAGGTGTAGAATCCGTCGAATCCTCGAGGCTTGCGAGGAGCCAATGAAGTTGTTAATGTAGATACAATGGACTGGCTTGTTGGCCGTTCATCCTGCTTCGATAGTGAGGGTCAATTAACACACCCCTTCGGCTTGTATATAGTAATGAATGCCAACATGTACAATATTGTAGCATACGTTACCCGGCAACTGTCACGGGTTAGATCTTTGCTGTGACTTCCTGTGAAGTGCCTCTCCGAAATGGTCATTCATCCCTGATACGCATGCCAAGCCTTCCCATGCGGCGGGACGCGTTCGCCAAAAGTCGATCCAAAAAAATATCGCGACTTGACTGCTCGATCTACAACACAACACGTCCTCCCTCCACACCTTTACCACTCCCCACCCTCAACCCACCCAAAATGTCTCTTTCAATACCCAGCGCCCCGAATGCGGGCCTCTTCAAGCAAGGCTACCAGCAGTGCGCCCTCCACACCCCCAGCAACAACCCCCCAGCTCCATACCAAACACCCAGCTAACGCCTCCCCGCAGCTACGACGCCGAAGACGGCGCCGTCCTCCGCAACATCGACGCCTGCCGCACCATCGCGTCGACCGTCCAAACCAGCCTGGGCCCCTACGGCCGCAACAAGATCGTAATCAACCACCTACAGAAGATGATCCTGACCTCCGACGCGGCGACCATACTCCGCGAGCTCGACGTCGTGCACCCGGCCGCCAAGCTGCTGGTCATGGCGAGCCAGCAGCAGGAGGCCGAGATGGGGGATGCGACGAATATGGTGATTGTGCTGGCGGGGGAGCTGCTGCGGAAGGCGGAGGAGCTGCTGAGGTTGGGGCTGAAGACGGGGGATGTGGTGCTCGGGTATGAGAGGGCGGGAGAGGAGGCATTGAGGGTGTTGGATGGTGAGTGTGCTTCTTTTGTTCGCTGGGATCGGTAGTGGGAAGGCATGCTGGGAAGGGTTTTGCTGACGATGATGGTTGGACAGAGCTTGTAGTGGACAAAGTCGAGGACATGCGGGACCTGGGCGAGTTGAGCAAGGCTATCAGCACCGTCATTGCGGCGAAGCAATCGGGCAACGAGGACTTCCTGGCGGACATGGTCGCGGAGGCTGTCCTAGCCGTCCTGCCCAAGAACCCGGCAAACTTCAATGTGGACAACATCCGCGTGGTCAAGATCATGGGCGGGTCCCTGGAGCAGAGCCGGGTAGTCAAAGGCATGGTCTTCGGCCGCGAGCCCGAAGGCACCGTCAAGAAAGCCAAGAAAGCCAAAGTCGGCGTCTTCAGCTGTCCGATCGACATTAGCCAGACAGAAACAAAAGGAACAGTACTGCTGAAAAACGCAAAGGAGATTCTAGACTTCACAAAAGGCGAGGAAGAGCAGATCGAGAACACTGTTAAAGAACTACACGACTCGGGCCTCAGAGTCGTCGTCGCAGGCTCCACAATCGGCGAGCTGGCAATGCACTATCTAAACCGCTACAATATCCTCGTTATTAAGATCCTCTCGAAATTCGAGCTCCGCCGCCTCTGCCGCGTCGTCGGCGCCACTCCCCTCGCGCGCCTCGGCGCACCCATGCCCGATGAGATGGGCAGCGTAGACGTCGTCGAGACGCTCGAGATCGGCGGCGACCGCGTCACGGTCTTCAGGCAGGAGAACGAAACGACCCGCACAGCGACGCTCGTGCTACGCGGCGCGACGCAAAACCACCTCGACGACATCGAGCGCGCCGTCGACGACGGCGTCAACGTCGTCAAAGCCATCACCCGGAACCCGAACCTGGTCCCCGGCGCCGGAGCAACAGAGATGCAGCTCGTGGAGCGCATTACCGCGTTTGGCGAGAAGACGCCGGGGCTCATGCAATACGCCATCAAGAAGTACGCCGAGGCGTTCGAGGTGATACCACGCACGCTGGCGGAGTCTGCTGGCTTGGACGCGACGGAAGTCCTCAGCAGACTGTACACGGCGCATGCGGCGCAGAAGAGCAGGAAAGGCGAGAAGAACTGGTGTACGGGTGTTGATATCGAGAACGAGGATGGCACGGGCACGCTGGATGCGGAGGACGAGGGGATCTTGGATCTGCTGGTCACGAAGCAGTGGGCTATCAAGCTGGCGACGGAGGCGGCGAGAACAGTGCTCAGTGTGGACCAGATTATCGTGGCTAGGCAGGCGGGAGGGCCCAAACCGCCTGGTCCCAACCCGAACTGGGATGAGGATTAGACGCAGAGGTGATGCGGTTGTATACCATGTAACGGAACGAGAATAGGTTCTGTCAAACGACTTGATAATCTGCGTCGTCATGTGGCCTACTGACGTCCTTGATTGCCGTACAGGACTGCACCTTCCTCAGCCGCTCAGCGGCTTTCAATCGTGCCCTGTGTTGGCCTTGTCCATTTGACTACCTAGTACTTCTTCAGGAAGCGATACAAGCCCAGCCTGCGAGCTGCTAACACTTCCTCCTACTTCACACCAGGCAGACCTCACCCAAGCTTATCCAACAACCTCCGCCTCCTCCGCTCCACCAACTCCTCCTGCACCTCCTCCAAACTCGGCACCCTCCAGCCCACCCCATCCCCCGCATCCCCGGGCAACTCTTGCCACACCGCATCATCAACCTCCCTCCCCTTCCTTCTCTTCGTCGGCGAGACCGGCCCCTCCACCTCATCTGGCTCCGCCATCAGTTTCTCAACCGCCTCCTTTTCCCTCTGCGCCTCGTATTCCAGCAGTGTCCCGTCCTCTTCGTCGAGATTGTAGCCGTAGTACGACGCGTCGATGTTGCGGGAGAGCTGAGCGCGGGTTTGGGCCTCTGTGGGAGCAGCTTGCTGGGCTGGTTTTGCGGCATCGAAGAGCTCTTTTACGCCGGGGAGGTCGCGCGCGCGGCCGAAGTATCTGGTTAACCAGCACACCCGATTAGCGGCTGTCCTTTTCGCGTCCGGCAGAACGCGCAGTTCCCCGCGGAATCAAAGGAGCGAGAGGAAAACCCCCCCACCTATACCCCTTCCCACCCCCCGGAACCTCCCTCCCCTCCTCGTCAACGACCCTCCCACCCCGCGCGAAATTCGGCCCCCCGAGCCCACGTATCTGCACCTCCCACATGTGCTTCTCGCGCATCAGCTTGTTGATCTCGTCATTGAGATCTCGTATCTGGAAATCGCTGAGCGCCGGGTCCTGGATCTTGGTGACCTTGCGGCTGATCTCCTTGAGCACCTGGCCGCGCCACTTCTCGCAGACGGGGATCGAGGTTATCGAGGTGATGAGTTTGGGCCGCCGCGTGCGCGATATGTCGAGGATGCCGAGGTCGGCGGCTTGCGCGGCGCGGAAGCGGAAGAGCATGCTTTGCGCTTTTTCCGAGTTGCGCGCCTGCGAGGGAGAAGATTAGTGGGGATGGAGTTGAGGGCGGGGGTTCAGGGGGGCGTGCCATTGTGGAGATGGTTTGGCGGTGAGGCGCACGGCGGGTCAGTGGAGTGTTGGCGCGTGGAATGCGAGAGGGTGTTAGTGATGGCTTCTTTGGTGTTTTGGGTTTCGAGATCCGTGCGGTGCCAAGCTATGGGCGGAAAACGGCGCGGGATGTGTTGGAGCGGCGGAATGAGCACGTGACCATCTGCTCTTGGGGTTGAATGTCCGTATTGCGAGTAGCACCGTACTTGAAAGTGAAGAGAAGACGGCACGATGATCACGGCATCGGTAGAATGTATAGGGATCTGCAAACCTGCAGAAGTTGAAGCATCTACTGCGCCCCCGTACGAAGAGACTGCTCGCCATCCCCTTCCCGCTACAGGTTCCACCGCAATGCGGATAGAGGCATGGGCCACGAGCAAGGGCCCGTTGATGAGCTTGTTGAGAATTGTACGTCTCATACGGTACCACACATCGTTGAATGCGAACGCGCATGTACTTTGGCACAGGGGCGGCGTCAAGAATCACTTGCAGGTTCGCAACCGAACGACTTAATGTTCACGGCGAAGCGGCCTGGCGTTGAGAAGCTGCCATTCCAGGTATTGCTTTCTGACAATGATAATACCGCTGGAGTATAACCAGCTGTGACTTTTGAGCTCCTTGGAGACGGAGTTGCACAGCACCCCGCATGAGCATCCAGGCATCGCACCGTGGTGCAAGTGAGAGCTGGCTGGATGAGTACTGGGGGTTTGGTATCTGGTTTGTTGCGAGGGTGATTGACACCCATTTGCTGGCGAACAGGGACCCGAGCACACACGAGCGGAAGCGAGGTGTCCCGCAGGTCAAACGTAACAACAAGGGCTAGGCACCAAGGGGATGATGCCTGACTTGATTGCAACAAATGTCAAGTGGTACTAAATGAAGCTTTCTCAACACTTTCTGACTACTGTTAGTTGCGCAGCGCTGGATCGAGCCATTTCAGCAAGGCATGTTCGCTGATCTGGAGACGGTAGCTAGATGATACAAAGAAGTGGACAGACGTCTGTAAGACCGCAGTGCACCGTTGTCTTACTTGGCCTCGCTGCGAAACTATACGCACAATATACGCTTGTGCCAAATTTGTTGCCGACCGTCACATGTCCTGTTTCGATGAGGAGTGACGGAGCATGGATCCGAAATGCGTCGGCATCCTACAATGCTGTGCGGGACTGTGGCTGTACTGATAAAGAACGTGGAGCGCCCTAAGACCGGCGTCTGCTTGTGCAGTGGAAGTGTACATGAGTGTCGATAGTCATTGTTTCAAAAGATATTGCAGAAGGCGGTGGACTATCGCACATGCGAGCATAGCTACCGTGATGGACAAAGAACATAAACATATGGAATGGAAAGCGACGTGTAGTGGACCGAGTCCTCGATTCCCAATTATTGAGTCGCGGGTTTTCTTTTCCGGTCGCTTGAGTACCTCTTAGGGTGTGCGTACCTAAATCCAATACTCCTTCGGATACCTTCGACCTCACAATGGCAGCCCCATACGACGTTCTCCCTTGGCTCAAGCTCATCCATCCAGGCGATGCATCAGCGCCTCGAGGACAAGCTCAGAGAATGCTAACTTGGCTGGCGAGAGCTATGGCGAAGCTCACCAATTCCTTGTGACCGAGGAAACAGGGTTGGCTTAAGCTCCATGAGTGTCCGCCGGAAGCCTCCGATACAACTGTACCACTGAAGGTTCTTCTACGGCGTCGCGCTTGGAAGGAAGCGTCTGGCAGTCGGCAGTCGGCAGTCGGAGCACTCTCCGTAGTGGATGCGGCTCCACAGAGCAGAAGAGTGGCAGTTAAGCTGATGGCCAATGCTCCAACGAGGATCTCGGACGTTGCCTAGGCCCATCGAGGGTTATTGCTATCGCGACGATTCGAGGCGTTTCTACGGAGCTGGAACGAATTGATGTGCGGCGAGATGGCGTGGCGCAGCAAGTCGAAGTGGATGGATAGAAAGAGCGACGGCAACTGCCTCGGCCCTGAGCACCTGTAGTTAACTCGTCATCGTCGCCCACAAGCACCGGCACGTGCCTCAAGGGTCTTCTTCCTGTTGCGGAGTAGTCCGCGGAGTCCCCTCCGAATGCCAAGCCTGGCCGCATATGGGGATCTCCAACCGTTAAGCGGACCAGGGACAACGGTCGTACCGATCGAACGTACGGAGGACCATCCGCTTGCTCCTGACACGACCCACGTCTCACTTCGTGTTCGTTCGATGGATGCTGTTAAGACAGAATTGAATTGACCGATATTCGCGACCGCCCCAACCTGCTGGCGCATGCTTGCATTGCAAAGTACCAGCATACGACGTGGTTTACGCGCTTCCATGCCTCTTCCAGAAACCTGCTGCAAGGAGTAGAGCTCGCTTACGTGTGAGGGTTCAGCCTTGATGCGCTCGGCTCTTTGGTTAAAGCATAACGCATGACGCTCCGGAGCCTCCTCCGTCTCCGTTAGTTACCGTGCAGTGCAGCTGGCCTTGCAGCTGGCCTGGATTAGAGTAGCGCGGCTGAGGATGAGGCGGCTCTGTACTTGTGTTCTTGCGGCTGTGCCTCCGGCGAGAGGGCTTTTCGAGGGGATTGTCTTCTTCTGAACACTTCGCGCCATGCGCGTCGTCGATGCAGGTCCTTCCGTGTCTTCGCACGAACAATTGCCAGCTTTATGAGCTGACAAATGGATTTTGGCACAAGGTCCCGAGTCATTGGTCCGGATGTTCTATGCGCTTTTGCTCGCCAAAGTCGTGCATTGCGACGGAAGCGGTCCGCTTCTGCGATCCTGAAAACGCCGTGTCAGCCGTGTCATCGCATTTCAGAGTCTCCTGGTGGCGAATCGTGCTGCCCTCCGGAGCTTTGTCCGCAGAAAGGTTTGGATTAATAGTGATGCGATAGTGGCGACGGCTCCGACTCCCCTACAATAGGAACGTTGTTGCTGCTTGAGCCATTGTCAGAGTCCTCAGTTCCTGTGTAAAAGTCGCGTTGATGCCCCTTCACCTCCTCGGCCTGCAAGACACACCAACGCATCGCTCGCTATATCCCGTGTCGAAGCCACTCAACCAAGTCAATCAGCGGCTCCACTCGAATCCGGGGGAGCCGGTCATCCCTCCGCCGCGAACATCACACCTGAATTTCGCCCATCTCTTGCGGACGCATGCGCGTCTATCCAAACCCTCGGTCTTTCCTGCCATCGTCTACCGTGCCCTGTCAACGTCACTCGCTATCGGGTCGCGCCTGCCCGCATGCAAGGTCGGCCGACTGATCTAGCAGCCCAGTAACAGCAGCATGGAGCCCGCCGCGGGGCGCGCTTCAGCGTCGAGCCCTGCGGAGAGTTCGCAACGGAGGGAGCGAGCCGCAATTGCAGCCCAGGCATGCGAAACGTGTCGCTCGAGGAAGTCGAAATGTGACGAGCAGAGGCCCAAGTGCGGCCTGTGCCGGCGGCTCAACGTCGAGTGTCAGTACAGGGAGCCGCAGCCCACAAAGTGAGTTCGACAGAGCTTCAGTCGTCGCGCGTTAAGGGGTCGAGGGAAGCGGTGGGAGGCTCGTTGTAACGTGACTGATACTTTGACCGCAGGAAAGACAAGACGCTGGTTCATATTCTGGATACGCTGAACACCATGAACGGCAAGCTTGATGTCATTGGCAAGACTGTTAGCCCAAACAGCTTCGTCTTCGATATGAGCTCCACAATGTCACCTACCAGTCAGCATTCGTCGCTTGGCGCAATGGTTACTGCACCTGAGCGCGTGGGGCAGCCTCAGAGACCTCGTCTCTTCCCTCACTCCCAGACAATGGACTCGGAGATACCACAGGCTTACGAGCATCTGACCACTCCGCACAAGATCCTGCTCTGGCCGTACATCTATATGCATCTTACGGCAGCAGGCACGGACATCCAGGTCGATCTTGAGTACGTGTTACAAGAAGGAACTCCATGGTTCCTAAGGCAAGAGATGGCAATGCATCCCAACATACTCCCCGCACTGCCTTCCTTCGGCCAAGGAACTGGCGAACAAGTCCTAATATTCAATGGTCAGCCTCGAGTGTTGTTCCCTAAGTTAACTTATGAGATCATGACAAACTACACGACGCACTACTTCAGTACATACAACGTTCTGTTTCCCATTGTGAACTACAAGGAGTTCAGCCAGGACCTCCTTCCAACAGTAGCGCGGCACGGATTTGGCGAAGGGGACATGGAGTCGGTTCTCGTCTTGCTCGTACTCGCCCTCGGCCAGGTCGCTGTCGAAGGAAGCTATGGCCAACGGATTGACGTTAACGAGGGTGGTCGGCGCAGCGGCATACGAGGAGGAACAGCAGAGGTGCCACCGGGACTCGACTTGTTCAACGAAGCGAGGAAGCGACTGGGTTTCGTGAACACGCAGTGCAACATGGAGAACATCCAGCTCCATTTGCTCACCGCGTCAGTCTACTCTCCGTCCGGTCGTTGACATGATAGTAGCCCGAGATGCTGACGTTGCATGGATCACAGCCTGTACTTTGAAGCGACCGCAAGGCATCTGGTGAGTCTCGTCATGTATCCCGCCAGTGTTGAACTGAACCTGGCATAGGACTTCTGGCGCGCAACGAGCTCTGCTGCCCTGGCATGCCAGGTAACGCTGAAGTGGTAGGTTACGCTGAGCAAGAACGGGAGTATCTTTACACCATCAGCTGATCCAACCTAGTGAACCAATGGACTGGGACTCACCGAAGGGATGTCAAATGAAGAGAATCTACTGGTCCGCCAACTTGATTGAGAAGTACGGAAAACCAAACATATCTTGGCAATCCTTCTGACCCAGTACAGTTGGTATCACTTCGACCTCGATCTTCCGCGCACCGGCATATGCGATCATGAAGATCAGGTACCACTTCCCGGGGACAATTTTGAAGAGTCTCGGCAGGAAAGCCAGTCGATGATGTGTTTCCTTGCCATGATTGCGCTCCGCCGGCATATCAGCCGTATACACCAGATTATATACGAAGGTAAGCGAAATTCGAGTTGCGAGCCGCTTAACACGAGGTTAGGCGACGGAGTGTACTCCGATCTAGCGAGATCCACTTCCGCGGACCCTGGACAACCTCACCGGGGGTTTAGCACTGACATTCTTTATTGTTCTCACCCCATTTTTCCCATCTTCATGCAATATGTAGCTGACTAATCTCCTAGCGTCGTCTTCGAGGGCCGAGCAGAATGAAGACTACGGCGGCCCACCAGTCCACGTGATCCAGGAACTGAGCCACCAGCTGGACTCCTGGCGGCACCTGCTGCCAGCGGCACTGCAGTGGAGCGACGAAGAGCGCTTCGCCCACCCGGACGATGGCACGCCGCACAACCCGAAGAAGATGATGTTCGTGCCGGACGAAGGACCAGGTCGGGCGGCCGACTACCGCTTCAACATCGAAATCTCCACCGCCCAGCTCCGGTCCAGATACTACTACGCCCGCTTCATGATGTACAGGCCGTTCGTCTACAAGGCCATGCACTTCCCGGAACTCATGACCGCTGCGGATGCCGGATACGCGGGTGCATGTCTCCAAGCCGCGATGCTGTGGCCGATCTGCATGTCGCCCTGCCGCGACCGGAAGAGGCTGCTGCCCGTGCTTTTCTCGTGGACGCAGAACTTCCTCGGCGTGCTGCTCATCCTGCGCACGACCACGGAACATCCGGCGCTGATACGTATCCGCGAGCAGTACTGCGACGAGGAGGAGTTCAAACTCACCGTCCTGCTCCTGCTCGACTGGATCATCGACATGAAGCAGATGGAGGGGATCGGCGCCTGGGGCTGGAAGGTCTTGAAGCAGCTGTATCCGGACGCGTTGGAAGCTGCGGGTAGGTTTGCGTCCTGATTGCTGGTGAGGAGCGAATGGTACCCCCAGGATGAGTCTGAGATTTACCCTCTGGGCTTCCGGAGCATGGACTGGTGACGAGGTGGGATGGTTTCTGAGGGATCTGACAAGGGTCTTCAGCCAGAGCGTCGTGTTCAGTACCCTTCGCAGGTGCATGGTGGGCTGCTCACGCACTGTGCACATGGTTTTTTCTTGTGTATTTTGCTTTTTTTGTGCGAGGGCTCTCTTTCTGATGGCAATAAGCTCATGATCGAGACGAGGTGCATTTGCAGTGGCGTTCGAACAGACTCGAACCGGCATCTCAACTTTCTTATACGTTGTTGCAGAGCAACGGTAGTGTTCGGCTTGTTCCGGCCGAGCTGGAGTTTTTACGCGGTTGCACGATGGTGGTAGGGGGATAGGAGGGAATTCGGATCTGCTTTTTGCTTTGATTTCTTCGCGAGATGCGGCACGCCACCTGTGGCTACTGCTGGTTGCTGCAGCGCGTTATTCGGAATGCCGGTAGAGTGGCCGGGTGTATGATGGAAACAGACTCTTCAATGCTGGAGTATACCTCTAATACTGAACCGACTCCTGTGCCGTGCGTGTTAGTGAAAGGGAAAGGCCGTGATCATCGTTGTACTGCATAAAGGCTCAAGGCCGGTAACAGATTGCATCGGTACGGAGCCATCACATCTCGACGATCCGGGACGGCGATGGAAACTGGAGTGCAATGGTCTACCGTCAATCTGGGGGTTTTTTGCGCGCCTTGCGTCCTAGGTTTCATGTCCTGTCAGTGTCATGCCGATAGAATCATCATTGAAGTTGACAAGCGAGCCACCAACATGACTAAACACCTCCGTGTTGATTGTACTATATAATGGTTTGTTGTACATGTGGACACTTGCCTTGTAAAGAACAAATTGCCGGCTACGCCCCGCTTCCTCTCTGCTCAGTATGTTGCTGTTGCATCTGAGACGCGACAAACATGGCACATACTAAAGCCGAAATGCCCGCATCGGCCGCACGGATTGAGGCGAACATTGAACGTTGAGGTGCTGGCCATTCGAAAAGCTAATTTGACGGACTTGGAATCGTGAACGGAACAGCTGAACCCGGTCTACTGGTAACTCATTTCTGGATGCGAGAGATGCGAGAAGAGTGTTCATCGAGACGGGCGATCATGGCGTGTTGTCCAAGGTGTTCATGTCGACATCAGCGAGGGGACTCGGAGGCTACTTCCTGTCGAAGATTTATTTTGAGATGGGGAGAAGGAGACTCTGCGTGTGAAGGCGAAACGAGGGAGCGTTCTGCTGGACTCATCAAGTCAAAACAGACGTTGTTCGCTCAGCTGCCACCGCCTCATCGCATCGTCACATGGATGAGGGTGGGTATTATGCAGCTGATCGTTAAGGAAGGCGTAAAGCCTGATGAGAGGTCAAACTGGGGCGCGGTGTGGGATTCAACAGAAGACATCACTCTTTCTGGAGTATCGGCAGGCCGCTGCGTATCGGCACTCTTAGGGACGTGCTGAAGGGTTAGCTGCAGCCTTGTGAGCTGCGTTCAGCCCGAGTTCAGTTTTGCGTCGGTGAAATTCGTTGTAATTTGTCGGCGTGCTTGGTGTGAGGATACAGCCACGCGAAGCAATCTTTTAATATGGCGATTTTATAGCTGAAGACCGTAGGCCAGAGACCTTGCATGAACGCATTCGACGCGGCTGCGGTGCTCATAGCTTCTGCCCTGTCCGCGGCTGAGGTGGCGACTGCAAGATGCAGTCCTTGAAAGGCGTCGAGATGTTCGTCGGCGCGCAGCCAGAGGATTCCCTGGAATGACAGAGCGCTGTATCACAAGTACACGACACAAAAAACAGCTCGAGTTGAGGCGTAGAGCAGTAGTGTAGAGTGCAATACTGCAATACTACAATACCTACCTAGGCATGCAGAAAGATGTGCTACAGGGATTGTGGAAACGGCGCCTCCACCTAGGGGGCAGCTCCCCGGTTGGCGGCGCCCCTTGGCGAGCCGGGGTTGCAACGACTCGGAGCAACCCCACAAGGCCAACGTCGCGATGGCCTCTCCGCCGCATGTCATGCATCCGAGTCGTGCCTCACCTCCTTCCAATCCGATTGACTGAGTTCTGCAACTGTCTTGTCTGCTTCTGCCTCCTCTCAATCTTACTTCTAACCTCGCCTGGAAGTTCTGGAGAGCTTGCTCACAGCTTCGACACCCCTCACCTGGAAAGCAGCTGAAGCTGAGCCTCGCTCCAGTCATCGAGTCAGCCCGACCGATTGACCCTCAGGGAAGACAGATCTCAGTCCGAGTGGATGCTTTGAAGGGACCTCCATTGCATGTCAGCTCGGAGACATCCTCTGGAAATATACTCCAAGTTATTCCTAGCGTTCCGTTAATCTCGCACCGGCTCCGCGACTTACCTTGGAAGATCTAGCCGCAGCCCTGAAACCGCTACCCACACAACTGAGCGGAGTCATCCAGAGCTCGACGTTCTCTCACAGACGTCTACCTCATACCTTGCGACCTCATTATCGAGGAAAGTCGGCAAGGGAAGGGTTTTGCCAGATCTGCCTGCCCCATCTCGCCAGGCTCGTCCGATTCGCCGAACGACTCCACAATAGTCTTTCAAACGAGGCTCTCGCACCCACCGATCTCAAATTCGACTTACGCTCAGGAGCACTCTCGTAGCGTACAAACCTTATACGGCTCCGCCTCAGTGGGGGTTAGACCTCACGCCTCGAGCTGCAGACCGCCGTAGAGGTTGATGAAAGCTTGAAGACTTCCAAGTAGGGACCACAGGGAAAGAGGGAAAGAGCTGGACTATATGATTCGCCCCTGGTCTGACAGGAAAGAGCTATCTTGTCTGCAATAGCAGCATAGGCTGCGACGGACCTCGCGGAACGGCTACGAGCCTGGGCTCATGCTTTGAAGTCGCTGAGGTCTTTTACACATACAAAAAAAAGGACGGCAGGATGACAGAGTTTCGGTTCCAAGAACGTAGCTCGGGACCAGTTCCTACAGCTAGCAAGTCTAGCTTTATCGTCCCTCTCGCCACGAACGGACACGGAGACTATGACAGTGGAGAAGCAGAAACATTTATCAAGACCCTTGATGAGAAGAGGAGAGAGCTCGATCATCAGATTTCGCTCTATATAGCTGAGAGGCAGAAAGAGTATGAGACATACGAGCGTCAATTACGGGAGAAACTCAGACATTCAAAGGAGGCAGGAATCTCAGGCGACGATGGCAAGCTATCGGAAGCGAATATGGATAGCCAGAGCAGTCACGGCGCTCCCAATATCTTAGAACCCCCTGAGCGTGGCTCCCAGCTTCCGGACTCTACTCCTATGAGATTTGACGACAGTTCCGTGACTGGCAAGGAAGACACATTCCCTGATCTGCCGAAGAATGGACCTACCAGTCGAAGATCTGCTCAAGAGCGCGAGGAATTGATGGGATTGTTTACTCCTACCTTCTTGCCACTGCTCGAAGGCTTCAAGTTAGGCAGTAAAGGCCACGACAGAAGCAACACTGCGCCGCCCGATCTTTTGACACGCGCGGCAGAAGAACCAGTAGTACATGTGGCCAAGCGTATGGAAGTCAGACGGTCATCGACCGAGCCAGCTTTCCCAGTCAAGCATACCAGGAAGTCCTCGCTGCGCCCGTCGTCGTCCGCCACGAAGTCTTCTCAGCAGCACACGAAGCCTCGAAAGCACGTGACGCTGGACATTGGAGACGCGATTGTTGATCCTGCGACTGACATTTCGGGCTCGGAACCGGAGTCCACCCTCTCGCCGACACACCACTCTCTGAAGCCACCGAGCACGGAAGATCTACCACAAATCGAACGATCAGCTCATCAAACTCCGCTACCAGCCTCTCAAGCTCAGCAGTCAGCTCCTCCAAGTCAACTGCCAGTTACCTTAAGCCAGCAGTCAGCTAGCCAGCCTCAAACCCCATCTACCAACCCTCACAGCGGCCCTCCGGCCCACAACGATGCCATGTTCTCCGCAGATCCAGCTGCTTCTGCGTCTCCACCTCGCCCTCTTGACAGTCCGCCTGGCACCCGCTCCGGATCTCTCCCGCCTCTGGAGCCCTACAGCCGCCCCAGCCCCAGCCCCAACCCCAACCCCCGCGCCGACCAAGCAACAGCCGGTGCCTCCTCCGCCCCTCGCGGCGCCGAGATCTCGCACTTGTTCGGTCCGCCCGGCGAAGCCGCCGATGAAGCCGTCGACGACGACGACGAAACAGGCGAGCCCGGCCTCGAGCGTCGCACCTCGGACGAAATAGGCTCGTTCGTCGGCGGCATCGATGGAGACTCTGGCTTCGATCCTGCGGATGCCGGGAGCGTCGGGTATCCTGGCACGAGTCTGGGGGCGTCGTACATGGAGGCGCATCATTCCTGGCGGCAGAGCACGATGAGGGAGGCGGAGTTGCGGCGGGAGGAGGAGGCGAGGAGGAAGGATGTGGCGGAGGAGCGGGAAGCGAGGCAGGGTGGGCGCGAGGAGGGCGGTGGGATGGTGGCGAGGGGGGGTGGGGACGATGATGAGGCGTTTTTGGGGGATATGGAGGATCTTTGAGGGGTGGGGTTGGTGTTGCGGGGCGGCGGTAAGGCTTTGTGTATACTCCATGAATGCATTGCGGGTGCTTGCATTGCGTGTGCAAACGGTCTTGCATAACGTGTTGGTGATTACCTCAAAATTGGTGAAGCCAGCTATATATTGTTTCGGGGCACTCATCATGGTGTTTGGGATACGCATCAAGAGCAAGTTAGCTCCACGAGTTGGAATTGGAACTCTTGCACCACCATCTAGGCCACCACCAAGCATCTTAGGACCAGCAGACCCACCATCCCACACAGCTTCAACATTCGTCCACTCCCTTCTTTTACCCTTCGCCTCCCCGTCTCTGCTCTCTTCCCAGTAGCCCAAAGCCTTCCACCCCCACATCCGCCCTTGCAACTACTCTTTAGGTTCACAAGGTAGGTGCACGCCTTTTGTTGTATCCTCGTATCCTCATCTCTGCACTCCTCGCTCCTATATGTCCGCTTTCTCTGCTCTCGGTCATCCACAAACCCCATGTTTTGTCCTTTCATTTCTGCATCACCTCCACGCTGGTGTTTCGCGAGAGTATCTGGACCTTGAACTGGCCCTTGCGAGCTTCCATCTTGGCTTAAGCTCTTGCCTTTCCGCACTGCAGCGTGAGGGGCACAGCAGCACCAACAGCACGAGCTCTTGTGAGCCGTGAGACGTGATCGTGAATGCTCGCCACGAGGGTAACGGATGTTTGTAGGCGGGCTGTATTTGATTGAACGCTTAGGCTGCGCGGATGGCGTGGTACCCAGTCCAGCGTTCCCCTCCACATCGTAAATACCGCGTGACGAGGCATCGAGGGGGTGCCAGGGTACGACGACGTTGCGCATGGAGGTGGACAAGATTAGCATGAGGACATGATGGAGGGACATGTTCGTAACGGCCATACAGCCCCTGGGTTGAAGCTACCCTGCACTCTCACTGGGAACCGTATACAAGACGATCCACGACCCAAGCAACTGCAGAAGCCAACTTCTCACAACAACAACAACAACGAAAAGAAATGGTATTTCTAGGTCAAGGTTTATCTCTCAATCTGTCTCCCCCACGGCCTTGTAGCGCTGCTCCCGCATTCCCACCTCCCCCTCACCCACTCAACCCCCTCCCCACCAAAAATCAATCTGACCTCCAACCGCAGACGTCGCAACCACGCGCGGCGCAAGACACGGCCCAACAGCCCTGCACAGCCCGGCCACCCAGGCCACAAACTCCGCCACCAGACACGCAGCCAACAAAAGAGCGTAAAGAGCGCAGACGGCCACCCAGGCGCAGAAACGGCCTGCGCGGAAAAAAAACCTTTAGCCAAGAGACACACACAGCGAACAGCCCACCATGGCTGACTTGCAAGCAGGACAAGGGAAGAAGACGATGAGAGACCACGGGCCGCAACGCGGCCGTGGGGAGGGGGGATCGATTAAACTGCTACTGACAACGTGCAACCAACAGGCAAGGAAGCAGAGGAAAAAGGGGAAAAGGTTAAGGAGCGAACAGCGAATCTAACCAGCACCACTTGCCGCCGCCTCCATCTCCGTCTGCGCATGGTAGCGGCCGTCCGGCCCCGTGCCATGGCCGTGTCGATCGGTGGTAGACATTCCTGACTGCCGATGGCGCGACGCGACGGAGCCGGTCAGCGAGAGGCTGTGTCTGCCTGCGCGGCTGCCGCGGCCCGTGCTTTCTTTGCGGTGGGGGAGGGAGCCGACGTCGTGTTTGCCTGTGGGGTAATAGTTGTTAGCTAAAGTGGCCACCAGTGGGAGCGAGCGAGAGGGAGGAGGTATACGGAGTAAGTGATGACAAAGGACAGGGACAGGGGAAGAAAAAAGACTCACCATCACAGCACGCCCTAACGTTCTCCAACCGATCCGCCTCCCGCTCCTGCGTCTCGATAACCCTCCGCAGATCCTCTGCCGAGTCGTGCACGACGGGCGCATCATAGATCATCTCAGGCTGCTGACTATGTCTGCTCCTCCTGCTCGAAAACGAGCCCCTCATCCCCGACGGCGCGCGAAACATCCCGCTCAGACTGCTCAGCCGGCCGGACATGGAGCCCTGGCTCGCGTTACCCGGTGCCTGGGTCTGCGTAGCGGTGGTGCCGTTCTGAACCCGCTCTGCCGCGGCGGACTGGCGCTGCGCGAGCGTCGGGACGCCGTTGCGCTGCGGGCTCGACGTGCGCGTCGTGCGGGAGTTGTAACTTGACAGGCTCGCGTGCGAGACGCGGGTAGCGCGGGACTGGCTGCGGTCGTAGCTCGGGTTAAACTCGTCGACATCCGCGTCCGTCATGTGTGCCTCGTCGTCGCGCTCTGAGCTGGTGCGCAGCAGCAGGTAGCTCAGCGCGTTGAACCACGTCTCGTGGCGCTGGCCTGTCGTGGCCGTGAACTTGATGCTGCGGCCGGGTGTCACGACGATAATGCTCTTGCGGTGGAGACCTGGAGGGAGGGGGTTGTCGTCTGTGACGACGCGGACGGCTTCGATGGCGACGGACTTTGCTTTTAGCTGTGCGCGGCCCGCGGTTACGGGATCTTGCTCGCTCCAGTAGAGCGTCCGAGTGTAGGGGTGCACCCAGAAGAAGCGGCGGTGTCGGTTCTCAGACATCTCGCCCCGGCCGGCTTTGCGGGTGTATTTCCACAGGAACTCGCCGATCATGGTCTGCGTTATTGCTTGGATCATGCGGGGATCGGTGGTAGATGGATCGAACTGGTCGGGTGGGAGGGCGTTGCGGGTGATATTGAAGCGTTGGTCTAGTTCAGACGCGAAGGAGGAGACAGAGGCGTGCCGACTGATGGGGGTGGAAGTGTCGCTGCGCCTAGTTGTGAATTGTGGCCGAGGTGTCGTCCCGCCCTTCGACGTTGGGCTTGCCATTTTGTCACCTGTAGGGGTTCGAGGTCGAGGCTGGAATGGCACGCTTGTCCTATAAGCCGAAGCTGGCATGACTGGGGGTCCCATTGTGCCAGGTGAACTTGGAACAGGCGGTGGCGGTGCGGGTGCCCGCTGGGCGGCGGCAGCAATGACCTGCTTATGGTCTGCAGGCAGGGGAGGTGGAGAAGCTGCACGAATGCTGCGGACACTTCCGGTGCCGGAAAGCCTGCGAGACTTAGGGGGCATGGGGTCAACTATGACGCCAGCTGGTATTACTGATGACCTCTTGGGACTGGACGACTTTCTTGGCGACGGTGGCTGGACTGGTGGAGCAGCCGCAATGATGGGCGCAGGCTTCCGTGATAGCAGCTTCTCAATCTGCTCTGCGGAGACCATGGTTTGGGTCCCTTCATCAGCCATCTCAAGTTGTGGTCGCCTGGCAGGTAATGCTCCGTCTCTCTTCGCGGTTACCGGACGTTCACCGTTGACAACATTGGCATCCACGGGCTGGAAAGGCACTCTACCCCTTTCAGGTGTCTTGCTCCTACCCCTGTTCTCGTCCTCGGAGAGTTCTAGGGCCGCCGGTGCACGATACCGCTCATAGGGGCCGTTGTCGAGTTCTTGCCACGCAGGTTCCTCCCTTACTGGCTGACTTGTCCCATCTTCAGCAATCAGCATCCCAGCGGGACGCTTCTCTCGACGCTCGCTTCTGGCGGAAAGAACCGGTCCAGGAGACTCTGTTTCCTTCTGTACTGATTTTCTCCTATCGCTCTCCTTGAAGAAGTCTACAGCAGCAGAGATACGCTTTTGATCAGTGAACTCGTTATCCAAGTCTCGGCGAGATGGCGTGATAGGAGTAACCGAGTCCTGATCAACGTAGGTCTCTGTCGTATGCACGCTGCTACCGGGCCCGCTACCGCTCGCAATAGCCTTGTTTCGGATATCTACAGGAGTAGGGCCACCGTTTCGGTCGCGAAGCTCCCTATCAATATCGTTTTGCAACGACATCATCATTGCGCTGCCAGTCGCAGGCAGATCTGTTTTACTCATCTGAGGAACAGGCGGAACTTCATCGTCACTAGTTGGCAGACTCGCCCCGACGCGTTCCGGCGTTCTGCTCCTGTCCCTGAAGAAGGCCTGGACAGCAGAGATGCGCTTAGCGTCGTAGGCCGCCCTGTCGGCCTCCTGTCTAGGGGTCAGAGATATCTCATTCTGGTCTTGTCCTGATTCAAGCGCTGAAAGTGTTCTTTCATGCTCAGACATGGCACCGAAGAAGCCCGCTCCCGGCTTGGATGCGTCGGTACCGGGGAGCGCTGGTACATCTGCGGGTTCCTCGGAGGCAAAGGCATTGACTCGGAGGACACGACCTGGTGTTGTAGGACGCTCCGGCGTCAGAGGCTCTGTACTTTGCGGCTCTCCCACCATGGCCATGGTGAAAGGTGGTAGCCTTCTTATATGGTCGTCAGTGGAGACGGATGCCGGTTCTCTGAGGGCTTCTCCATGGGCACAATCAATCGAGAACGGATCCACAGATGTAGGAGGGGAGTGTCCAGGAGCCTTGAATATAGGCATCGTTGGAGTGCTTGGCATTGGTGGAGATACTGGCACCACCTCTTCCTCTACTATTGGGGCAAATTCCAGCTCTGGCACATGTGGTTCTACGGTCCTGCGTGTCAGTTCGGGTGAACTAGACAAGCGCTTATAAGTGTTGGCACCGATCAAGGCAGCCCCAAGCGTCGCAGAGTCAGGTCGAAGCTGTTCGTGAGGTGTAGCTGCTCTGAAAGCATCGACATCCGGAATGTACGGCTCGATTGGTTCCACCTCTTGTGCTGCTATAGAGGATATCTCTAGCGTAGCCGGCAGTACAGTCTGTGAAGTTTCTGCTGGGACGCGCGCCGGCGACTTCTCGGTGATTGGCTCGATGGGTTCCGATTGCAGAGCCGATATTGTTGACATGTTCAGTCGTGTTGCGGCGGGTGAGGTTGTGGCTGCCTCAGGGTGCGTATCTTCGACTATGGCAGAGACTTCATCGGCGGGAAGCGGGATCCTGATAGCGTCCGTCAACGCCCTGTCCGCTTCGGCAATGGCTGGTGCCGCAGCAGATTCGTGTTGCATGGTAGCCTCGTTCCGGGTACTAGTGCCTAGACCTAGGCCGAACCCGCCAGCAAGTGCAGCACTTATGATTGTGGCAGGGTTGGAGAGGTCACTCTCCGGTTCCCATGGCTCGGTCATCATTCCAGAATCTATCATAGCAACAGTCGGCCTAGTGGGCTTGTCATTGAGCTCCCGGCTGAGAACCGACTTCCGCAGTTCAGGAGAAGCGGAGGCCTGTCGTGACGATACCTGAGAATAACTGGGTGTGCCTTCGCGTATGCTACCTTCTTCGCTCTCTCCGTCGCTCAGGTTGCCTAATTCGGAGAACAAGGTCTTCCCGGCTGCGTGGTCGCTCGAACTGGTGACGACGCTCGCCGGAGAGTCCTGGAAGCTGGGTTCAATGCTGGGTAACACCCCTGTGCTGGACCTTGAGCCACGCATGTAACCTCCCCGGTTGATCTTGAGACGGTAGCGGGGTTGCTGTGCTTGTACAGGTGTCCGGAGGTCATTCTCGTCATAGTCGTCACCGGACGCAGAAGCTGTGCTCATGTATGAGTTTCGATTACCATTGTTCATCACAAGCGGAGATGGACGACGGGCCCTCGCGAGCATATCGGTCGAGACATTTCCCTCGGTTTCGGTGGCATCACCACTGCTATCCCCATCCAGAGTCTCGGCGGTAGTCATAAAAGCATCCGTTTCGGTGGTAGTTCCGTCACGCTCGTTGGCAGTTTCAAAAGCGTCCGAAGTATCGGTGGACCCCTGGTAGGAGTCGTTGAAAGAAGGCGGTGCGAGACGAGAACTTCCGAAACCCTCACCCGCTGTGGCAGTACCGCTGTTTGCCCTTGCTGCGGCTTGCCGGCTAGGAGATTCCTGTCCATCATGGTCTTCCCATTCAGGGTCATCGATGATGATCTCAGCGTTGCTGGTGCGTGCTCCGCCTAACCTCTCCGGTCGCGCAGGTTTCTTGAAAACATCCTGCTGCGCGTTACTCTTGCGTTTCTTGACAGCGCTGTCCGGACCAATGCCGCCACTTCGCCTTGACTCAAGCTCATCCCGAGCATCCTGCAGCATTCGCTTGAGCTCGATCTTCTCAGTCTTCTCACGATGGATGTTGTTCTTTAGGTTCTGGATCATGCGATGGGCATGGGCGAGGGAGCTCTTGAGCGTTTCCGATTCCAGCGCGCCGTTTCGAGGCGTAGCTTTAGTGGGAGACGGGGGCGGCGAATGCTCCGGAGTAATGCGGCCGGCAGCATCGTCTTCTTGGTCCGATGCGGTATCGCGCTCCCTCTCTTGTTCCTCAGCCCTCATACGGTAGGCCACGGCCTTTGCTAGCTCTTGATTTTGAGAGATGAGATCATCGACCTTTCGTTGTAGGGCCCCTCGCTCGCTCTCACCCATGCTGACATTGCGCCGCAAACCAGAGATCTCAGAATCGAGCTGCTTCTTGAAGGATGCATGCTCCTCGCTGAGCTTTCCATGAACCTGGTTCAGCTCCTCGAACTCATGTTCCACAGCAGCCTTCTCCGCCTTCGCGGCATTTAACCCTTGTGCCAGCCGGGCCTCTCTGTCCGCGGCTTCCTTGGAAGCGGTCAACAGTTCATGAACCTGGGTCTCAAGACTCCAGTTCTCATCCTTATACCGCTGTTCGCTCTCATCCAGGGCGCGCAGACGCTGCAGCAGGCCTTCGACTTCCAGCTCCTGTTGTGACTTCTCCGAAACAACCGCCTTGAGTGCTTCATCCTTCTCAGCAAGTACGGCTTGTAGTTCTCGGATCTGCGTGAGGAGCGAGCTGCTGATTTCCGTCGCGAGCTTGATGTCGTGTATCCGGCTTGGCTGATGGTTTCTCTGCTTGCGGGACGGTACGCTAACTTTGGAAGGCGAGTGCTGAGCCTCGGAGGAGTATAAAGATGTGCTGGTTGATCCGACGGATTCGCCGCTGGGTATTCGCGGCTTTGGTATGAACGCCCTTGCCGTTTCTCTGCCAACCTCGTTGAACTCCTTTTCTAGATCCACCAGCTTCTGCCGCAGCTCGGGCCCGATCTCGTTTTCTGTTTGTTGAGTTTCGACCTCTTTCAGCTTGTCGCTGAGTTCGCGCCGCTGCTGCACCAGCACCGTGCCTAATTGCGATGCCTCTTGTAGTCGTCGCTCTGTCTCTGCGAGATGAGCCTCGAGAGCGCGTTTGGTCTGTGAGGGTGATCCGCTTGAGTATAGGGAGAACAAGTTGGTGTTAAATGCGGAATAGCGATGGCGCGCTTGATCCGGAGTTTGTGCGGTAATGAATGGATCGTTGTCGGTGTACTCCTCTGCAGGCAGTGAGCCGGGAGAGAAGCTCGCAACTGTCGCCATGTCCACGTATTTTCGAGTTGATCAGTTGTCCATCAAGAATTGAAGCGGCAACTGGCACTCTTGCTCAGCAGACCTTCTCCCCTGAGACGCTTGGCGACAGTAACGGAAGTGGAATCAGGGTATCGGTAGACTTGAAAGGTTCGCGTAGGTTGTTAGGGCGTAAACGAAGTTCGACCAACGGCGCAGGTTGACCAGCAATACGTGCGTGATGGTGACTGGCAGTGGGCAGTAGGTTGAGTTGCTCGGCCGCAAGTGCAATGCGTGAAGCTGTGCTAGAACCTGAGGGCGTGAAGTCCGGAGAGGAGGCGCGTGGACTCGGCGTGAGCAGGACGAGAAGACAGCAACGGGTCTCCTTCAGCTCCACGAAGCGGTGTTTTGTCCACAGAACGGCATGCACGATGGGGGTTTCACAACAAATGGAACGGTAGGGTAGGTCTGCACGAGGACGCGATTGGCGGCACGGAGAGGGGGACGTTTTGATGCGTTGTTTTGACGGCTTCCAGGGTTGGCCGCGAACTCTTCGGCAGCGTCGGAGATGATGGATTACAGGGAGCTACGGCGCGTCAATTGGCTGCCAACCTCCGGCACTGGAGACAGCTTGTCGGACGACAGAAGCTTATGCACAGTAGCGCGAATTGATGATCGCACGATGGGTGGTACACTAACTCCATCCACCGTTGATCGTGCTGTTTGAGCTTGTCAATTGAAGAGTGGCTTGTGGAAAGCACCAGCCACGCTTACGTGAGTGCCGTGGCGCAAGCTTGGATTATTAAGCTCTTCGATATATCGTCCGCGCGCGACTTCGATCAAGAGTTCCTCGGCACCGCAAGGGCACACAACAGACGAGAACACAATGGCAGACACAGCTACAGCAGCGCCTCTGTTCAAGAAGAGAGCCAAGAAGAACATCGTGCGCAAAGCCGCTGCCCCGCCGCCAACACAGTCCGATTCAGAATACTCATCCTCCGAAGACGAGAGCGGCCACCGTGTAAAGCGCCGCAAGAAGACAGGCGCTCTCGTCTCCGCGTCGTCCGCAACCCAAATGACCGCTGCCGATATCGAGGGCGCCACCAAATTCGCCGCCGACCGTTCCGCGAACATCGAGAGCACCAACGACGCAACGAAGCAGTCGAACTGGTACGACGAGAGCGCCAAGGATGCGCTCAGCGCACAGAACCTGCTAGGCAAGACGCGCCAAAAGCCAGACGCAGAGGTGGGGAGCGACGGCACATACAAAGGGGCTGCCAACTACCAGTCCTTCATCGAGAAGAATCCGAATGCGCCGCAGCGACAAGTCGGGCCGGTCAAAGCTCCTACCAACATCAGGACCATCACTGTCACTGACTTCGCGCCTGACGTGTGCAAGGATTACAAACAGACAGGGTTCTGTGGGTTTGGCGATAGCTGCAAATTCCTTCACGCGCGCGAGGACTACAAACAGGGCTGGGAGCTGGATCGCGACTGGGAGATCGGCACCAAGGGGAAGAAGGTTGCCGGTCAGACGGTTGCGTCGGCGAACAGAGGTGGCAAGACAGGCGACGACGACGACGAAGACGATGCTCTGCTCGAAAACATACCTTTCGCGTGCATCATCTGCAAGAAGCCGTACAAGAATCCCATAGTCACGAAGTGCGGGCACTATTTCTGCGAGGCATGCGCTTTGCAGCGGTACCGGAAGAATCCGTCCTGCGCTGCCTGTGGCGCCGGCACTGGTGGAGTGTTCAACGGAGCGAAAAACTTACAGAAGCTGCTGGACAAGAAGCGGGATAGAGCAAAGAAGCGGAAGGAACAGGCGAAGGAAGAGGGGCAAGAAGTCAGCGACGAAGACGAGGGCGACGCGGAGGAAGATTAACCGCTTCGGCCGCAATCCAGGAACGATACATCAGTAGCAGAGCTATATCAGACATGCGAGGACTTGCCATAACACGGCTCTCTGACACTCCAAATCCGTTTTCAACATGTGGGATTCAATGATCAACATGATCCCCGAAGACACTGAGCATTAAACACCTCGTCCGGAACCCTCAACACATCATACGCATCAAACCATGGCCAGAAATACGAGTAACCCTCCTCATTCCGCGGCTCGTCCGCAGGCTCAACAACGCGGTGGACCAAGAAGTCCCATTCCGCCTTCAACGCCCCGCTCTGCGCAACCGTAAGATGCTAAGGCAGGTCGCTCTGTCAGCACGCCGGGCTATAGGCAACGGATCACGAAGCACATACATGCCACACCTGCACCTCGCCGCCAGCCGCGACAACCGCCTTCAATACCGTGAAGTCCGCTTCGCTGCCCAGCTGCCGGAACTGCTGCAGCCCCACCGGGTCCGGAGGCGGCTGCACGAGATACATCCAGCCGCCGTTCTCGCTCCCACAGCCAGCCGGAAACCCGTTCAGCTCCGCTTGCCACGACACCGAGGCAGCCGCGAGATAGCGCTGGAACTCAGCCCAGCAAGTCGATGATGATACGCTGCAGTGCACGAGGTCGGAGGCCAGGACGGCGCCGTCGCGCTGCAGGATCGCCACAACGCTGAAATCGAGGTCGCGGTCTGTGGTGCCGGTGACGAGGTCGCGCGCCCGCTGCATGGCGGCGTGGTTTCGGATGTGGCGCACCTTCTGAACCGCCTCTTGTCCGCTGCTGAGGATCTGCGGCGGCGTGAAGCCGGCGACACGCATCTGCCGGTTCAGCTCGATGTTGACGCGGCCTGATAGATCTTCGTCGTAGAGGTGGGTGGTGATGCGGTGCTGGAGATTGTCCCGCTGGTCGGACTCTGCGACGAGGCTGTCGAGGTGGAGTTGTAGCGATTGGGCGATGGTGAGGGCCGGTGGGCGCGAGGCATAGTGGAGCAAGACTTCTGGTGAGGTAGGAGCGGCGGGATTGCTTTCGAGGAGGGGGTGTGTGAGGTCCCAGTATCGAGTGATCCAGCTGGTTACTTCGTCGGGCGTTGGTTGGGGCTGCCGTTCATCAAGCTGCTGTTCTGGTTGAACTGTCGGCTGCGGAGATTGGTGGACTCGACGTTGTGGAAGTGACTTCAGCAGGGGCTTCAGCGGAGACTGTTCTTGAAAAATCTGCTGTGCTGCCGAGTTGTGTACATTGTTGTCAGCTTGGGGACTTGCTGGCTCAGAGTCAGAGTAGGGAACGAGAGACGGGCCACGCATGATGGACTTAATCTAAGAAGATCTTAGACGGGGCTACCAAAGGCAATTGTGCATGATGAAAAGTAAAACTGAAGAAAACCTAAGACGTGCATCCGCCCAACTGCGCGACATGAAAAGTGAAGGAAGGAAACCCCGGTGTTTTGGTCCGAGTTGGGAAGCACCTGGGTGAGCATAAATTGCCGCAATCCAAAAACGGATAGGTCTTCAGCCAGCTGAGCAAGGTCACGAAAAGAAGCAACCCGTCGTAGTATACTGCGCGATAAACGTGTTCAAGCCATATCTAGAGGTGGAACAGCCAGGGTGAGGATCTTGGAAAGGTTGGTGGATTCAGTAAATCTTGGTGACTTGAGAGTAACTCGGGAGTCCCGCAATCGACGAGTCGGGAGATTTCTGTCACCCGTGTGGGGAAGGTGCCCATGTACAACGAAGGCAGGATACCCAAAAATCACTGTCCAAAACAACAGCCGCCAAGCGACTGCCTATGCGATAGCAATGGCGTGCTTCGCGTCTGCTCCATCAAGCACTATCCTTTACTCTCCTCTATCCGTGCAATCATGAACAGCCTCTGTCCACCACTTTTCATCTCCCTTTCCTGATCTACCATCCGTGGTCACCGTCGCATCCTGGTTCTCTTTTGCACCTCCAGCAGCAGTCGCGTGCGTAATTGAGCCCATCATTGCTACTGGCGCGCGGTAAACTTGCGGCTGATGTGAAAGGGACGGGAATCTTGGGTTGCTCGAAAGTCCCGGGCCGTCTGACAGACCCAGCCGAACCGCACTGTCTAGCCACGCTTTGTGTGTTCCGCTCATTGCAGGCCTGTACGCTTCATCCACTTGCACGCGAGGCTTGCTAGTTGGGCTGCGAGATTCTTCAGACTGTGGGCGGAACCGAGGTGAGGATTCATCCTGGGGTTGAGTGTCGACTTGCCAGCCGCATTGGAAGATGGGTTCGTTGGTGTTCTCGGAATGTGTGCGAGATTGAGACAAGGACTCGGTCCAGGGGTGGGCGCGGAGGTGCCGGCCGTGTCGCCAGATGGATTGTTTGGGATCCCTATGAAGAGTCAGCGGCTGTCGCGGAAAATGTCGAATTGTACGCTATGGGACCAAGGGCCATCCGAAATAACCGTTGCCGCATCCTTGCTCTGACTTGTTCAACAGGATTCACGATCGAACTGGACTCATGGTCTTGTCAATAGTAGAGCAGCTAGACCAATCTCATGGGATAGAGAGTAAAAGCTGTCTATCAGTTTACATCTTTGATGCATTGATTATGCAATGTGATTTTGATCCATTGACTGTCCTTATGTCTGTTCACCTCGAGGGCTATGGAAAGCTTTCAACGCGGCAACGGGTATTTCGGATGGCCCTTGGACGGGAGACGGACGTACTGTTTGGGCGGAGGCGCACGCCAGAAGCCGTTCCAGACGTCTTCGCCCTTGTAGGGACGCTCATTGCGAAGTTGGCAATACGGCACTGCCGCATCCCAATCCAACTCATCGAGGAGTGTTTCTGTGGTCTTTCTATCTTTCGTCTCCTCGAAGTGTTGCCTAGCGTGCCAAATGCAGAGGCGCAAGCCTGGCTTGCCTAGAAAGTCACATTGCTCGCCTGTGATCAGACCATGTTCCCTAGCAAATCTCACAAGGTCCGGCCAGGGCAGCTTCATGAAATAGGTGAAGTACCAGCGCGTGTAGATGTACGCGTACGTCGCTGGCCGCTGTGGGTCCCGACAGTCGATTTTGAACGCCAGATTCGGATGGATGAAGAGCGTGCGCTGATCGCGTAGGAAGGTCTCAGACCGGTGCCAGAAGTGGTAGATGCAGCCGTGCCTGGTAAGAACAAAGTAGCCTGGATCGGCTATATATGCGGCTTCGACTAGGCGTTCGTGGACTTGCTCAAAAGGTTCATTTGTGACGGGATCTATGGCGTAAATTGCGGGCGTCACAGGCGCCTTCGGGATTCCAAGAGAAGCTATGGACGCGGCTGGAGTTCCGTGTGCAATGTTGAAGGCTCGCTGTTCACGGCGTCTACGAGTGGACTCTTGTTGCTGCTTCTGGAGGGCTGTTACAAAGACAGGAGATGCTGGTGGAATTGATGGCGCCATCGGGGATAAGGTATGCGGAATCGCAAGATGTTTTCGTGTGGATAGACCTGTGTGCGGTGGACTATGATGTTCGTGTTCAAAACTCAGAACTTCGAGGTAGGCAAGGATGAATACGATCTGTGAAAGTGAGTGAACGATAGGCAAAGCGAAAGATCAGACCCTGCTCCGGATGCCATGTTCGCAGCAAGGAGCCAATATGCCCTTCACGCGTCTCTTCACCTCAGAGATCTCTATGCGAGCCATCGATGTTCCCGGCAGAAAGGCGCTACGCTCCTAATCAGCCAAGATAGTGTCTCCTCGAGTACTGGGAGAGCGTCAATCGAAATGAGCACAGATACAACCCAATGTTGCGCAGAATTGTCCACAAATTTCACATGCTAACCAGAACCCGTCTTGATAATCTTACAATTCTGTCCTAATCTTCTCAGAGAGGAGTTCCCGCATCGACTCCATGCGATGCAACCAGTGAGTCTATGAACACAGAAGGCGGATGGAAACCAAAAATTACACAGCCTCAACCACCAGCACGCCGATGCCGAATTTTACACGCTAAGACCCAAAGCTGCAGTATGCCACGGGAAGGGAGGCCGTAAGCTGAAAGAACAATCGAAGTGCGAGGCGCGCTTCTATGAGAAGACCACCTTCCGGGTCACCTGTGGATTAGCAGAGTCAGCGAACAGCATTCTCATGTGCATTCAAAGTGTTGTGGAGACAAACCGCCCAAGCAGCCGCCACACTGGCCACGATCGATCCAGAAATCATCATTGGCTTGATCCCTCTAGTCGACTTAAATATAGCCCCGGATATAGCGCCTGCCACCACACTATTGGCGGCATCATGCTTCCCTCGGTAGTAGCCTATGGTGGAGTTTATGCCATTGTCTGTCCCGAAGTCAGCGGGGCCAAAGGCGTTTTGGTTCGGCCAACTACGTACAAACCAGAGCAATGACGCCCGCGCTGTTTCCAAGGAAGGGTCCCCGTCGTGTCACCGCGTTCAGCACCGCGTTCAGTCTTAATCGCGGAGATTGTGTAGCGGATGTCTTGTTGAGTCCTTCCGCCAGTCCCCATGCGCCTCCTAGCGTCAGCGCGCTCAGATATGACACTCCAGTCCCATAGCACAAATCGTCGGACCAGCCTCGCGATGGTAAAGCAGAGCGACTGCCGGGAAGGTCTGATAAGGTGGATTCTTCGAGGCTTAGGTAATCGAGGGTATCTTGGTTCAGGCCTGCGAGGGGATGTAGCGCCGATGGGTCGAAGGCCGCAGTGTCGTTGAGGAATGATGAGACATCCTGCGCCGTGGATGGGTCGAAAGGCGCGGGTTGGAAGGTGCCTGCTGTGTCCTGGAGGGTATGGGAGCTATCTGCGGAGGTCGACGTGGAGGAGGACGATTTCCGACCGGTCAGAGAGTCCCAGATAGTCATTTTCGTATAGGTTCGATGCTTCTGTCGACGAACAAATGAAAAGACGCCGGGGGGATGTGGTTTCCTTGGTCGCGCTCCTGTCCTGCACTCGAAGCGGGTGATGATGGCAAGGAGCAGCCTCTCGAAAAATGTGGCGGCTATTCCTCGGCACGGCGCCCGTGAAGTAATAGACCAAATAGCAGTTGCTTCACGCAAGGTCTTTATTCCCGGACGGCTCTGCACAAATTCTCGAACGCAGAAAGCACATTTCAAGCGCGTCTTGCGCGGGAACGGGAGGGAAACGCTCGGGTTGCCTCTACATGCCGCAATGGAAACCTTCATCTGGAAGTATGCCGCTCCGGTGCCTGAGGACGTGTTAAGAAGTACGAGTAGACAACTTGACTCTATCATTGCAGCGGATGGCACCCTTGCTACGGAGGAGATGAATGTAAAGTAAGACATATAGAGCCCCTAACAGATGGTCTGTGGACATCGATTGCCCGAGAGTGTAAGTCACGTGCTAAGTGCATTTGTATAGACATACCGAGGACGTACTAGAATTAGTGCTTCAAACCGCTGGTCTGGTAGATATATCCGATACGCACCGGGCTGCTGCGTGCAATCTGACTTGTGCTCTGTTGGAACGCTGCTCCATCTCCCCGCGGGAGGATGTCCGGGCAGTCGTCTGGCGAAATGGTGCCTGGATCAAGTTCTTCCGAGTCTTCCTTGAGCGATCTGATACCGCAAAGGGAAAATCGATGAGACAAGTGTTAGTCGTCCTAACAACGCTCTTGATACAAGCTGGAGACGACTCTGAGACCTCATCAATCAAGAATGGCATTCTTGATGACCTATTCGACATTCTCTTCGAGCAGAATAGCCAGAGTAAGGCCAAGCCGGCTCTGCAGGCATTGACTCATTTCCTTGTTTCGAAGTTGTTCACAATCCGCATATTGCTTGACGCGTTCCTGGATTGGAATCAGCGGCATGCTCTGAGCAAAGACCGGGTCCCCGAATCTTTAGATCATACTCAGCTGTTCTTGCGGAGGCTATTCAGCTGTGTTACTCGAAATGATCTGGCTCCTGCCGCCGGGCATTTTGTGGTCACTCTACTTGATAAAGGTCGCCAACAACAGGAAGAGTTTGCACGCCACAGGGAGCTGTATCCGGTCTGGGCCCAACCGTTGAGGAGCACCGTCGGAGAAGCGCCGGAGTCTGTACCAGACTTCAGGAACCACTTGTTTCCTGGCTTGTTCAAGCTGAATTTCGATGACTACTCTCAGTTTCTGAACCTTCTACATCTTGAGGATCATATCCGTCTTTGCAAATCTAACCGCACGCTTGCTTCAGAAGAGAACGGGTTCGAAAACGAAGATAGCGATGAAACCCTGCTTTTTGCGGCCTTACAGGCCGGTAAAGAGATCGGGCTGGTCCAAGAAGTTGGTAAGTCTGAGCACACGAACCAAACATGGCTGCAAATGAGACACTACTGACGTCTCAAGACTATCGAGCTTCCAGACGAATCGAATTCCGTAATGGAGTTGTCAGAATCCCCGATAGATCCGTCGGTCGCCTCCTAGCGCACTCTTCCTCTGGCGTAAGGCTAGCCGCACTGGCGCTACTTGTGACTTCAGTGGCAATTACTCGACCGTTCACGGTTGAAACGTTCCGATATCTCCAGACACACCTGCCTCATCTTCATGCCGAGTCGGATGCGAATTTCCGTAGCGAATTGTTTGGGCTTATTCAGAGATTCTTTGATCGCTTGAGGGCAGTTACTGCCGCTCTCGCGAAAGCTCTCGCGAAAGCTCTCGCTAAACAGCAAGCTATGTCGGATTCTGGTCGACCAGCAATGAGACAGGAGGAGCACCAATCCAATGTCCTGGATTCATTACCTCTGGTACGAGATTTGCATACTCACAAAGAATTTATACGTTGGTATGTACGTTTTCTCTCCACTGAACTGAGGCCTGGAGGCCCCTACCAACGGCACATATCGGCGTTGAGGTGCCTGACGACCGTAACGAGGTCGGGTCTTGACGGAAGTGTCCCGCAACAGCATCTTTCGAGACAAGCACGAGGAGGAACTCAGTGGCCATTTCATATCACCGTACTAACTCCCGGCGTTGTTCGTGCTCTGTTTGATCTCCTTCTCGATCCTTTCGATGATGTACGGCACTCAGCGTCTTTCACCCTCAAGATGATTGATTCGGGAGACCGAACAGCCCCCTTTTGTAATGCCGCTCCAGCTTTGTTCGATGCTATGAAGACTCAGGAACACAGATTCGCCGGGCAATCATTTGCCGCCAGCTTGCCGCCGTTTCTTGAGAAGGCCGAGCGCATGATGCAACTCAGTGGCCGTGCAGACCACGCAGATGGAGTAGCCCGTTCTTATGAGTTGCTGTATGAGCAATCCGCCAAGGAGGAAGACAGTGGACTGAAAGATGCGGTTCAATCCAAGGAGCATAATACACGGTACTCGATTGTGAGTCACCTCATTGAGGGCGTCGAGCAAGCGATTGGTGTCGTGAACCACGATCTCTCCAAAGCTGTCAATGAACATCCAGTCCATGGCATGCTTGCAAGTCTTAAGTAATGTTCTCACTCTGTTTTAACAAGCAAAGCTAACGGCATGGCTAGGTACATCCTCAACAGACCTGATTTTTACCGCTCGATCAAAACACCGTCTAAGAAGGCATCGGCCGACTGGCGTTTTTTGCATCAGAGGCTCTTTCGGTGTCTTCATGATATATGGGCCTCTGTGCGCGATATACTCTGCAACGACGCCCCCGAGGGCCATGTCCCGGAAGATGTTCAAGAAGACGTTGAAACTACCACGAAGGATGTTCTCAGCTACGCCTGGCGGGCATTGAAGGAAGCAAGGTGTGTCTACCGAACCCCCCTCGATACGTCATGCTAATGTTGGTAGCGCCTTAATGAGAGTCATCATAGCAAAAGCCACCTTCAGCAATGCCCGTGCGACAGCCATTCTCGGTGTTGAGGATATCAAGGACCTTGGCAAACTATGCTTTATCCAACTTGCAGAACTCCGTCATCGAGGTGCTTTCTCTACCGTGGCTCAGACCTTCGCCTCGTGCTGCTTACGCTGTAGTCAGATAGATGACCCAGTAGTGCAAAGACTGCCGAAAGCCTGGTATGAGGTGAGCTCCATCAATACCGCTGAGGCTAGAGCTCAGCTTACTTCTGGTAGGACGCTTTGCAATGCATACGTGACAAAGGCTCAACAATTACCCGGCGATCAGCTGGCATGCCAGCATTGATAACCGGTGTGCTGAGCGCAGACCCTGAGGGACCTTTGTTCAGGCAAGCGATGGTTGATCTCCGCGCGGAGGCCCAGCTTGAGGGACGTCGAACGAACATCCAAGAAACGCATTTACCTCAAGTACATGCAATGAACTGCCTGAAAGACATCTACACCGACACAAAACTCGGCCAAAGTTCCGAGCCTTACCTAGCGAGCGGACTGGATCTTGCAGCAAGTCGCTTGGAAAGTGATGTGTAACGATGACTACATCCTACTTGTTCAATGCGCTCTCACTGACCTTCTCGTAGATGGGCTATCAGAAACTGCGGACTGATGTTGTTTAGAGCGCTCATCGACCGACTGCTTGGCAGTGGGGATACTCAAAATTGGACAGAGCACGATTCCGTCAAGGCGTCATGTCTTTCCTACGAAAAGTACCCTAACCTACTTGAGATTATGACTCGACTGCTGCGACCCAGGCCAACCAAACAGGAGGACAAGGATGGAGAAGCTCGAAGCAACACCTCTCTCTCAGCTGTCGCCGAAGGGGTGTTTCCTGTCCTTCAAATCCTCCAACGCGCCCCGCCTCCTCCTGCCCAAGCTAGAACCATCCGCCAACTGGTGCTCGGATTGACAAGAAGTCCACACTGGCATGTTCGAGATATGGCCGCTCGCACTTATGCTGGTCTTGTTTCTCCAGCGGAGCATAGAGATATCGTACTCGCATTGCTCGTCAACAGCTCGTTAAGCTCGCAGAACTCGTTGCATGGTGATTTACTATGCGTAAGATATGTCGTGCATCGCGTCCTGCAAAAGGCCCCATTCAAGGACCAAGGTAAGCTCTTCGCAACCATGATAAACACTAGTCACAGTTGCGCATCTTTTGTTCTAGCAATAGTCTTATCGCCGCAGCCCTGACAGTTCCCCAGGTATTCTCCAGCACATCTTGTCAACGCTACGAGGCCGCTACGAGGATTTGTTTGAGCAAAATACCTGCCCTTTCACAGCCGCAGTTTTCCTGGAGGTTCTCAATGATATTGGCGAAGCTGTGTTGGTCGAATGCAGTCTCTCGTGTATGCCGCCTATGGACAAGGAGAACGATATCGGCGAATCTCACAATGCAATGTCGTTCGATGGGCCCACCGGGCAGCTTGCAGAAAGTTTCATGCACCAAGCATACAGGGCTCGGAGTGGAAAGCGTATCAAGAGCAACACCGGACCGGAATCGTCTCTATTTAGACAAGCCGCCGCCCGCAACCTTGCGTTATGTTTCATCATGGTCCTTTACCCTACGGCCTTGACGCAGCAGTCTGGCGCAGATTCCGCCGTCAAAGACTTAAGGAATCTCATGTCTGACTCCGCTGAAACTGACACAGATAGCTGCTGCGCTGTAGTAGAGCACCTCGGCAAGATCCTCGGTCGCGGAAGAGATGCAAGGCTTTTAGCTATAGCGCAGCATGTGGTGCCACTCTTTTTCAACGTCCTCGAGACAACCAGGAATGACGAAGTCAAGGCGGTCCTTCAGTCGGTTCTTGCTAATTTGATCAACTCTATTGGGGCACACCATCTGCCACTCACACCGGCGAAAGACTCAGGAAGAAACAGCAGTAGTGCAAATCGCGCTACTCATACAGAACCACCATCTCTATACGAGAATTCCCTTCGTCTCCAGGGACCCTTCCTGGACTCCAAGCTTCAGGGTCAGGCTCAGTGGACCACAGAGCTTGCCGACGAAACACAGCGCCTCGTGCGGCAGATTCGTTGTGCACTCGAAGAGTCCAATGTATGTACTGCCGCATACACCGCGGTGCTTTGACTGATCCAGCACCAGGCCTTTCCCATCCGTTACGCGGCAGTCTCCTCCCTCAACTCCATGCGACGCGTCTGGAGAACGCCAGACCCCTCCAACCACGCCGCCTCCGCCCTGCTCAATCTCATGCTAGTCACCTACGACGCGCTCAACGACGACGACAACGAGATCAGAGACAGTGCCACCAAAGTCGTCACCCGGATCATCGCCGGCCCTCGCTACCGCGACGGCATGAAAGACGTTGTCCCGCTTGTCGCGAGCCAGCGCCTCTCGGAATACCTCGTAAAGACGTACCCCGATTCTCGCCATCTGTGCGAAGAAGCGATTCACCGGGTCATGGGCAGCGATGGCTCAGTCTCGCCCCTCGACGTCCTGGAGCAAGCAGAGCGAGACTCAACTACCCTCTTCGTGCAAGAGAAGCAAAACCTATTCGTCGATGACGTCAGGGAGGTTGTCATCTGGTCGCGCGTCCTTAAAAACCTCTCGGATGAGGCTGTCACTCGCAGTCGCGCTGCGTACTTCAGCAAGTGGATCTGGTCGGGCTTGAGCGTTTTCATGGACGCCGCAAAGGCGCAGGGGGACGGTCCGCTGGGGTGGACATCGAAGCCAGAGGTCTTTGTGATGGGGATGCGGCTTACCTACGGTGCGGAGGTCCTGCTGCACTGGAGGGGGAGGAAGTCGAGGAAGGGCTCTTTTGAGGGGTCGAAGGTGAGGAGGCTGCTGAGAGAGTTCGCGGATGTTGGGGAGGCGAATGAAGTGCATCAGCTGTGGTTGCAGAAGATTGAGACGGTTTTGTCGGATTCGGTGGTGGAGAGGTTGGGCGTGATGAAGACAAAGCTGTGCGAGGTGGCTGGGAATGTTTGCTAAGGGGATGGTGGTAGATATTTGAGGTACTGCATTGGTCAGTCGATATAATACATGATCAGCTCAACATCTGCTTAGCGGTCTACGATGGGTGAATTCACGCTTGCCATGGCAACCAGATCTGCTTCACAAGATCTGATATCTTCATCATATTCACATTTACCGCCCTCGTTTCTGGAGAACTGCACCCTTCGACGAACAAAAGTCTATTCTTGCCTCGCTGTCCTGTACTAGCATCAATCCCGATATCATTGCTGCCTCTAGTTTCCCTCGAGCTTTTACCGGTACATCGTTCTCCAACCGCTCAACCATGCAATCAGCATGACTGACAACACTCTCTCAAGCAGACGCAACACCACCGAAGCAGAGGCACTCACTCTCAGAACCACTTGTCGTTCTCACTTGTTCCTTTCAACAGCCCACCGGCCTTCATCTGACCCTCCACCCGTCCAACGAGACGTCCATCAAAAACAACCCAAACCGCCGCGTCAAGCACGCAACGAAAGGCTCCCAGCAACGAGAAAATGAAGCGCACGCACGTGATCGTCCTGATCCTCATGCTAATCCTCTTCTTCGCCTTCGCCTTGCTCTACTTGTACAAAACCTGCGTCACGAAAGAAGTGCGGGAAATCATCGCGAGTAAGGAGGAGAGGGAAGCTGCTGAGGCGGCGAAGGCGGCGGGGGCGGCGGTGTGAGCGGGTTTTGAGTTGAGGACTGGTGAACGGTATGTTGAGGTTACTTTGGTAAGGTGAGGGGTGGAAAGCTGATCCATTGCTGTAGAGAAGCATTGACGAAGATGGTGGAAGCGGATAATGAGCGGAGGATGGATACTCAAGTCTGCGATAGGGAAATCGGGGTGGGCGATTTGCAGTTGAGCATAGTGTGTTTGGTGCGCTATGAAAGTCGCAAAGAAAGAAGTTGTGGTGCACTTGATATTTAGTTCAGGGAGTGCTGAGGAGATGCGACTGATGTCTGGTACGAAAAGAAGCAGGATTTCGGGCGTTGCTTGTAGCTTTGCAATTTGTCTGCTGTGCTACTGCGCTTCTGTTACAGTTGGTAGATAGACGGAAGCTAATGCCAAATGAAGCTGTGGAAAACGTGCTGCATGTAGTTGCTACCTTGAGGGAGACACGATGCTGTGGACTGAAATCAAAACGCGTGCAGAATCCCTCGAAATACACGGAGCGACCAAGCCCCTTCTGCAGCATTGCGATAAAAAGCTCGCTAGAGACTGCAATTGTGCTTGTCCAGCCCCTACGAATTGAATCCTACTACATAAGCTGCGAAACTGAACTTCGCTTTCACCTGCGCCCAACTAGACCAGTGGTCTAGTTGAGCGCAATAATCTCCGGCCTACGGGTCAAAAAAATGGACTTGGAGGGTGCCGGGTTCGATACCCAGCCCTCCTCGCTTCCAGGAGGTGCGAAGGAAAACGCAAGAACCTTATCGATCCCACCAAAAACCCCCGATCCTCCCGACCCGGTCGAGGATATGACGGTGTTTCTCAGGGACAAGCCTCTTCGGAGGCTTGGAGTTTTGCTCCTGCTGTGGGTTTTCATTGTTGTTCCCTTTTGCTTCCTGCGGTGGTGGCGGGATAAACTGGGGGTAGGTTCTGCCGCTCCTTCCTTGTTGCTCCAAGTCACCGCGCACTTGGTACCTGCTACTACCAGTCATAGTAAGAATGCAATCAATCCACCACCCTCGGCTGGTGCTTGTTTATGTGATCTCTTTTGTACAACCGTACGCGCTCTTTCGGACTAGCGATAGCAGATGTAGATAGAAGAATGACATTAAGACACGGACCTAGAAGTCCAGAATGAATGTCCATCCATCTATTCCGGCGGGCTTTGAATACGGTGGTAGGCGTTCTTGGATTTGTGGCGGAGCCTTTACCAGTACTGCTGACATACACTTGACGAGTACGTCGGATCGGCCAGTCACAAAGAGTCCAGATTGGAACGAGTGGTATCCAGAGCTCCAGTGGTCAATGGCGGTAAGGCAGAATATTACATCACCTGAGTCTCTCAAATCTCGCCTCCTCTGCCATCCTCTCCTCCACCAGCCTGATCACCTCTTCATCGTACAGGTCCTCCGGCGTCTTGTCACCCTTCAGTACCTCCTTCTCGTGCTTCGCAGCTTCCTCTTTAGTCATGCATACAAGGTCTCTCAGCTGTAACAGCGTGCTCTTCTGGCCGGGCAGGTACCTCTTATCAACGAAACCTGCCTTCGGCTTCCTCCATCGAGTGAGAGCGAGTCTTGTGCTCAAGCCGGTTAGAACGCTCCGTCCTCTGTACACTTCTTCGATTAGGTACCCCACATCGTCCTGCGTGATCGGAATCTTCAGCCCGACAGCTTCTTCGCCTGTCGCCCGCGTGAGCCTCTCCTCGAGACCCTGCAAGTTTCCCAGGATGCCATCGTACATTTTATCTCGCGCCTTCGACGGCAAGTACTCGTGCGGATACCCCGTGATCTCCAGAATGACATGGTTAGCAACACACAGCCCAAAGATCGCCGGCATTGTCCCCAGCACCGGTAAGATCCTAACTCTGAAGTCCGGTAGCACGCCCAAGTCTCCGACGCTGCCCTTCACATACTCATCTTCCGGTAACGGCAGCAACTGAGCCTTTCCCGGCGCTGTCTTCTCCGTTGAGAACACCACCGGAATGCCGTCCTTTACACCGAGCGCCCTTAGTCGCCTTCGTGTCGATCTCGACAGCGGATCTTCCGTGCTAGCAGAGATATCGCCCACAAACACCCTCGTGGGATCGGACTTGCATCCTGCGCCCATGGAGCTAACAACAGGGATCCCGTTCGTCTTACAGTAATGCAGCAGCGCAACTTTGCTATCAATATTGTCAATAGCATCGACGACGTAGTCTGGCTTCTTCCCGTCCAGCCCCTGCAACAACCGCTCCGCCGCCGCTTCGGAGAACAGCTCGTTCCTGCAGTCGAATTGCACCCACGGCACAATCTGCTCGAGCCGCTTCTTCATCGCAAACACCTTCGGCGTGCCCACATCGGCGAGCGTGGCTACAGCATGCCTGTTGAGGCTGCTTAGACTGACCTGGTCGAAGTCCACGAGCCGGATGTGGCTGACGCCGCTACGCGCAAGGGCGGCGACACAATGGCTGCCCACACCGCCGAGGCCGACAACGATGATGAAAGCGGAGCGAAGTTGGGCGAGGCCAGCGTCAGTGAGAAAGACGCGGTTTCGGGCGAGCTGCTCGAGGATTAATTCGTCATCGTAATCGCCGGAGCGGGCGCGGTGGGCGAGCGCTGCGGAGCGTTCATCTTCTTTGGAGGGGGCGAAGATGTCATTCGCGGCGCCATATTCGTTTATCTTCGCTTAAGGGTCAGCTGCATGTTCAATGTATCAAGAGCGGGGGAGTAAGCGGGCGAGAAATCTACCCGTGTGGCTTCGTGTTCCTGGTTTATGTCTGGTATCGACGACTTGACGCTCTCAACCTTGTATATGCGCTTGGCTTGTTGGAAGCCGATTACTGCGCCGGCGACTATGACGCCAGACACAATGGCTGTGGTGACTAGCTGGGCCTTGTGCGATGCTGTCGCTCGTGATATCCACGATGACATGGCGACGCTTGCCTCCGTACCCCAGCGAATGGTTTATTAATTATTACAAATAGCTATCGGCATCCCGATGACGGTCTTCTACAAAGATTCAAGCGAGTTACAGCAACTTGTTGCGAAAACTGCAGGGGCTCCTTTCCATTGAAGAAAAGGGACGTTGAGCCTCATCGGCGTGCCGGAAGAACCGTCTCCGCAGCCTTGAGCATCACGACTTCAACCTCGGGAGTACAAAAACTTATCTCACCCCTAACAAGGCGGATGACAAAACTGCTTGAGCATGCTCCGAGCTCACCGTGGATCGCATAAGTACAGTCCACTTGTTACTGTAGCGCCATAAATGGTGCCGCTGCAGTATACTGCTTTTTCTTCGAGTAGGTCGAATCCGGCCTTGAGTCGACCACGCCAAGATCAATCAAAATGGCTGCAATTGCATACAATTCGTCTAAGGACTAGCTGCAAGTGCGCCGCCGCCAAGGTCAACATACAAAAATCCCTCCCTGTTATGGAGAATTTGTATGGAGACTCTAATCATAGGTAACTCTGCGTTTCGGCCGTAAGGGGTTCCCAAGTAGCTGGGGGACCTTATCTAGTCTCATAGCCTTTCTTATTACGGCCTTGCTCTCCGTCATACTGGACTCTTTGCTTCGTTCGAGTAATCTCATGTTGTACTCCTAGCAGCGCTAAGCGAGTAGGTAAAATACGAAAGATCTGGATATGGAGCATACTAGCTGGGATCTGTATCGCGATCGCTTTGGGTGTTGGGCTAGGAGTTGGACTGACAAGGAATAACGAGTAAGGGTAGACAGTTTCGCAGCATGTTTATCAGCGCTTGCTGAAAACTTTCAGAAACTCAGCCGAATCAGAATCGAGTCCGTCCTCGCAGTCCGCTTCGCAGTTTCTTAAGATGATTGAATCCATGCGAGCCCAGTACAATTTGCCTGGATACGCAGTTGGGCAAAGCAAGAATGGAACATTCCTGAGTCTCGCTACAGGGGTTCGCAAAGAGGGGGCAGCTCCGCTCATCACGCCAAATCACACCTTTCACATCGGGTCTCTGACCAAAGCCATGACGGCCACTCTGCTAGCTTCTTTCATTCGAGGAGGACTTCTTTCCTGGGATACCACGATCGCTGATGCCTTGCCAGAACTATCCTCGGTTGTGGATCCGGGACATCGAGACACGACGCTAGCCATGCTGACGTCTCAATTCTCTGGTATTAATGACACCTGGAGTTTCAACTTGACCTTTCTCGAGGAGATGTACAACCCCGCCCTGGCACCGTCTGACGGCCGACTCGAAGTCGCTCGCCGGGTTCTCTCGTAGCCCCCAGCCAGCACCCCTAACACAACCTGGACATACGCCAACTCAAACTACATACTCGTTGGGCTCATTCTCGAGCTCCGCACTAACGCTACGTGGGAAGAACAGATGCAGTCCCGCCTCTTCACCCCTCTCAATATGACAGGCTGCGGCTTCGGCCCAAACCCAGAAGCGTCGAACACATCGATCGACAACCCGAGGCCGCACATCCCTGACCCCAACACTGGGCGTCCTGTCTCATTCGAAGGCGTGGAGTTCCGTTACCGTGACAATTCTCCAACGATCGGCCCAGCCGGCACAGTGCACTGTCCCATGCAATCGTATGCCAAGTTTCTCCGCCTACATATCGACGGCATCCACCAAAACACATCCGGCGCCTCCTTGCCATGGTACAATCTTACCACTTCCGACTTCCAGTTCCCCCATACACGGTGGAATTCCGCCGCGGACTCCGAGATCGGATCCAGATACACGCCTGGCGGCTTCTGGACACGGGGTACGATGATACTGGAACACAATGGGTCGAACAGCCTGACCGCTGGCCATGTGTACATCCTCATTGGGGATTCGGCTGAGTACTCGACTTTCGGCTTCACACTCACCAATGTGGGAGGGGACAGGTCCTTGCTGGCGGTGCAGGATGGGGTCAATCGGATGCTGAGGGGGAACTCAGATTTGTTCAAACAGTGATCACAATGGTGCGAACAGCTGCGGGAGTGTGCAGTTATATTACTGTGTGCTTCTCAGCGACGAGCCATCGCATTATTGAGAGTATCTACTGGCTCTCAGGCGGGCCTTGGGTGTTTGTAGTATATATCAAGAGCAGTTGACAAACCTGTAACAGTGAGCCGTAGCTACTAAGAACTGATTATGGGATGGACTCGAGGGCAATTACGGGTCTAAACTTTGCACGACGGAACAGGCCTCGTTTACAAACGCTGGACTAGGATTCGCGGAAAGCAACACAACTGTGAGCTCGAAAAGAAACCGGAAGGAAGCTTACTCGTATTTGTCTGTCAGCAAGCACATCGGCTGAAATCTCACCTTGCCGTGAGATCTCATGTGATGCTTTCGACTCATCGAAGCAGCCAAGTGCCAAGCCCAGTCAGATTAAGAACTCCGCATACTCTCACATCTGCTGTGGAGATCACATCACCCGAGCATTTCATAAGAGACTTGATTGAAAATTTACCTCCAATCTAATCAATGGCAACAGAGCCTGTCAGTTTAAGCTGCCGTACTAATGGAGCCATGAAGATCGCGGTGTTTAGCGCACAGCCCTACGACCGGCAGTTCCTTGACGAAGCTAACGAACAGCTCTTCTCGTCGAATGCCTCGAACGAAGTGAGTGGTGTAGAGTTCCTTTTGATCTTGCGGCTCCAGAACTTGTCAAGAGTGTCTTTTCTCTCGTCCGGTGTCCTATATATCTACTCGTAGACTAATTTGTTCCTAATGATGCCGTGCGGCTTCCCTTATGCCCTTCTGTCACAGAGACAGCTTACGGATGAAGAGTGTTTAACCCTCAGTCGATCCAAAGCTCTCTATTGTATCATCTACCTGCCCTCATTTTCTTTCCTTCAGCTAGTGAAAGGGACCGAAAATCTATCACAACGTCTCAGTCCTGCATGTGGTAAAAGCTGCATGAGCAGCACTTTGTCAGACCCAGGGAGTTTCACACGTCCATCCATCACCCGCCCAGAAGATGAACGACGGAAATGAAGAAACCAAGCAACGGTCTTCTAACATCACCCTCAGACCTCATTCGAGCTCATCTACCACAACACGGCCCTATCCCTCGAGACCGCGCCCCTAGCCGGCGGCTCCCCCGCCGTCTGCGCTTTCGTCAACGACCAACTCGACGCCGCGACCCTCTCATCCCTCCACGCCAACGGCACGCGCGCGATCCTCCTCCGCTGCGCCGGCTTCAACAACGTCGACCTCGCCGCCGCAAAGCAGCTCAACCTCTTCGTCGCCAACGTGCCGGCCTACTCCCCCGAAGCGGTGGCCGAGTACGCCGTCGCGCTGCTGCTGACGCTGAACCGGCGCACGCACCGCGCCTTCAACCGCGTGCGCGAGGGCAACTTCAACCTCAATGGCCTCATGGGTTTCACCGTGTACGGCAAGACTGTCGGCATTGTCGGCACGGGCAAGATCGGGCTGGCGACTGCGAGGATCCTGAAGGGGTTTGGATGCCGCTTGTTGGCGTATGATCCGTTTACCGTGCCTGCGTTCCAGGAACTAGGCGAGTACGTCGACCTCGACACTCTGCTGAGCGAGTCGGATGTCGTGTCGCTGCACTGTCCGTTGATGGAGTCGACGCGGAACCTGATCAATAGCGCGACGCTGGCGAAGATCAAACCGGGGGCTATTCTTGTCAACACTTCGCGAGGCGGGCTGATCGACACGCCGGCGGTTATCACGGCGCTGAAGGAGAGGAGGCTGGGTGGGCTGGCGTTGGATGTGTATGATCAGGAGAGCTCACTATTCTATCTTGATAGGTCTTCGGTAAGTCTTCTCGTTTCTGCTCTCTGTAAAGGCCTTTGATTGACGCGACGCCTCGCCCCGCAGGAAATCATCCACGACGACTACTTCTCGCGCCTGATGACCTTCCCAAACGTCATCATGACGGGCCACCAGGGCTTCTTTACCCGCGAGGCCTTGCGCGAGATCTCAGAGGTCACGCTCAGGAATATGGAGGCCTTTGCCAAGGGGTCGCCATGCAAAAACGATCTGGTAGGTGGAAGGGGAGTTCTGTCGCCGAGGCCGTGAGGGTCCGTGGAATGGGAAGGTGGTGGGCGGAGATTGGAGTCGGACGGGCGTTGGGGCACTACTCTGCTCAATCTGGGCGGAAAGGCGGGCTTTTGTGCCTGTTTAGCCTTGCTTCTGGGAGTTCTGGTACTCGGTATATCAAATTGATCTTGACTCTCAATGCTATGAGGAAGCAATTGATGAAGGGGTTGATGGACTGCTTGTGTTTCCGAGAGCGTAGGGTTGGGCTCTGAATCGGGCCCAATTGCTTCTCTGATAATGCTGTGCCCTTGCAGACATGCGCGAGTCTTCTAGAAAGACTGCTCGATGAGCCACTAGACAAGGGATATGCCATGTGGACCCTATCATTTGCGTAGCGACCCAGCGAGAGTCTCAAACACATGCACACGGCTCGAAGTTCTAGTGCTGATGAAAGCTATGAGGCCTAGGTTCAGACAACGAGGACCGATGATCAGCCTAGATGACCAGAGAGATCGAGATTTGAGAACGTCCGAATCGAGATGCATGTCCTGCGCCTAGCGATGCCTTTCCGAAACTGCACGAGTACCTCTCCGCGCTTTTGTCTTTCCGTGTACTCCATGAACACCACGCAAACCATATCACTCATAACGCGTCTTCGAACTCGTCTTCGTCGGACTCCTCCGCAGTCGGTGTTGGAGCAGGCGCTGGTGCGGATAGCCCAGGGACAGACGCCGCAGCTTCGCGATCAGCCAGCACAGCGGGCTTCTCAATCTCGACCTTGGCCTTCTTCGCGTCCGGCTCATCTGCTGCGGGAAGTCCAGCAGGAGAACCGTTGGTAACACCGTTCAGCCCACCGGGTATAACATCCTCGAACTCGTCCTCGTCCTCCTCATCCTCCTCTTCCGCCTCTTCCTCGGCCGCCTTTATCGCCTGCTCCTCCTCCCTCATCTGCCGGTAATAATCCTCTAGGTAGGCATCTCCCTCACCGCCCTTCTTATCCTCATCGTCCGCGTCCTCGCCCCTCAGCGGCGTCGCCCCGTCCTCATCGACCTTGACCGCCCCGACCACCGCCTCGCCCGTAATCGTGCTGTTCGTATGCCAGCTCGGCAGCAAATTCTGCGTCGCAATCCTCGCCTTCTTCTCCGCCTTCGCCGCAAGCTCCTGCGCCGTAATCTCCGCGTCCGTCGTGATGGCCAGATCGAACTTCTCCGGCCCCGTCGCCATGCCCTTGACCGCCGTCGGCCTGACCGCGCGCGCGGGGTCAAACACCTCCATCTGGACCGTCGGGTTGAGGCTCTCATCGCGGGGCAGGGGTACCATATTCGCGACGGCCATCTCCCCGGTCACGACAGGCACGACGCTCTCGTCCACGCGCTGCAGGATCTTGAGCAGGCCCGCAACCTGCTTGTTGAACGCCGCCACCGCGTCGTCTTCACCCCCTTTAACCCCGCCATCCTCCTCCCGCTCGTCAAGCTCAAACTGGCATCTCGCGCAGCGAAACGATCCCGTCTCAAAATCAATCAGATCATGCGCCTCCAGCGCGGAATACTCGGCCCCGCACCGCCGGCACCAGAACTCCTTCTTCTCGGCGCCACCGGGCTTCGCGAGCGCTTTGATCGCGAGGTCGAGCTGGTACAGCCGGAACTTAACGCTGTCGACGGCGCGCCGGTAGTCGATGTAAAAGTATTCGCGGGTGGTGGGTTTGAGGGCGTTGGGGCGGGTCTCGGAGCGTGCGTAGACGGATATGAGGCCGGCGGTGCGGAGGAGACCGAGAGTGCGGCCGAGAGGTTTGGTGTTTTTGGTGTTGTCGACTATGAGGGCGAGGTCGGAGAGGGTGAGGCTGTGGGGTGTTAGCTGTGGGGGTGTCTTTGGGGGAAAGGGTTGCGGAGGTGGGGGGAAACGGACGCTTTATGGATGTCGAGCGCGTCGATGACGACGACGTGCTCGGTCTGGTAGAAGGCGCGGACGATGGTGCGGATGAGGAGGCGGGCGTGCTCCATGACTGTAGCTGCGTTGGAGGAAGTGATGGAATGCGCGAAGGTATGAGCGGCGGTCTAAGCTGATATCTCGAAACAGTACCAGCTGTTCCAACGAGAGACTGGGGTGAGGACTGCGAGAATAATTATCGAAGTTCTAAACTAAAGTACAGTCAGGCCTTTTGGAAGTGAGGGACGCGCGAGGAAGGAGAACCCGCAGAAACAGTAGGACAGTGGGACAATAGGACAATGGAGAGCTTCGGCGGATGACGAAGGCCGCCGGCAGCTCTTCGGCACAAAGGTGAGAAACTCAACACCACGAAGCTCCCTATCACCAGCTCGACATACCACCAGATGCTCGCTCGACCTGCCCAATGGATCAGGTCAGCGAACGCGCATCCTCCGTCGCCCAGGCGTCTGCGTCCGCGTCCGACAAGCCAATGGCACTTTCCACTACCACCAGTTCCCTATCGCAACTCCATTCATCTCCTCCACCAACAAGTCGAAAGCGCAACGACAGCGACCACGACGACGTCAACGACTCCCCCGACCGCCCCAACAAGCGCAAACGCGGCAGCCAGAAGCGAGCCTGGGAACGAACAAAGTTCCAGCACGGCAGCCGAAATAAGAAGAAGGATCTGGGCCGTGGAGAATACTTGTAGCTTCCCCGGCCGCCCCCCCAGAATCGCTGAACGCACTCTGCCTCGCGCGCGCACTGACTCTGGCAGTGCGCAACAGCTAGATCGACGGGGCCGCAATGAGGCCGAGCAGAACAAGCGGCGGAAGACTGAGGGAGAGGGCGAGGGCGAGGATGGAGCGGCAGGGGAAGGCAAAGCGTCAGTCTTGCCAGCGGCTTTCTCCAAGGAGGAGATTGCCGCAGAGGATCGGAGGCCGAAGAGGAAGGTTGCGGTCATGATTGGGTATTCCGGGAGCGGGTATAAGGGGATGCAGATGTGACTCAGCTCTCTTCACATCCAGGCCAGATCGCACAGCTGACAGCCCCCAGCAACACGACCGAAAAGACCATCGAAGGCGACCTCTTCACCGCCTTCGTCGCCGCAGGCGCCATCTCCAAAGCCAACGCCGACGACCCCAAGAAGAGCGCCCTCGTCCGCTGCGCCCGCACCGACAAAGGCGTCCACGCCGCCGGCAACGTCATCTCGCTCAAGCTGATTGTCGAGGACGAGGACGTCGTCCAGAAGATCAACAGCCACCTGTCGCCGCAGATCAGGGTCTGGGGCATCGAGCGGACGATTGGGAGCTTCAGCTGCTACCAGGCGTGCGATAGCAGGTGGTACGAGTATCTGATTCCGACGCACTGCTTCTTGCCGCCGCATCCAAGCAGCTTTCTCGGGAAGAAGCTGGTGCAGGTTGCCGAGGAGTGCGGGGATTTGGAGGGGTATCAGGCACGGCAGGAGGAGGTCAAGGACTTTTGGGCGGAGACGGAGGAGAGGTATATCGCGCCGATTCTGGAAGAGCTGGATGCGGAGATCAAGGAACTGGTTCTGAAGGCCTTATACGATAGTGACGCGGATCCTGAGGGCTTCGAGGACGGCGGGACAGGGGCGGTTGCTGAGGCAGCTGCGGACATCGGGCAGCCAGTCAAGGTGGTCGACCCGGACAACATGGAAAGCAAAGAGAGTGCAGACCCAGAGAAGACCGAAGAAGCCGCCATCATCATCCAAGCACCCTCTCAGCCGGCCAAACCCCGCTTCGAAGACGAGATCCAACCTGCAGACGACTCCGTCCCATCCCTCTCCTCATCAGTAGCGACCCTATCCTCAACAACAACCACCACCGCCGACGCGCCCACCACCACTGGCTCCGGCACAGCCCCCTCCCCCTCCCAGAGAAAGGCCCTCGATGCCGCAGTCAAGCGCCTCAAAACCGCCTACCTCGCCGCGAAACGCTCGTACCGCATTCCCGCGGCTCGGCTCGACCGCATCAGGGCAGCCCTCAAGGCGTACGAAGGAACCCACTCCTACCACAACTACACGATCCAAAAGTCCTTTCGCGACCCTTCCGCCAAACGGCTCATCAAATCCTTCCGTGTGTCTGACACCCCCATCATTATCGGCGACACCGAGTGGCTGTCCCTCAAGGTGCACGGCCAGAGCTTCATGATGCACCAGATTCGGAAGATGGTCGGGATGGCGGCGCTGGTGGTGCGGTGCGGGACGGCGATCGAGCGGATTGGGGAGACGTTTGGAAGCGAGACGGTGAGTGTGCCGAAAGTGCCCGGGTTGGGCTTGTTGCTGGAACGGCCGGTGTTTGAGAGCTACAACGCGCGGGCGGCGGAGAAGTTTGGGAAAGCCAAGATCACTTTTGAACCCTATGAGAAGGAGATGGAGGAGTTTAAGCAGCGGGAGATTTATGAGAGGATTTTTGGCGAGGAGGAGAGGGATAACACGTAAGTCCTCCTTTCTTGCTCGGAGAGGGGTGAGGCGGCCGCACGGTAGAGTTTTGGCTGACTAAGACACGCGTGTGATAGCTTCCACGCCTTCTTCGCACACATCGACAGCTATAGGGAGCCCTACTTCCTGTGGGTCACCTCGGGCGGCATCCCGGAGGCCAGGAAACCGCTCTCGAACGCGAAAAAGGGGAGGGATGCTGCCAAGCATCCCGACAATTTTGAGGCGGACTCGGAGGACGAGGCTGACAGGGCTGCTGCCGGCGAGGGAGAGGGCTGAGCTGATTATCGCCTAGGCCGAGTCGCCTGTTTGGCCAGGATCGATCTTTGTCTAGGGTCAGCGGCTCGGAATGTCTGTGTGGTTCGGTCCGCAGAAACCACCTCGAACCAGAGGACTAGACTCGCTGGAGAGAGGGGATGCGAGTAACGCGGATGTGGCGATTACGTGAACTGAGGGTATAGAAGCCGAGAAAGTACAGAACAGACATTCCGTATAGTTATGCAGATGTTTTAAAGGCGCGACAGCTACAAAGCTCTTACTCTCCTCAAACAACTCCTCTAGAACCTGTCCCGCCTCCTGTTCGTCCTGTACATCGTAAACCCCGCATACGCCCCCGCAACCACGACCCCAAAAAGTATAAACTTGAGGAAAAACCACCCCCACCCGCCGCCACCACTCCTGCCCTTCATGCCCGTGCCCGCAGTCGGGAACTTGGCCGTCCCCGCGCCCCCGCTCCCGCTCAGCGGCTTGCTCTTCTCCGCCGTCCCGCCGGCCGAGTACAGGTTTTTCGTCTGCACGGAAACGATGTCGTGGTTGTCGCTCAGCTCGCCCGTCTCGGCGGAAAAGCCGAGGTAGGCGACTGAGGGGATCTTGACGGAGGGGATGTCAAAGCACGGCGTCCAGGTCGACTCGGACTTGTATTGCAGTTCGAGGGAGAGGGACTTTTCGGCGAAGTAGGTTAGACGGGCTTTTGTGGGGTGGGTGTGCTGGTTGCGGATGCCGCGGGCCTGGTGGGGGTGTCAATCTTGAGTATTCTTCACAGTGGGTTTGTTCGTGGTCAGGTTAGGAGATAGCGGTCGAGGGAGGGAAAGGGGGGAAAGGGTAGAGAAGGGCACAACAAGGGACGATAGCGAACATACCGAACATCCAGCCAACTCATTCGCCTTCCCATCGTTCGCCTTGTCGTACGGCGTCTTCCCGTCCCCCAACATAGCCATGACGTATGGAAACACAACCCCCGGCCGATTATTCTTATACGTGTCGAAAAAAATCCCCAAGCCCTCAAACATGTCCGTGCTCCCAAACACCTGCCCGCCCTGCCCGCGCTGCTTCGTCAGCCACATCGCCATCCCGTCCCCGTACAGGTTCCCCTGCCCGTGGATCTTGAACTCGACTTCGATCTGGAAGTGTGGTGAGCGGTCTACCCCGTGGATTATACGGTGCAGTTTTTGGGCGTGGGTATATACCTCCCAGTTTGTGGCTGTTAGGGGCACGCGTGAGAAGAGCCATCCAGCGCGTGAGGCCCGGTCGGCGGTCAGCCGGATGTACTTGTCGGTGCGGACGATGGTGTCGCCGCCGAAGTCGAACCAGCGGGATTGCATGTCCGAGTCGAGGTAGGGCTGTCTCACGCCGACGGTCAGGACAAGTATTCGGGAGACCGGTACTGGTCACTATGGGGGTGGATGTAGGCGCATCGGGGCTTAGGGGCTGAGGCGGGAACTGACCGGTTGTAGACTGTGTGTGCGTAGCTGGGGACATGTTAGCCGCTATACTGTGATATGGGATGAGGAGAGTGTACCGGTATACTCTTGATCTCACCATCGTCTTGCGCCGAGGCTGTATTCACCCATCCTAGGGCAGCTGTCGCCAGCAGCGAGACGGCTGCCCATGGCCGCGCGAGCAGCATGGCTGTCGAAAGGTAGGTTGCCTGGCAGAACGGCCCAGGCTGATAGGATAATTGAAAAAACCAATTGAGCGGCTAAAAGGAAAAAGTTGCTCCTCAGACGCTCAGAAGACAGTGGTCGTGTGCCCTGTATCAGTGATGTTTGAAATTGGGAGTGAAGCTGTCAACTTCGGCTCGGCGGTCCTTCCAAACCTCAGGCTGCAGGGATCCCGGATCGTCGACCGCATCGCGAACTTTTTGGCCGCAAGCTCCAAACATCACCATCATTGACATTGCCAGCTTCCATTACACCTCCCTCCAACAAGAATCCTCTCCCACCAACAAACCCCGAACAACACGAGACCTTCCCCGCCAAAACCTTGCGCAGCCATGGATTCCCTAAGCACGTCCAACCTCTCCGCCTACGCCTCCTCCGACCCCAAGACCGCCGTGATGCAGCAGATCCGGCAAGAAGCCGCCGTGCAGAACGCGCGGCAGCTCGTCGAGGTGCCGTCACTCCCCCATCCCCCCAACCTCATTCTCATCCCAAGATCTCGCCCCCAAAGGCTTCCCTTGACTAACGTCTGATATGGCAGAAACTTAACGAGCACTGCTTCACAGCCTGCATCCCGAAACCGGGCTCCTCGCTCTCGCGCGCCGAGGAGACGTGCTTCTCGGCGTGTATGGAGAAGTACATGGCCGCGTGGAATACCGTTAGTCGGCAGTATGTTGCGCGCATACAGCGGGAGGCGGGGCAAGGGGGGTTGGGTGGGAATTTCTAGACTTTTGGAATATGACTAGGGAAGGAGGGGCGATTGGGAATACGGAAGGGGGTTGCAGATAGTGGGGAGAGAAGACTCGGGCGGCTGAGGTGGATTGTATTGCATGGGAACTGTACGGCACTTGGGACGGCAGGCTAGAATCGCGCATGGAATAGAGGGCGGAAATCTGTGTATTATAGGCGGCCAACCTAACGGGGTGGGACCGTTGCAGTCTTAAGTCTCAGCTCCGACGGAATTGAAAGACTGTTCTATAAGAATCAATCTAATACTACACATACTGAGCAGATCAGACGCTGAACTACAAAGGTGAAAACATCCGAAGCGCCGGAAAAGACTCCACGCTATGTTATGACCCGCCGCTACACTATGCGCCCCACGAATGAGGTACCATAAATCACGCTCTACACTGCAACCTCAAGTTCCCGCTGATCAATCCCTACTACGGCGACGGCAGCCCCCTTCCACCCTGTCCACCCTGCCCCCTGCCAAAGCTCTTCTGCCGATCCCCATACTCCTTCACCAAAATCGAGCAATCCACTTCCCTACACAATCTCTTCCTCCGCTGCGCAGGCAACAGCTTCGCAAACTCGAGCCCACTCGCCCTCTCGACCGCCTCAACCGGGACCTCAAACTCGGCCAGCGGCTTCGAGTTGTCAATATGCGCGTTCGGCAGCACGAACGCCCCAACCGCCACCTCCCCACCCGTCCGCCCATCCTCCCCAAACACGACCTTGTAGAAATGCGTCGGCACGCTGACGTTTGGCGGGGAGCCCACCACCTCGTATGACACCCTCCATTTTCCGTCAGCGTCGCGCTTGGGGAGGTAGAGCGGGCCTGTCACGATGCGCACGCTCGGGTACCGATGCGTCAAGCGACGGCAGAAATCCTCCAGATGCGCCCAGTAGTCTCGATTAAACCCCTCGCCGACCTGCGGACACATGTTGCTGAGCACAAACGTGCTGTCCATGGCCTCCTGGCTCCATTTTGCGTCCGCGGCGGGCACTTGGTGGCCCCTGTCGTAGCCCGACCGGAAATAGTCTTTTAGCTTCGCCCGGAAGGGCTCGGGGATGCTGGTGTCTTCGACGAAGACGCTGTGCTTCCTGTCCGCGTTGGAGGCGGCGAGGGACGCAGGAGTGATGTGCTCGGCGACCCAGTGCGGGTTCCGGGTTCGGCGGTCGTAGGAGAGGGTTAGGGAAGGGTGGGTGCGGAGGTCGGCGGTTGGGCCGGGGAAGCCGTATTGGAAGAGGCCGGAGGGGTCGACGGGGTGAGTGAGGGGGGTTCGAGTAGGCGTGGATGGAAGAGGTGCGGATGGTATTATTGGGCTTGGGCTTGGGGTGCGCGGAGCGGTTGGGGTGGTCGAGGTAGGGGATGCTGAGGGTGTTGGCGTGGTTTCTTTGCGCGAGGAGTAGAGTGCTGCCGTCGCTGCGGCTCCCGTAGCGGCGCTGACGGCGGCGATTATGGCGAGGGTGGCTTTGGACATGTTGGGGGATGTCTGCTGTGAAAGATATGGTCGAGCTGTGGATAGCTCAAGCTTCAGTATACTGGAGCTTGGAGTTCGCGGCCAGTACGTCCCTTAGACAGGAGGAGTACGAAGCAGGGGTAGAGCGACGCGTCCGAAAGTCGTTTTACGCGTATTGATAATTTAGTCATTCAGCTGCGCGAATGTCTTAATGTCTCGGGCATGCCTCGAAGTCTGAGACCAAACTGACGGCTTAGTCAGCAAAAGCCGTTCGGGCCTCACTCAACTCCCAAACTTTCCCTTGAATTCGCCCCATGATTAGGCTGAAGAGTAACCAAACTAAGTTTGTTTAATGGCGGGAAGTATTGTAATGTCATTCAGCGCCAACCTGGTGCAGAAGGAAGTGAAAGATTTCGTGGATTCTGAGCAGAATAAGATGTCCAGCATCAGCCATTGCGAAGAACCCAAGAAAGAAACCCCGTCTACGGGCTCTTAGCAGCTACACGCACACTCCGCGATTCGCCAAACGCCGTAAGGTAACCGATCCCTATCGCTCAACCGCAGCGAATTCCGAAGAACAAGCGAACCTAAAGATCCTCACTCTCCTTCCGCTTCCTCCTGCCGCTGCCGCGTTTCTTCTTCCCCTCCGCCGGATCGTCTGGATCACTCTTCTCATTCACAGCCGGCGCATCAGCGACCTTGCTGACAGTATCGAGCAGGAAATCGTACTGCTGTTCCTTCACGACCGTCTGCTTAAGGTGCGGCAGCGTGATGCGCTTCGAGCCGCGCGACTTCGCCTCGCCCGCGGCCCTGGAGACCATGGCGATCATGAAAAGCTCTAGTGCTTTTGCTGCACAGAGAATCGTCAGCTAGTGTTCTGCTCCAAGCCCAGCGGTACGGTTACCAATCACTAGGGATCAGGAAAGAGTGGACTTACAAACAACATGCGGCGTCACCTGCGCAACCTTCCCAACCTCCTCGTCCGCCTGCATGATGCGCTTTATGCGCGCGACCGGGAACTTGGTCTTGATCTCGATCTCGATCTCGGCAGCGGCCGCCGGCGGCGCCTTATCAGGTAGCTCCGGACTAGCCTCGATCTTGGCCTTCTTAGTTGCGCGTGGTTTCGCCGCCCTCACTGGCACAGCCGCTTTCTCTGGCGTCCAGTCGGCGTCCTCCTCTTCCATGGTCGACTCCTTGCGGGTGACTGTCTTGCCGTTCGACCGCGGCGCGAAGTAGGCGTTCTTGGGAGGTGTGTAGGCGTCGGTGGGCGTGTAGGGTATTGTGTGCGATATGGAGCCGCGGTAGGTCTGGTGCTGTGCCGGTAAGGCTGGCAAGGGGTCGGAGTCTTGGAAGTGGTAGCCCGAGAGGTCTGGAGACTGCGGCGCCCACGACGGGCCGGGCGATTCCATGGTACGGGCCCAAGTATGACGTATAAGGTGTGGAGCTAGTTGAAGCGGGCTGTCTGATGGGAGGCCGAAGCCCGCAGCCAGCAACGCAAGGGCGCGTGGAAATTCGAGTGGAAACAAATAAAGCTGGGAAAAGTGAATAGCTTTATCGATAGCTCTCTGACGTGGGTGCTTGGCGTGTTTTGAGGCGCTTGGCGGTGTCGAGTGGGTCTGGGAGCTGGCCGTGCGGGGCTTTTGTTCTCGGGGGAGCTGCATTTTTATGCTCCTCGCTGCGCCTGCACGCCCCCCTGCCTAGCCCGCAAATAGTCACAACATCAGCCGCCTTTCAAAAAAGCAGCTTGTGTGAAAGCTTAATCGCACGGCCATCCACCACTCCTTCAGAAGACCATGACCATCTTCGCCTTCACGTTTCCTTTGGAATGCTCTTTCGTGTTGCCACTGTTCGGCGCAAGTCGCTTTAATGGCCACGTCATCTGCCTGGCAACTCCCGGTGCTTCCCTCTGCCATGCCTGAGGCGCGTCGCGCACAGGCGACGTTTCCTTCCCGTGCCGTCTCCTTTCCATCTCAGCTTCCCTTTCCGTGCGTTCTTCACATAATTAGCCTCAAATCAGGCTACCTTCCTCAAACCCCCATTTCCATTACCTCCCTCATCATCAAGGAACAGAGCCAGATGATGATAAGAGCACCTCCGAAGACCGCAACCGCGACAAAGAAGCCTTTATGGTGTCGCGGATTCTCACAGCGATGTTTGATGCAGAGGCTCTGCAGTGCTAGAAGCCTGACTGAAATACGTGGTGGTTCCTTCTCTGCAGGGCCCGCATCTGGAACGCTCGTGGGAAGCGATTGGTGATGGCTTGATAACTTGATCTAATCTGATGGCTGGTTGTGGTGGAGGTGGAGGAGCCTTTCTGCATCGTTTTCCCTCTACATCGTTTCCATTCGCCGGTTATACATCGTAGTGGTGTCTACTCAAAACACCACACACTGCGACAGCACTCGCACGCTCGCACTTCTCCTTGCTAGAAACATCTCATCAAACATACTCTATATTAACTGTTACATCGAAGGCAAACATCCCAATCAAAGCAACACCGTCTACTACCCCTCGCTTGCAATGCAGAACAGTGACACCACCCACCCCCCCTTGATCACGTGTCTTTCACCCAACTCCCATCCTCCATCTTCCCCTCCCTCTTAGCCCCCTCCTCCCTCCACGTCTCCACCAGCCCGACCTTCGGGTCCTCATCCGGCAACCCCCTACTTCTCCTAACCCTCAACACCTCCTCCCTCACACGTCTCATACACTCGATCCTCAACTCCACCGCCTCCTTCCCATGCTTCAGCTCCTCACTCAACACCCCCACCTCCCTGCCACCCCCACTCTTGTCCTCCTTCACCAACCTCCTCCACCGCTCCCTCAGATCCCCAAACCGGCGCTCCATATCCACCGCCTCGCCAAAGGACACGCTTATCGTCTTCCCCACGCGCGGCACGAACCGCGGAAACGTCCGACTCTCATGCATCACGGTGTCGAACCCCTCGATCCAGATCGGCACCATCTCGGGCGCGGGCTCGGATTCGAGAATCAGCCGCGACACGCCCCACTTGAAATACCGCATCGTCTTGTCCGTCTTCTGATGCACCTTCCCCTCCGGGAAGATATGCAGCCATGCATGGCGCCTGTTCGCAAATGCGGCTGGCGCCGGGAAACAATCTACCGTGTTGGTCGTGTACGTGAGGTGCGGGCCGCTGAAGGGGTCGGAGTCCGGCAGAGAGAAAGGTGGGGGTAGGGGGGATGCGATTGCATTTGTCGTGCCCAGCGGGACGGGATTTGTGGGGCCGAGGAAGGGGCCGCGGGAGAGGAGACGGATTGCTTGGGTGATGGTGGGTTGGAAGAGGCCGCCGTGGGGGGAGTGGGCGGTGCGGTGCGTGGGGAGGACTTGGCCGAGGGAGAAGAAGGTGCTGAGGAGGGTGTGGCCGCTGGAGGTGGTGTTAGCGCTCCTGTGGAAGAGCGAGGGGGGGAGGATGGGGACGGGGAGGGTTTACTTGTTCTTGAAGCAGATGTCGTAGCTGCCCAGACTCCAGCGGAGGTTGTCCGGGTTGAAGCAGTACCGTAGGGGCAGGACGCCCCAGATGAGCGGATCATCTATCCTGTAGGGCGATGAGGGGTGTCAGATGTCGATGTAGGCTGGAGGAGGTGACAGCGGAATGAGGGCTGCACGTACGTACACACTGGTGTGGTTTGATACTGCCATGGGCGCGTCAACCATCAATCCTTTCCCTCGAGGCTCCACCACAGTCCCCTACCTGTAATCAGCCCCCGTTCCCTGCTCTGCACATCCTGCCGCGCATCCAAGAGCTTAAGGAACCCCTCGAGCCCATGCACCTCAGTCCTGCTTGCGCCGAAAAGAAACCCGCGGCTTAGCAGCCCCGTGACGCCCATAACAACCGTCGAGCCTGCGCGCCATGGCAGGCTGGGGGCGTCGGGACAGTCTTCAGCTTCCATTAAACGTTATCATCGATTGCTGGCGCATCGAGTTCGTCGGGGGAGAGATGGTTTTTAAGGATGCGCCGGGGGTTTTGGCGGAGATTTGGCCGCAAAACCTGGTCGATTCGCGGTGGGACGTCACTGGCACAGCCGCTTGCTTGTTTCAGAGCTGCATCTAATTTCTGCCCACAACCTGCTTCCTGTCTTTGCAACGCCAACATGTCGCACAGTACGTAGTTGAGCTGATTGCAGTCTCCGCATGACGCGAAGCTAACCAATCCAAAAGGCAAACGCAACACCTCCCTCGCCTTCTTCACCTCCCATGAGCGCTCCCAGCTGCGCGGCACCTGGGGCACGCGCTCGACGCGCCTATCCCGTGATTCCTTCCTCCCCTTCGGCTCTTGTCAGCTATGCTTGCTCCCCTCGCGCGACCCAGTCGCCTGCACACATGGCGATGTCTTTTGCCGCGAATGCGCTGTTAGCAACCTTCTGGCACAGCGGAAGGAGATCAAGCGCATAGAGAAGGGGCGGGAGGCAAGAATGAGGGAAGAGGAGGAGGAGAAGGGGAGGGAGGAGGAGAGGGCGAGGGAAAGGGCTGTGAGGGAGTTTGAGGCGGTGCAGATGGGGTTGGGGAGCAAGTTGGGCAAGGGAAGGGAGATCGTGGGCCGGGAGAGGGGAAAAGTGGTTGTTGAGGAGGTGGTGGAGGGTGCGGAAGCCGGCAAGAGAGGCGCGAAGCGGAAGTTTGAAATCGACGAGGAGGAGCTACTAAGAATTGCGGCGGAGGAGACGGGCAGGGTGAAGAGGGCGCTAAGCGAGGAGAAGAGGGAGGCGGACTCGAAGAAGCATCTCCCATCCTTTTGGGTGCCGTCGCAGACGCCGGGAAGTGATGGGACAGCGACGGCGAACGGCGTGGAGTCAAAACCGGCGAAGCTTCAGTCAATCTGTCCGGCGTCTGCGGAAGATCAGCCCCACTCGTACGCCCTCAAGACTCTCGTCACGATACACTTCACAGAGGAGAAAGCAACAAACGGCGGCGATCCTGTTCGCAGCTGTCCGGCCTGTAGCAAGGCGCTCACAAATTCCACCAAGGCTATGCTCGCCATCCCCTGCGGCCACGTCCTCTGTAAGCCTTGCACGACGCAATTCATGACGCCGCATTCAGAGCCAGATCCACACAATCCGGATCATGAAGTCGGAGTGTTGAGGTGCTACGTCTGCAGCGAGGATCTGACTGGTCCGAAATCGAAGAAGGAAAGCAAGAAGGACAAGGATCGCATCAAGCCGGGCTTAGTAGAGGTGAGGAGTGAGGGCACGGGATTTGCAGGCGGTGGGAAGAACATGGTCAAGAGAGAGGGCGTGGCGTTTCAGTGTTAGCACGTTATGCTTTGCGCAGCCGCCCAAAATAGCTGGATCCGCTCAATCCTGAGGATTCGCCGGCGGCTTTGGTACACGTGCTACAGATAGAGATATCCAAAACCAGCTACAATCAACATTTTGGATGAGCTGCTCACACCATGACTTATGTACTGTCCGCGAAGTGCTAGAATATCATCCTGAACGACGCGTTGCTTGAGCAATGACAGACGTGCGGAAGAATTGCAATAAATCAGAAACGTGGTCCTCAGATTAGCTCTCTTGGGTTCTCACCGACAACCACATACCAACCTTCCTGTAACAGAAGACGGCAGGGCTGCCTAACAATTTTGGCTTTTGACACTGCGTCTCATCACCGGACCAAACACGAAACAGCCCCCCACTCCACCCCGAACAGCACAGAACCAACCACACCACCCACCTCCCGCGCGGTACTCCGATTGAAAACTACATTCTCACTATCTCACCAGCATCACCAATACTCCCTAATCCTCCCACCCTCCAGTGACTAAAAAAACGTCCTGGGCCAGTGAGAGGGAGCAGAAAGCGGGAGCTTCAAGGACGAAGAAGGTGTCGTCATGGCGCGCGTATGGGAGCGGGCGGCTGCGGTTTCGAGCTGTGGGGGAAGGGGAAGCGGGGACGACGAACGCGCAGACAGTTGCTTCCTACGATCTCTGTTCGTGGCTCGGTCTTCGCCCCTGGCGCCCTCTTTTGCAGTACCCGCACTTTGGTCGGATCACTTGCGCAGGAGAGACGCGAGGGGCTCGCGTAGCTCGGTGAGGTTTTCGTCACGGGACTGTGCTGTGAGAGGTGTGTGTTAGTGTTTAGCGTGTGGTATAGCGGATTAGGAGGGGGTTGCTGCGGACCTGCTGTTCGTGCGTTGTGGAAGGAGGGAGCGCGGCGCGCGTGAAGTTGTGGTGGAGGCTGCGGAGGTGGTTGTTCCGGGGGGGCGTAGGAGCTCTACCGTCACGTGGCACGCTGAACGTTGTCGGGCATGTACTCGTATATACCTGAGATGCTCAGAATTCCGTCCCTCCAGTAGTGCAACGAGTGAGAGTCGGGTCGACTGGCCAAGATCTTCCTTCCGAGACCAAGCCCTCACGCATTATGACACTGCTGGAGGGTAGGATACTGCCCCATACAAAACCGTCTATTAATGGCATCAAGACAAGTTGACAGTCAGCAGCGCCAGTGTACGATGACCTTGTTTGCTGTCTTTTCGAGCTGCTACTGGTCACCAATCTGATTATTCAAACGAGAGCACATATACATGCGTGAAGATTCTCGGCACTGGAAGGATGGATGGATGGTGCAACTCTATGATGATTAGCTTCAGGGGTTTAATGATTTCTCATATAGCTTCAAGAAGTTGTTCCTCGTTCAGAACTGGCCATGTACTAGCACCCTTGTTACGCAACCTGAACAAAACAGCACCGACGATTCCTGGCTTACAATCAAGAACGAGAGTTGAGATGAGGTTTACGGATGACTGGACCTTTCCCAGATGTGGACACGAGTGAACGAACTGTGGCAGTTGCTTAGAGGCCACCGATCGGAGCTGCTTTTCTACAGAAATACCAGCTAATGATACACTCCTCAGGAAAGCTAGTCATATATTCCGCGGTCCCTTTATCTCACGCCCCTCCACCCAAATCTCCACCACCACCGACTCGTTAACCACAACCTTGTCGTAGAACGCCTCTTCCGTATCCTCTAGCATCTTCAGATGCTTCCGCATCACTTTTTCAGCCTCAATCTTCTTCAGATGATCGTCCATGCGCCTTGAATTGGTGGTCGTCATCGCCAGTACTATTTTGCTCGCGACTTTGTTCGCCTCGTCCAGTACCGTATATATCCCGTCCACGACCTCGACTTCAGTCGTCTCTTGCTCCTCCTGTTCATCGAAGAGGTCGTCCTCGGCTTTCGTCACAGTCTTGGTCGTGGTTTGACGCATGATCTCCCACCCTCTCTTGGATATCCAGCCCACCTTGGATTCTGGCAGCTGACCAGAGCTGGCATTGCACAAAATTCGGTCAACCATGATCCTGAAGTGTCCGTCTCTACAGCTCCCGAGGTACTGGGGTAGATCGTTTTCGTCAAGCTCGAACGACCAGCTACGCACGTCTCGCAGACCAATGCCTTGGCGATGCCGGCAAGCTTCGCGGCCAGCCGCTATCTCGGCGTCCGCAAGGGTGCTGTAAGACGTCTCGCCGTCAACCACGAACCACTCGGCGTCATCTTCGTCCTCGTCCTCGGCCCAGGTCTTTCGCTTGACGTGATAGCGATAATGGTATGCGTCTTCCTCGGTGACGGGGGATGGCTCCCTATCAGCCTGGCCACAATCGGATTCGTCCGCATCAAGGCTAGCTAGGTAGGCCTTGAACGCCTCCACGTTGTAAGATTTGCCCCCAGTTGTTGGACGGTTTGCCGGAAAGGCCCATGGCACCGTGCCGTGATTCTGTGAGGTCGGGTCTGCTACGGAGCTGGTTCGTGGGTTCAGAGTGAGATCGTCGAGTTGTTCCGAGACCGTGCTGGTGCCTGGTCTGTGCCTGTTGCTATTAGGGTTCGGATTATTCGGTAGCCCGGCAGAGCCATGAAGGTCAGATCCGGGATCGAAAGCGTCCCAGCGGCTGGCCGCACCATTGCTGATTGTTTCCGGCCCTGCTGTGGAGGCAGCGACTGTCGCCCTCTCTGTCGCAGGTAGCTTCCACAATCGTGCGATATCCGCCAAGGTCTCTGTACGCCGACCAGGTCCTTGTCGTGGCGCATGTGGCTCTCCGGGAACATCTCTGGCCCGCCGATATCTCATCTGCAGCGCATTTTGGGTCAGATTTCTTCCGCCATTCTCGATCCATAGTGCTAGGATTTCTTTCCACTTCTTTCCACTATCGCGATGATGAATAACCCAGAGATCTTCCTGTGAGAGTGTCTTCTGGGGGTGTGCTTGGGGCTCTTCTTCCTCTTCTTGTGCTCCTACATTGTCTTGTGCTAGTGGTGTACTGGGCCGACTTACCTGCTCGATCGCAGCCACCTCTTCCTTTTTCCTATGCTTCCTTTTCGGCGTCTCTTGAGTGTTCTGTGCCGCTCCGACTTTACCTCGCTCTTGTGAACCGTTAGCTGGCCCCAATCTCTTCGCGACCTCTATCGCTCTTGCTTTACCTTCTTCCAACTGCTGCCTCTGCTTCGGAGTGAGCAACGGCTTTGGCTAAGTGGTCGAGATGTTAGCCTTCTGCATCCTGTTGGGGGGATCGGATACGACTTACCTTGCGCCTTAACTGAGCCGCCGTAGGGGGTTCCCTGATCTCGGAGGAAATTGTTACGCTTTGCGAGGGCCCGCTGTCCAGTGCTCGTTCGACGGCCGGAGCCTTCTTACGGAAATCTGGGAGGTTGCTCGGCGCTCTGCTGTCACACTTTGCGTGGAGGCTAAAAGGAGGTGAAACTGCGCCAGCGGCTGCTTGGACTCCTGCAGTAATGGGAGACTGCGTACTGACAGTCTTCGAGTCGGTGTTCTGTTTGTCAGCTGGAGCATATAAACATTCTGGCTTGTTGGCATTGATTTGGATGGTCTCAGCCGCACGTCGTTCGGCATTCCGCTGCGCAACGAGGCGAAGCTTGGCGGCAAGCTCACTGTTCTTCGCCGCTGCCTCAGCGTCTTTACGCTTCTCCCTCTCAACGGCGGCTCTTTCATCCTCAGCACGCTTCCGTGCTACCTCTTCAGCTTCCCTCTTGATTCTCTTCTCTTCATCATCCGCCTTCTTCCGTGCTTCCTCACGCTTCCTCCTCTCCTCATCTGCTCTCTTCTTTTCCTCATCTGCCTCTCTCTTTGCTTCTTCCTGCTGCCGCTTCTCCTCCGCCCGTTTCAAAGCCTGTTGGATCTGAGCCTTGAGAGTACCCTGCATGCTGCGATTTTCTTCCGGCTTTGCCCTTCTCGCGGCTTCAGCCTTTTCTGCAGCGGTCTTTGCCGCCAGCTCGGCTTCATGCTCCTTCTTTCTGCGGATCGCATCGTGTTCTTCCAGATCATGGTCTTGCAACTCTGTGTCGAAGCCAACTTCGGACGGCTTGAACTGGGCGCTCGTGGGCGCCGTGTCGGCTTTTGGAACGCTACCATCAATAATGGTTGTAACAAGAACCGGCCCGCGCGTCGCTACGTCTACGTCTCTAGCTGCCGCTCGAGCGCCACTGTGGACTTCGAAAGTAGCTTTGGTGGAAGGTCTTTTGAGGGGCACGAACTTGCTGTCGGCTTTCTCAGCGGCGGGACCACCTTCATGTTGCGGACGTCCAAGTGGTTCGGGAGACCCGAGCACAGCCATAGCCCTGGAAAACGCAGATGGTTCGGTTGATGTCGTGTTTGCTGCGCCGCTGCTGTTCTTACTTCCCGGATGGCGCTCTTTCAAGACTTTCACCTTAGCTTCAAGTACGTCCTTGCCAGCTGCTATGGATTTCTTCACGTCGATTGCAGGCAGGCCCTCGCTAGCTGTGTCGTAATCATCGTCATCGTCATCGTCTTCCTCCTCTTCTGGGTCGTCAGGGATCTCGATATGGATCGGAGCCTTGGAGTGAGTGCCCTCGGGTTGTCCAGGGCGCTTCCCCTGCATAAGCTTCTCAAGCAGGCCATGGGAAGGTCGTGCCCAAGTCTGAGTCTTTTGCGCTGGCTGCTTTGTTGTCGTCAGAGCTCTGTTTCTTACCCGTCCTTTATCCATCATCATTTTGATCTTGTCTCTCTGCGACTTGTCCAAGGGGAGTCCCCTGCCCTTTGGGCTACCTTGTGGCGTCTCGGCGGGCGGCTTAGAATCAGTGGCTTCGCTTCTTGGCTGGCCTGTCGGAGTCCGCACCCCGGATGTTGTTGAAGTGACGGCGACCGCATCGGCGGGCTTTGCATCCGCATGCGCTGCAAAACTAGCGTCAGATGTGATGGATGACGGAGGAGTCTCAAAACCCAGTGCGCTTCCTGAGCTTGTACTTGAAGTGAATGAGGTCTCCACCACCATGGGATCTGGCTGCTGTAGCCAGTCATGAAGTGGCTCTTGGTTGAGGCCCTGGCTCCTGGAAACGAACAGGTCACCTTCTGGCGGGCAAACTTTCGGCTGTAAATCCTTCAGTCTAGCCTCGTAATCTTGGCTTGTGGGAACTGCGCTTCCAAAATCCATCCTTGGGCGTTGCGGAGTGTGGATGAATGTGAGACCGCCTCGATCGCGGGCATTGGGCCTGGTCGTCGCACCATCATCTGAGTCGGACTCGTAGAAGGGATTGACCACCGGCTTGCAGTCTTGAGTCTCAAGAATTCCAGCGGGTATTTGATTCGATCCGGTTCCTTGATCTGTGCCTACCGCATGGTTATTGTAATCGTTGCTCGACTCCGTTCGAAGTCTGGCATGACTTCCCTTAACACCTGCCTCGCTGTTCTTTTGCTGGCGTCGCTCACCGGTATCTGTCGCATCTGTCGGATCCAACGCGCACATTACGCGGCGCTTGTCTGAAATCTGCAGTGCCTGCTCCTGATGATCGTCTTTTTGGCCGATTTTACTGGGAACGTAGCGAGGAGCTCCATCCCTGCCATTGCTCTTACGTCGATGCTGGGAGGTCTCGAGTGGAGATTGCCACCAGACATCTGACATCCATTCGTCGTCCGCTTCGTACTTGGCTGACTCGTTCGTGACGGGACGCTCGGCATCAATCGTCTCCCTTGCGCTCTCACGTTGGAGGGTATTCGCGATCGATGAAGCGTCTTGTTCCGTTTCGTTCCCTCCTGTGAAGATCTCTCCACTGTCGCTTCCTTCATATCCTTTCTGAATGCTTCCGCGGTCCGCTGCCAATAGTGCGTTCGCAGCACCAGTAGGCTTGTACGCCCGCGCCGCCTGTCCTAACTTGAGTGCGCCATCTTTAACCTGGCTTGTACGGGCATCGTTTCGAGGTGCCGAGGTTCTCTGCATCGGAACCTCGTCGTCGCTGTAGGTGAGGTCGATGATCGACGCGCTTTTGGTGGTGGAAGAGTTATTCGACTTCGGATGTAATGACGACTCGAAGCCCTGAACCCGCTTGCGATGAGGCTGAGTTGCTGTCAGATTGGCTTTTGAAGAAGTCCGTTTGACAGCCGAATGCGTTGCGTGGGCCTTGTTGGAGAGATAGAGGGAGCTGGATAGGGAGTCCATGCTTCTGTCATCAGGCGCTGGCCGGGTCTCTTGAGCACGGTCGTGGAGGCAAGATCTAAAACTAAGGCGAGCTTCTGCAGGTACGGATCTGGGAATAATGAATTCAGCAGTGTCATTGACACTCAACCTTCCTGAGTCTTGAGAAACGGGCAGTCGGTGAAGCATGGCGTCGGGGCGCGCGTCTTCTTGGCCGTTGACCCGCGCGAGCCCTCCAATCTGGATGCCCTTATTTCTCAGAACAGCTTGGTGGTTCGACTGAACATGATTCGAGAAGATTTCCACATCATTGGTGTGAACATCGTGCTTGCCAGCGTTGTGAGATTGTCGATCGCGTATTTTCTGCCGCATTTGCCTCAAGCGCTTCGCGAATGCACTCGGGCTAGCCGTTCGGCCCCCAGTGGCGCTTGGTGACAGATGGGCCTTGGGGCCTCCGTTCATTCTTGCTTGGCCTTGTCCATTGAGTGAGCTGGACAATGCCATCTGCGGAGGGACGGGGTACATCCTGCGATACGCCGAACACCGCGGCAGGGGTATTATGCAGCAAAGGAAGTCCTCCCTGGTCTCAAGACAGCTCACAGACTCTTGTGCTTACCTAGACCTTTGACTGTCTTACCCTGACGAATCACAGCGGATATTGCCTCTGTACTTCCTCCAGTCGTGATGATCAACTGATACAGAGCGAAGTGAAAGCGGCGCCGTTCCTGCGTGAAGCGTTGCTGTACACCACCCAACGGTTGTACGAAAAGAAGGTACCGCCCTACCGGTCAAGTGCAGAAGACACGGTCCAGAACGGCTCCCTAGAGAACTGAGATTCGAGCGTGATGTTGATTGAGGTCAAGCCATGAAGAAGTGAATGGCGATTGCCGGAATAGTGATTATGTCGCTTCAGAGTAGAACGACCCAGAGCAATGCTCGTGCAGAAAGATGTATGGAGGGTTGATGGTCGCGATCTCAAGTCGCATCAGCTGGATCAATGATAAAGGTGAAGAAAGAGGTCGTTGATCATGCTTTGTCGAGGAACTGAAGTAGTGGAGGTGGTGGAGGTATTGAGTTGAGATAATAACGCATGGAGGACTCGTGACATCGGCCGCTTGGCCAAGGAACAAGTTATGAGCGCATGTCGAGGCGGTGAATGAGAATGGGCTGCGAAGCTGTCATGGAGAAGACAACGAACGGGATGAAACCTGATCGGTCAGCACCTGTTCCTCATGAACTCGGAACTCATCCTAGCAGGGAAGCCTGCACCTGACGGACAGTGATCTGCTACAGATGTTGCACTTGATTGACCCAGACTTTGACACGTCAAAGATGGCATGTTCCTCACCCGGCAGTTGTTCGCCAAAGGCACAATCCTGTTGGGTGTCTGCACTGCTGCTGCACCTAGCAGCAGATAGCCTACGATTGCAGCAATTCTACAAGCAATTGTAATTTGACCTGTGTATAGGGCTGTCCTCAAAGGTCACGTTCCGCTACACAACAGGTCTACCTAGAAAGACGATGAGGTGAGAGTACAAAGAAACAACGACATCGAACGGATGACAGAGATATTGAATGAGATGTAGGATACACTAAAGGAGCCAAATGGCAAGGTCGAAGCGGTTGCTAAGTCAAGCCTTATACAACTAGGCTCCGCAGACATGGCTGTCGATTTGCTGCTTCTGCAACGAATCCATGCATTCAGCAATCGGATTCTGGAGATGACTATCCACCATGGGCAACATCCCAGAGAAGATTTCAAAGCCGCGAAAATATTGTCGGCTCCTAACTTAGACGGAAATTGTGATGGGAGTTGCAGGATGCTCCATCACATTCCAAGCCGAGGGTTGCTTCAGGTGGTTGTGGGGGCACGCGAAGAAGCGTGACTTCGTGTCGCACTCGCGTACCCAAGGCGCGTTCCATGAATTCTCAATTCTCTGGAAAAACTACCAGGTTTGATCTAATTTTGCTATCCCCTGCTAGTCCTTACCAACTGGAAGTTGGAGAGATATAAGGCGCTCACCGCCCCTGCAATCTCCTCATCCTCTCCTCCGCCGCCCTAGCCCTCCTCTCCCTTTCCAACCGCGCCCTCATCTCCGGCGTCATCCCCCTCGCCTCCTCCTCCCTCTTCTCCGCCCCCGTCTTCTCAGGTACGACCCTTCCCTTCCCGAACCTCTTCTCCCTCTTATCCTTCTCCGCGTCCTCTGTCTCCTTCCTCAAGCGCTCCGTCTCAACGCGCCGTCGCTCCGCCTCCGCTGCATCGGCTTCGCTTTTGTCGCGCTTGTCGCGGACTTCGGCATCAGCTTTGGAGATTGGTGATGGAACATTCGCGGCGTCCCAGTTCCAGCGCTCCTCACCGAGTTCCTGGCGCGCGACGCGGAAGGCATCGCGGGTGGTGCGGTCGCCGGCGAGGTCGAAGGGGGTCTTGTCGTCCTCGTTCTTGACGGTGGGGTCTGCGCCGCCTTTTGTCAGCAGCGCCAGCACTACGGCGGAGCTGTTGAGCGAGGCGGCGAGGTGGAGCGGTGTGGGTGCGTGATGGTTCTGTTGCGATTCGAGCGGGTGGAAGAGGAAGTTCGGGGAGACGTTATTGGTAGAGAGGTAGGAGAGGAGGGCGGGTGCTTTAGACCGACGGATCAGAGACTGGATTTGGTTAGTGTGTAGCGCGGCTTCTTCATCTTCCTTTGAAGGCTTAGGCGGCTTTGAGGGTGTGGCGGGTCGAGGCGGCGTTGCTGCTTTCTGTGCTTGTGCTTGCGCTTCGGCTTCGGCTGCGGCTGCGAGCGCAGCTTCATCAACTTTGCTGACTTTAACGCGGGTAAGCTCGACAAAGGAGCGCATAAGCTCCGCCTGCGTCGCGCGCCGGGTGCTGAACGGAAAGCCGCGATTTCGTGGGTCATTGTGACGGAGAACTTGACCTTCGTAGGGACCGAAGAGAGTACGACGGTTTGCGCTGCCTGTAGCGCGGACGAAGATGAGTTCGGCGGTGTCGATCACATCCTTCCATTCGGTCAGGAGATCCCGGACTTCGTTCGTCAATGCGGCTTCGTTATAGCGACGTAACGAGGAGCCGGCGGAATGGGCGGCGCCCTTGGCAGAGTCGTTTGCGGACTGAGAACCGCCTTGCTTCCGCCGGGTGGTGTATCTGTGGAAAGTCTTGTGGGCAATGACGGTAGCTGAGCGTTCATCGACGCCAGTGTGCTTCTTTCCAGTTTTGGGCGCGAGACCAACGATCATCGCGGCAAAGTGGCCGCCTCCAATCATGCATAGGAAGTAGTGAGGCCCAATGTCTGTAGATGGCAGACGAACACCGCCACTTTCAAGGGCGCCTGACTTAGGCGGCGGGGTTGGTGGTAGTTGCTTGCTGCGTACGACATCCACTATCCGAGTCTCCTCCTGCTGCTCTGCATCTGTGAAGATAGCGCGGTATACGCCGAGAGATGTGTCCTGCGGCAGTGCTGAACTTGAAAACCACAGCAACGGAGGCTTTCCGGCACCGCGCTTCCGCTTCTTAGGCATGAAGTCGTCTCCAGCAGGATCGGCAATCTTTGCTTGCTTCTTGAGCAGTGCGCTGAGCGTCGTTTCCCTCGGCCGGCTTCCGTTGGCCGCATCTTCGTCCTCGTCCGTATCTGAATCTGATGTATCCGAACCAGATATGCTCTCATCCAACTCGCCGATGAGCCTCTCGAAGTCTGCCTCATTTACGGGCTTCAGGCCCTTGATCTTTTGCTTTAGGTTGTAGCCGTGAAGGTCCGATCGAATGTGACTGCGCTGCTCCTTTAGACTCGAGAAAGCTAGGCCGCACAATGCGCACGAAGTAGCTGCCGCCGGAGCTCCCTCCTGAGTCTCTGTTCGTGCGCCGTCTGCTTCCGGACGAGAAACGGCATTGTTGTCATCCTCTGCGGTTGTTCGAGCCGGTTGGTCCTTGAGGGTAAGAGTCACCAGAATCTCTTCCGGTAGGTCAAAGACTGCGGATGCTAGTTAGCAGAAACAGCGGTGGGGCGGGAGGGGGTTCCAGGTTACCGTATAGCGGCCGCTCTAACAACTTATCCACCTTTTGGGCCATTTGGAACAGTGCATTCCAATGTGGATGGTGTTCTATCGATTGTTTGATATTGCGAACATCCGTGACTCTCAGCGTCATGGGCGCCTGAAAGTTGAGTCAGGGCGGAGTGCTGCAGCCTTATGCGTGACTCCTGTCTCGGTCGTGAGGCAGCGCCAGCTAACCTCACCTCACTCACTTCCTACCTGCAGAGCTCACAGAGCAAGGCCGCTCTAATTTCTAATATTCATGGCGGAAAGCTAACACTGCGCCGAAATCTTCTCAGTGAAACTCGTTGCATATCCCCGCTCCGACGCTCCGGAACGCTTCAGGTATTATCTCTCTGATATATGATCGAGAGTAAAAGGTATATACTCATACTCATAACGGCTGACCAGTTGCACTGAGCTTCTCGGTCACGGAGAAGCTAAGACTAACCTCGTCGGAGCGGGACGCGACCCCAACACGTACCAAATCCATTAGACAATCTCTGGTAGGGTTTTATTAATCTAACGTTCCTGCAGATTTGGCAAAGAGGCAAATTGGTGGGCGAAATGTTATTCGCGGAGCTTACTGCAGGTTATCCTCACTCTGGTCTTCAAGTGTGCGGTACCTACTCGTACTACAGGTAGCTACCACAGAATCAGGCTTAGGCGAACGTCGAACCGATTCTACGTCTACACTATGCTTCAACTGTCGCCAGCGGGGCCGAACTGATGTTGTCTGAGCGGTTTAGCTTTAAGAGAGGAAATGATCGAACTCTTTGAACTATGACATTAAGCTCCTAGTACTCCCACGCTCGATTCGTCTGCACGACTTTCACACCAAGATCCCTTACATTACTTCACCTCCACGCTCAATCTTAGATCCTCATCTCTGGAAATCAGCGTCGATAGCACGAGGTCCTACTCAATCTACAACATGAAAGACTCTCAACCAGTTGAGAGTCTTGCGGCGGAGGATCAAGCCGCCCCGCCCACTCCCGGAACGGCCGCCGCCAATGGCCTGGAGCCTCTTCAGGACGCAAACTGCAATTCTCCAACGCCATCGGAACCCATACCAGGGGCTCTGGAGCTCGTGACCGACTTCATCACAGTCAGGCTTGAAGGCGAAGACTTGACAGATGACGAGTGCCGGAGTTCAAGTCCGATCATTGCGAGCCCTGCACAATATGCCATGAGCCAGGCTCAGGACCCAGCGACTGCCTCACACCACTTTCAGAACAATCAATAATTGAGACTTCACTCCTCGCTCGCTGAGATCGAGCTTCACAAACCTTCTAACTCCACACTCGCTCAACTTTGTCGTAATCCGTAAATCACTCCTACTCTTCTGTAGCCTTCCTCACTGTCCCACCGCGTCGCCTTCGAGATGGCGCCGCCAACTTCGCGTGCGCTCGCAACTCTCAGAGTTCCTGCGAAGAGGCAGACTTTAACCCAACAGATCGAGGACTGGTCGGCACAGGGCAATGGCATCAACATCGAAACCTTCGATCGAATCGAGGAGATTTGGAGTTCCAGTAAAGGATATCTGTTTGCCGCACTCTCCACGCAATCGCAGCAGGAGAAATTCCTGTTCGAATACCGAAAGTGGACAGCACTGTATCTTGCGAGCGTCGGGCAAGATGGCGCGCTTATCCTCGACCCAGACGCTCCGGAAGACGTCAATGATGGGCCCCTGTTTCCCAAAGACGCGTCCAAACAGCTGGAGTTCGCCTGCAGGGTGTTCGACCGCGGACGGTTGGACGGGGACGATTTTAGCCAATCATAGATACGCGCTTAAACTTCGACGGATGGGCCGACGGACGGGCCGACGGACGGTCGAACACCCTGTGAATCACCGGCAAGTAGTCAATTCAGGCCTGCCTACGCGTCAAGCCGAGAAGACGACCGACACGAAGATCCGAGTAGGAACCAAAAGTACGCGAGGCCGTCACTTGTGGTTTTGGTTGGCAACCCGGAAGAAGGCCAACGCCCTCCCTAGCCGTGTCGATTACAGCGCGTCGACAGAAAAATGCATCCGATTAATGGCAAACGAGCATGGTGGCTTCAACACTACCCCATACAACAAGGTCTATTTCGGCCGTGCTGAGCTCCTCGACCTTCTTGACGCGGACATGGACCAGACACCGAACAAAGCTGTCGCGGAAAACCATCACCTAGCGTGGCTATTCGGCTTGGTGTGTGAGGTGAGGCCTGGTACCCTCGGGCAGATTCATCGACGACCCGACCATTTTTTGAGGTGGGAGGACATCACCATCAGCCGAGATGTGTCAGACGACCGTAAGACCTTCACGGTCAAGGTCACCTTCCGCTGGCTAAAAGGCAACCGTGACAACCTAGCAACAATGAACAAGAGGTTGAAGATGACCATCCGGTCGCCGACGACCGTTACCCAAATACCTCTCTCAATACCTCACCGTCTCCTCGTGATCCTTATACGTCGAGGGTTGCTAGAGCATCACGATTCCTTCGAGTCGGCAGTGTTCGGCATCGCTCGTCCAAAATCGTCTAGACGACGTTCGTCTTGGAGTCGTCCGTCTAGATCGTGAACGGCACGCGGTGCTTTAGACGACCGGCTAGCCGTTTAAGGACGTAGAACCCTAGTTACAAGGGGCTTAGCATAGTGGCGCTCCGTCCGAGAGCGGAGGTCTTAAAATAAGGACGTGGTGGTTAGTTAGTAGAGAGTTATGCGTGTGGTAATTAGTTCGGAGGGTTCTACGGGGTTAAAGAAGGATGCTCGCACGTGGCTCGGTTAGTGCGCAGAGAAAAGAGTAAGCATTACTTTTTTAACCCCGCCTCGCAAGGTTCAACACCTACTAAGACCTGTAAGCCTTTTAGATTTAAACCTTAGACGGCTGACTAGTTACTATATCTAGTTAGCCGGTCGTATGATCGTCTATATCGTTAAAACGGCGTGTCGGGCGAGACGGACGACTGGACCCTCGTTCGTCCACCGGTCGGGCGATGCCGAACACTGCGAGTCGGTGCTTGGTGGGAATGAATACCGCATCGTACTGAAGAAAGAGGCAGCAAAACTGCCTGTTATCTTAGCCACTGCCCCAAAGGGCACTCATCTACTTGACAAGCCGGCCTCGACGCAATCGCTCAATGAGTACCTAAAGAAACGAGCAATATGGAAGGGCTACCCAAAGGAGACGACCATGTATGCATGGAGGCGTAAAGCGGGCACTAATGTTAAACGCGCATCAGGCTTGCCCAAGGCGCGCAGGTTTATGGACCATCGAACAGGTTCCACCACATATAAGGATTACTATAATTAAGGCCTATACGACTTCGATGTTGTGGGCGTCGCCCTCGAAGGTACTGACGGTCGAGGCTCAACAGCGCTTGAGCTGGAGGCGAGCGAAGCTATCCGCACGGCTCAGCTGGTAAAGGTCTCAATGGATCGTCATACGATGATCCAGGCCTTCGTGGAGCGCCACGCTGATGTCATAGCTGCGGTAGAAGAAGGCGATGCTTACCAACTGCAACAAGTCCGCAAGCGCATCCGCAAAGCAGCGCTGGAGGCGGTTCTAGAGGAAGAGAAGGAGCTCCAACGAGGACAATGAACGGTAGCTGACGTTCAGGCCCGTATCAACGAGCTGAAGAAACCCTCCAAGATCTTTGAGATGATGCAGCAGAGGCTCGCGGCCGCCAGGCCTAATGACGCAGACGATGGTCTTTCTGGCGATGAAGTAGAACGTGAGCTCGATGCTCTCTCTACCCATGCGTTTCGCGAGCGTGGCTGAAGAGCACGGAGTGGATCTTGACCCCGACGCCGAACAAGACGATAATGATGCAGAGGTTCAAGCGATCGAGACCGAGATCGAAGTGGGCAACGATAAAGACAATGAGCCACTACCCTCGAATTGGAGCGAACAGCTACAGGCCTTTGCTGACCTGATGTTCGAACCCGTCGGAACAACAGGAGAGATGCGCTGCTCACCTTGTGAAATGGATCCAACCGTCGACGAGGCTAAGAAGAACCATGTCTACGAGTTTCAGTATGATCTGCAGCACCATTTAGGTGGCGGGGAACGCTATGTGATGCAGGATCACCAGCCGGGAGCGGCCTCCACCAGGGCACAGGAGCGCTATGTGACGCGGATCACCAGCTAGAGGTTATCTCCACTAGGGCATTGGCGGGCGCTTAGCGACGCCAGCGCGCTTTTCTAACAGATGCAAGCGAGAACGGCAGGCTTATTGCGCCAGAAATCCGGGCTGCGAACACTCTATAGAAGGGCGGTGAAACACTGTCATCGTCGGGACCACGGCCGTGAGGGCCCTACGCAAGGCTGACGGAGATCTATAGTGTGAGGAGTTTGAGCTGCGCTCGCCTAGCGGGAGGGTGGTGAATACCGCTACGTCTTCCACTGGCTGAAAGGGAATTAAGACAACCCGGCGTCAAGGACTGAGAGATTGACGATGACCATCCGGTCGTGAACAACCGTTGCTCAGATATCTCTTTCGATACTCGGACTGGTTGATGCAGATAGCGTCGATCCACATAATCCGAGAGTCGTTTTCGTGTCTCAGATGTCTGAGTGCTGACTCCAGCTTTGCAGTGACTCGGAATTGCTGTTCTGTCATTCCGCTTACATGACCTTCGATTCGGTATCGCAAGGTGATGGTTCTGACATCCTCTATATCTCCCTAATGATAGGACATCGGACGGAGCAACTGGTTTCTTTTTGATCGATACAGTAGAGAAGCCTAAAGTAATCTTAGGCCACTGGTTCGACGGATACAGCAATATATGACGGATCTCTTCACGAATAATCGAGAGGGACGTAGAAGTCATAGTCATTCTCGATTGGCCGAACTTCGAAGGCGTCAGTGGCCATGTTCTACTCCTGATCGCGTCAAGCCTCGTCGCTGTACAGAGATCCTGAAGACAGGTGAAAGCAGGCTGCAGCTTGGCTAGAAGAGGAGACCGACATCATCAACGCGAGAACCTCTTGAGTATGCGGAGATGGTCGTAGGTGTATGGAGACACATATTCTGCCTCGTCATTACCTGTCATGCGACATTGGACACTGCCTCGTCCCTGTTTCCTGCAAGATTTATCGAAAGAATGCGGCTTAAGCGGCAATCGAGTTCGTGGAAGGCGACAACAGTCGATGTTTGTCCGCTCGCCCTGGATGATATGCATAACAAAGCTGTAGCGAGAACGTAGATGATGGGAGGTTGGAGTCACCGTAGAGTTGGGGAGACGACATCAGCATAGAGACATCCCCGCCACCCCTCTTGGAAGGCTGAGAGGCAAGCACTTTTCACACTACAGAAAATATGTCATTAGTTAAAGGCCGACTTGCTTTCTTCTTCCTACTAGCGTGTTTAATTATCAGCCTCTCCAGCCAACGAGGCAGGTTTCCGCTTGTTTTCTTCAGCATATCCCGAGTCAGGCTGTACCTTCCATGGATCATCAAGTCTCGCGGCCAGCAAACAGAGTAGAACGAGACCACAGCTTTCCGAAGCGCTACGAGAAGCGCAGTTGAAAGGATGTGCGCTGAGCTGCTAGCAATCAGGTATACCTAACCTCCTCAAACAACGTCGCTCTCACCTGCAACAACGCAACAAGCTCCAGCACAAACCCCTGTAGAATGACCACGTTCGTCAGAACATGACTGAGACTAACCTCTTTGCCCTCCTGCTCCTTCCCCTCTTCTGTCTCCACCGCCTCCATCCCAACACTCTCAGTATATCCGTCTTGAGTCTCTCGCCCCTCATCATCGCCAGCAGCTCGGTTTCCTCTCTCCGCTCCAGCCTGCGTATCCCCCGCTTCCTCAATTCCCGATTCCCTGAGCGGAAAGCTGATCTTCCGCTTTAACAGCTCCACATCCGCAGCCTCAACGGCATCGCCTGTGACATCCGCCAAGGCCATACTAGGCTGCACCAACGCGCTGCCCACCGGCGATAGTGCCCTCGACGGTGCCGTCGAAGACACCGACGATGTCGGACTCACAACCGTCTTCAGACCGAGAATCGGCAGCGGTGGGGTTGGCGAGGCTAACCGCACACGCTGTCGGTCCATGCTCCCTCGCACGGGTGTACCTCTCGGCGACTGCGATCTTGCCGACATGGGCGTGCTGGTTCTTACATGTGCTGGGAGCTGCGGTGTCCAGCTGCCGGGCTTTATGGGTGTTGCGGTGCCTGATGGTGGGGTCGGACCCGGGACCGAGGCCATGGCTTGACTGATCTCTTCATGAATGTGGAAAGCTTGTTTCCGAGACTCGATGTGTTGGTCCAGGTCTGGTATCTCCTTTCTTAGAAGCTCAAGCTGGTGTTGCAAAGATTGCAGAACCGAGAGGATAGGGGGAGTGGCGTCGCGGGACCAGGTGGGCTGGCGGCGGGCGGTGTAGAGCTGTTCGAGACGGTGATCGCTATGGCTGTGACTGGGTGGAGTGGCCGCGGGTGAGAAGCAGTAATGTGTTGGATTGACGGCAAGCAGGCCCTCGAGCCGGAGGAAGGGACAGGATAGGAGAGCCACAAGTGCTTCTGTCAAGCTGAGATTCGTCTCCGTGTCATTAGTTAGGAAGGTCGAGAGCAGCCGCAACAGCACCTTCAACAATGGGTCCGAAGGGACAAGGTAGTGGTAGGTCGGTGGATTTGCCTCGCATAGGTCTTGTGATGGATCATCCGTGGCAGTCTCCGGATCAGAAAACCCAAGCTTATTGAGCCCCAGTAGCCGAGAAGAGCATGGATGAATTTCCAGAAGATTTTGCACATCCTGAAGCGTAGCTTCGTACGCTTCGTCCATTCCCGAATCACCTCCAAGGCCTTCTGCTAGCGCGAGGTAGGATGCCAGTTCTGCGTTCAAAGCGCCTATGGTGCGGTGAGGCTCGGTCATCTGCGTAGCAGAAGAGCCGAACAAGCGTGCATAACTCCAGTGCTTCCTCAGAAAAACTGAGATTAGCCTTAGCGCAGACATCAATGTCTGTGGATTCCGTGATTGACTGCTGCTAAGGATAAGGTCTGCTAGGTTGAATAGCGAAGGGTTCAGCCTATCTTCTTCGTTGTTGGCCTGGGTCAGCAGCATGAGCGACTCTCGGCGTTGAGCAGCGATAGGGGACAAGGGCGTCCGAGGCCTTGCAACATCCGCAAGGTCCGGTAAAGCCAGTAAATAAATCAGGACCATATGTATCAGCTCTGGATGGTCAAGAGTTTCAAGAAGACATCGGATGTAGGTGAGAACAGCAACGGCGGAGCCGCCATCAGCGTCTGAGGATTCCAGCACCGAGGGGTACCTAGCACGAAGTTAATCCGGGGGTAAATGTAACGGACAACAACACATACAGCAGCTGTCGCAGAAACAGCACTTGAAAGTGATCTAGCAGCGTCTGCCGGACGTCAATTGACTTGCAGTATTCCAGTAAATCTTGCCAAAAAGCTAGATACGACATGAAGGTATTCATGGGTACGTTGAACTGCGGCGATAACACGCTGTCTGCCTCCGGGGATGCTTCCATCTGCGCATAGTCCGACAGGGCTAGAATGGTTGGCAATTCGCCTCGAGCATGGGATATGGATAGCTTCCTGTTCAGGGTTAGAGTCTAGAATGGTGACTGGGCAGGCTAGAATTTATACCTGCTTAACTGGCTATACAATGCTCCTAGACCGCTAGCTATCAGTGTAGCCAGGTCACTTTCCACTATCCATTGCTCTAATACTGCCGACTTGGAGGCGGATTCGAAGATATACAGGAGTCCAGTCCTGGCAAAGTCACCAATCCGTCCCTCGTGATGCACATGGTCAACCAGGTGGTAGCAGAGAGGAAAGTCGTCTTTCTGTGTGACGTCGACGAAAGCAAAGTCTGGTTTGCCCTCCATCTCGGCAGCTATCTGGCTAGCGTTTGGCTTGCGGGTGCTGAACCACACTGGCAATATCTCTGGCTGCAGTCTAATCTTCGCCGCAATCCCGAACAACAGCTCCACGATCTCGCCTGTTGTGTCCTCTCCGCAGATTGCGTTGCCCGATCCAGAGACATTGCTAATGAAGGTCATCAGCGACTCTGCAAAAGGGGCATTGTCCAGAAAGTCCTCCTCGCTGTCCACGAGGGCGGCGAAGAAGGCCACGGCGTCCTTGATGATACGCTCATTGCGCGAGACATATGCAATCCTGGAGACCTTGGAGAAGATTTGCGAAGATGCTGCAAAGGACAGGCATAGATGCGGCTCGGGAGAGTGGGATTCATCGCGGAGTATCGAGGTTATGCGCTGGAGGCAGTTGCGGATAGTCTCTTCGGCTTGTGTGCCTGAGACGCGTTGCTTGCTCTTGTGCCAAACGTGCTACGCTAAGTCAGCGATAGCTGCTCCCCTGTGTTCAGAGCTGAAGTAGATACCAGAAGATGATCGTAGACCCGCTTGAAGCGCGCCAGGCGCTGCTGGGGGCTGTTCGAGGCGGATGGCTGTTTACTCTTCGGTGTGCCGACGCCGCCGATCAACCGCGTCCACTGTGCAATTGCTGTCAGTAACCTGTCTGGAGTGTTGATATGCTGTCGCAGTGCTCACAAAGTCCATGGCTGTCGTTGAGGCATCGGTGGTGTGGTTCGGTCAATGCGCGAGGTCGCGCTGTCACATGTTCAGCATCTGAAGCGAGTGCCAAATTCATGCTGGAGAGAATAAGTAACAGTTTTACTAGTGTTCAATCATCAGACATCGATGTGGGGATCGCTATTAACACTAGGTCCCCGCTGCTTGTGTACTTTCTCGAAGAAACACGCCATCTGAAACCCATGAAAATGCAGACAACGAACTTCCGGAAATCTAAATCCCATGTCTAGCATCCAACAGTGTGCGCCGAAACCTCCAATGCAGCCCAAACCAGATGTTGACCAGCGCTTAACGATGCTCCTCTTCCAACTCCTTGATGTATTTCACAAACGCCTTCTTGTGCACTAACCCGGCATATCTCCCATCCTTCAAAACACACAGGTACCTCAGCCCCAACTTCACGAATGCCTCATACACTAGATCCATCGGGCTGTGCACATCTAACGCGACAGGTGCAGGATCAATATACGGCGTGAAATCCGTCGGGTCCGGCTCCTCTCCCGCCCCTGGATCCTCCAGCCCATTCCACCGCACTTGAGTGCTCATGAGACACAGGCTTTTATCCTCGTTCTCCAGCTTGTCGAGTGCAAACTCGAGGTCAGGGGCCGGTATGAGGCCAACCAGGATGCCTTCTCGGACGATAGGGAGTCCGCCGTCCAGCTCGCCGGCCATGTGGAGGTGGTCGACCTTCTGGCGAAGCTCTCTGCCGGGAACGAGGGGTGAGACGGTGATATCGATGACGCGCTCTTCGCGGGCACGGCGTGTGATGTCACCAAGCTCTGTGGTGAAGACGGGTCGGACTTTGTTGTCAAGGAAGGGATAAGAGTTCATGTCGGTCAGCAAGTCCTGCTTTTGTCAGAAAAGATGACCTTGCTATGTCAGGGGGACAACATAGGCTTACGTAGATACTGAGGGGTTCAATAGCGTCGGCGGTCCACTTTGCCACTAGCACGCCGAGCGAGAATGGAAGCACGTGCTCTAAGCTCCCGGTAAGCTCGAAGAGAATGACGGCGAGGGTGACTGAGAGGCGGGTGACACCACACATCGTCGCTCCAGCTGCTACCATTGCGTAAACGCCCGGCACGACGCACATCTCGGGAGCATCATTGGCATTGCAGGTGCCAAACAAACCCGTATCGTAATGATGAAGTGCCAGATACTGAACGATGTGCCCTACCAGGCGTCCGAAGAGACCTCCGACGACCATAGATGGGACATAGATTCCAGCAGGGACCTTGATGCCGAACGTGATGACTGTAAGGAAAGCTTTGATGACGAAAGCTATACCCAGGACGCCAATAACGTACGGTATCTGCTCTTTCGTAGGGCACAAGCCAGATCCGGAGGTGGTGAAGGCGTCACAAGGGCTGGCAAGTTCGAACAGCAGTTCCGTGACGGGAAGTCTAGTATATCGGTTCCAGAAGCTGAGGAGACCAGTCAACAATGCAACGAGGAGAACCTCAAACATCGGCCACTTCTTGATGATCGGGAGCCGACGGAATGTCCGAGCCCAGATCCGTGATGCCTTGATGAAGAAGGCTCCTAGAGCGCCTCCAAGGATGCCAACAAGGATGAAAGCGACGATCTCAAACCCTTGCCAGTCGGTGAGGTACTTTACTTGGAATAAGACAATCTTGTGATTACCGTACGGATTGAGGAACTTCAAAGACAATGCTGATGCCTAGGTAAAGTCAGCCGGACCGCGACTTTACACAGGCAGAGACCGATTCTTACAATGCAACAGAAAAAGGTGCGGAAAAGTGTCTTAGGTGGGAAGTAGTAGCTGACTTCCTCCAAGCTGAACAGAACACCTCCAAGCGGCGCGCCAAAGGCTACTGCTACGCCGCTTGCTGCACTTGCGCTGAGTATCTCGCGACGCTTGCCATCATTGTGATAGTACTTCGAAAACAGACGGCTTGTGATATTTCCAATGCACGTAGCGATGTGCACATAGGGTCCCTCTTTACCGAGGCTGAGTCCGGACGCGACGCTGAGAATTAATGCAAGTGTCTTGATCACGAGTGTTCTGACGCCCAAATAACCGTGCAACACAAAGCCGCTTAGGATCACTTTGACCTCCGCCACACCACTTCCAGCAGCGGAGTAGTATACCATCGGCGGTCGATTTTGCGATTCGGCATACCTACGCGTTGGACTGAGGCTTCGCTTCCTCCCCTCAGCGTCTCGGTCAAGCTTCCGGTTGTCGGCGCCTAGGTTCTCATCGAGGGTCGATAAGGATATAGCAGAAGGAATGATGGTCTTGGAAGTGAGAGTCAAGGCGCAGGACAGAAGCGCGAGTATCACCACAGAGAAGACAAAAGCCGCATATTGGAGATACTGGTCATCCATCCTGCCCGTGCTGATGCGCTCCGACCAGTGCGTCCACAGCTCGCACGTGCTTGCACCAGAACAGCATATCTTTTTGTTGTGATACCACTTTGTGCTGCAATATCCGGACTTGAAGTCGAAGAGCGTGCTCTCGGTGACGTTCACGAAGTAGGCCACACAAGCAGTGAGACATCCGATAATGGCAACCAGTATCCAGCCCTGAGCTCCATCCAGCCATGCCAGTATTCGGCCTCGGAAATCCTTCCTGCTGCGCAAGGCTTTCACGCGGTAGGCATCGGCGATGCTGTCGTGCACCCAGTCCGTCGAAGTAAACTGGTCGTACCATACGCGGTCATCTTGGTAAAACGAAGTCTTCGAGTCCTGGAGGTGCGAGTCGGCCCCTTGAGCGAAGTGTTAGCTATGGCAGCAAGCGGTGACGCTCTCAGAGTATTTACCTGACTGCTGTCTTTGGCTGACACCAAGAGCGTTCACCAGCCTAGTGCTGAACAGGCGGTCTCTGTTTGAGCCATGTCGACTGTGGTGACGCGGAAGCTTGAAGCTGCTGTTCCTTGTTGCGAAGGGTTTGGGTGTGCCTGGTATAGAAGTGGGTACGCTCTTGTAGCTGTACTGCCTCAACTGCGAGTCACTGTTTGCGAGCAGACTCGAGGTCTCGTCGACATCTCGGTGATTGGATATACGGCTGCGGAGGTTGAGGTCGGAGGCTCGGGCAGATCGGGGTCTGCGTGAGGCTAAGGGAGACGTGGGTGTTGTTGTGTTACTTTCCGCGTCATCGTCTGGGTATCCTTCTGGAGCGTCGCCATAACTACTCTCCCGGCTGAAGAACGAAGCTACGGACTTGGGCATCGTGCCTTACTTACCGTAAGGCAGCCGGGAGGACTGTTCACTACGAGTTCGGAGCCAGAGGACAAAGGTTAGTAGATAAAGCTGGATAAGAGGCAAGGGGGGAGGTGATCTGCTGCAGCACTATTCGTAGAATGATCATCATCCCCATGTCTCGACGACGGGGGAAGTCTCTAGGCACGAGGCAGCATCTGCTGGGCCGCAGTCCATTGTGGTGGCTGTCATGTTTCAGTTGGCTTCGCCCAGCCAAGCCGAAGGAATACCCTCCGCAAAACGAGGAAGGCTAAGGACTTGCTATCCCTTCTCGAGGGCATGGCGCTTGTGGGCTCTGCAAGATGATGCTGAAATGGTACTTTGGATTGTTACCGAGGGCAACGGCTTGTACGCGAAGCAATAGTGAGCCAGATGGGTGACGAGCTAAAGGGAGCACCTGACAGCGGCATCTTTTTTTCGACGCGCCGCAGCCTGCACGTCACGCATCTCATCCCGTCTCGGCTCCGGCAGACGGGCAGGCTGCCGCTGGAAAAGCGGGAGATCTCGCTGGAGCGCGGGATCTTGCAGACAGCGGGACTTTTTCCGCACGCAGGTCGATTGGGTCAATCTCAGAATCGCTCCTTGCCGATTGCTGTAACGTATCACCTCGACTTCAGAAACCACAGACGATGACCCGGGGAGTTGATGTTGGCAGCATTCGCGGTTCTGAGCATGACCAGGTGTTCCTGAGACCATCACCGCAGCCATGACGGTACATAGCCCAAATGGCGGCACTAAAATGGTATCGGTGCCGAACCAGTATCCAAACTCCTCATCCGGCAACCCAGCCTCGACTTCTAGAACGAGACATTGATTTCCAAGCCGGAGTCAACACGCAGAGCTCAATACTGTTGACCGGAGGGCAAGTTCTCCAGCAGTCAATCCAGGCGTACCGCACGATCACGTGCATAGCTTCCTTACTTCGAGAGTCCATCTAAACTCCATAAATTCCCAAAGAGCTGAGAGTAAGCTTCTCGCACATTCAAACCGGCACGAGGACTGCACAGCGTCAGCAAGACGCGCCCAGCTGAAGACATGGTCGCCAACTACAGTCAGTTCATCCTCTTCGGGGACTCGATAACCGAGCAGGCCACCTCTCAGGAGCGTGGCTTTGGGTTTGCCGCCGCTCTCCAAGCAGGTACGACGAGCGGAACTACTGCGGTTCCGGTTTGGCCCAATATCTCTCAATTGCCAGGCGTCAACTTTGCGGGCAAAGGCAGCTACTGACGTACCGCAAGCGTACATCAGGAAGCTCGACGTAGTCAATCGAGGCTTCAGGTACGCTCTCGTCGATTACGTGGCTCTTCGCTCTCTGCTAATCATTGGAGTGGCTACAACACGAATGGAGCGTTAAAAGTCCTTCCCCAGTTTCTACCTTTGCCGGACCAAGCGAGCATCCGATTCATGGTGGGTGGCGTATCCGCAAATAAATCAATACAACTTTTGCGCTCCTGCTTACGTTCCTTTTACAGACGGTATTCTTCGGGGCCAACGATGCCATTGCCAAGGAGGCCAATAACGGTCAATACGTACCCTTGGAGGACTTCAAAAAGAATCTTCAACAGCTCTTGCAGCACGAAGCTGTGAAAGCCCACAATCCCCGGCTGATACTGATCACACCACCTCCAGTCGACGAGTATCAGCTTGAGATGGCCGACAAAGCTAAGGGCTACGACACGAGCCTGCAGCGCAGAACCGCTGAGCGTACGAAGAGCTACGCAGACGCTGCTCGTGATGTTGGCAGGGAGTTAAACATTGCGGTGCTGGACATCTGGACAGCCTTCATGCTGAAAGCCGGATGGAAGCAAGGCGAGCCTCTTTTGGGATCGCTAAAGTTACCTCGATCGCCAGTGCTCGGCGAACTGTTGTACGACGGTATGTTTGCTCCGGTAGCTGTGGAGGATGGCAGCGGTCGTTGACTTGCGGCGGTTAGGACTCCATCTTGCTCCTGCGGGCTATCGCGTGCTATTTGAGGAAACAATGAAGCTCATTCAAGAGACTTGGCCAGATCAGATGCCGGAAAAGCTGCCGAGGCCGTTTCCTGCTTGGGATGACCCGGATAAATCTATAAATCTTCCTCCATAAGAGACAGAGATACTGCTAAGATAGATTAGAACGTAGAGGTATGAGACCCGGGCGCTCTTAACGCACTTAGAGCACGGCAACATTACGGAGTAGATACAGGAATAAACCTCGTTAGGTGTCCGTTCTCTATGACTGAAGAGGAGCTATCGTGGTGCTCCGCATGATAAAGCCATCAGTGCCATTCGTTGACGAAGATCGGCCATTTCTTGGCGCGATTTTGTGTGAGACCTCTGACCTCGCCGACATCTTTTGAGTACCTTGCCTTACCTTACACACCAGCAATTGCAACGTCAGCCACACAGGATCCGTCCCAGGAGCAGTACCTTCCTATTGTCGCCCTGCCTCGCACCGCTGCTCGCACGCTTCTACACTTTGAAACTACGTCTTCCTAACTCATCACCCGCCTGCGCCGCTCCAGCGCCGCATTGACAGTCCCGTACTCTCACCTACAGAACGATTTACCTCCCAAGGCCAAGGCCCGGAAACCTGCACTACCCTATCACGCTCGCCAAAGAATCCAGGTGTCCTTTTCTACAAAGTCCCATCATCCTCCCTACGACTGTACCGGTAGCTGCCACTGCACCGCCCTTCACTCGCACGGCCCACTTGAGTCGAGCTCGTACATCAACCCGTAATACCAGCTGAAGCTACCAACGTCGTTACCACAAACTCCCCCGAATCAGAGTACAGTACGGAAGCTGTGGGGATCGCACATACTGTTACGGCAGGCCCGCTCGGTGGGGTCCCAGGTGGGGAGTTGGGCCCACATCAACCCTAACCGCGCTCGATCAAGGCTCTTGCGAACGTTGAAGTCCGCCTTCGGCCAGGATCTCGGGGATGTGAGCACAGCTGGGAAGGACTTTCTCCTTGTCCGTCTTTTTCCGCGGTGGCATATTCCATTCCAGACTGTGGACAGGCATCACTCTCCTTAAGTCGGCCAATGTTGGTGATGGACCCACAGACAGCCGCTTTTACACCCCGAGACGAGCTCTGGCGCATCCAGTCCGACATGCTTCGAGTCCACCAAACTCAATCAGACCACGCCGAACGTCTGTCACGGCTTGAACGACGTCAAGAGGAGGATGTCCGGTTGAAATCAGTCTGGGGCTCATCCTCCCCTTTCCCGAGCGTCTTGGGCGGCACGCCTCAGCATGGTAAGCAGAGAGATCAGAGTCACTGTTGCACTATCTGTGCTGATCATTTGTGCCAGGGCCGATCCAGCAACCTACAGCAGACGCCTTCTCCGGCTTCGATGACCAGCAAAGTACCTTAATCGGGAGCTTACACCTCGATGCGGATGACGAGCCCAGACGGATAGGTGCATCATCGAGGGCGAACAGCGTCCGATTTGATGAAAGCGCTAACCAGGGCCACTGGGCACACGCTTCGAGGACCTCGGTGGATCTCATTCCAAGGACAGGTAGTGGGCTTGGCGGACATGCCATGATTGAGCGAACGTACTCGCACAAGTCGGATGGACGCCAAAGCTCCGCAGGTCAATCGGTCCATTCAGCAACGTCGGGACGTGCCAACAGCCTTGGCTTGGACACAGCTTTTGGTGTTCAGTCTGCCCCGTCGCCTATGGACGTACCCGGTCTGGCTCCTGGCCTATTCATCCTGGGCTCCGTTCCTTCAATTATACGATGTTGGCTAAGCACGAAGTTCAAGCACGACACGCTCCTTTACGCTGCCGTATGCACCGGCTCATACACCTCATTCATTGACATTCGCTTGGTTGACCATCTTGGCTTTCGTGACCAGGTTACCCGGGAGACTGACGGCAACCGCAGAATCAAGCTCGCAATGTATCTGCCTGAAGCAGTGCCCCATCCAGCGTCTTCTCGCTCAAACAGCCCCGCGCCCCAGCTACCATCCCTGACCGTGGACTTCACTGTCGTCGATAGGACAGGGGCCGATGGAGATTCTAAAGCAATTCAAGTATTCATTGGCTCTGATATGTTGAGGGCCCACAGTGCAGATATTCTGTTCTCTTCCAACACTCTGACACTCTTCGATGACGACCGCAGTAAGCTATCCATACCGCTTGTCCGACCCGAAGACGACCGCACTTTTAAAAGTCTCTACATCACCAGTGGTCCTGTGCCATCCGAATCGGCCCTGAAAGGACTCGGACAAACACCTGAACCGCCTTCTGCAGTCGAAGATACAGTCCGTCCAGAGGAAATTCTACCTTCAGCACCTGCAATTGTGCCCGAGTGGAGAACTTCTTCACCCGCTGTTAGGGATCTCCCTTCACCGAAATCCGAGGCAGAGCCAAGTGTAGCACAGACTAGATCCGCCGCAAGCGAAATTAGTCAAGTGGACCTGCCGAGCCGTCGGAATCTTGATCATCGACCTCTACTAGGTCCCCTTCACACGAAGGCTGAGGCAAAGGACAATGCTGAGTCGAGTTCTACAAGTAACACGCTGTCCCGGTCAGGCTCGTCGCCCGCCATCTGGAGCAACTGGCGGCGAGACGACAGCAAACCCAACGCTAGTACAGGAGCAGGTTACCAACGGCGGGATCAGGGCATCAAGGTCCTCAAGCCAGTGAGGTCCACTTCACGGGTCTTGTCTGGCGGCACCGGTTCCCCAGCGTCCGGTCAGTCTCGCTTCTTCGATGATGGCCGGCGAAGGACGAGCGTTGTCTCTGCCAATGAGGCAGGGGATGCGCAGACCAAACTCGGCGTTGTAGGCGACAAGGCGAAGGAGAATGGTGCTGCTACCAACAAGCCAAGGCCAACGAATGTTATTGGTAGCGCTTTCCCTTGGCTGAACTCTGGTGGACAATCGAAGTGAGGCACGCTATTCTATGGTTTACGACAAGGGTTCTCACTTTTCTGGCAACATGTACTACTATCGGCATTGATTCTGAGCGGCCTTGGTCTCCCACTTAGTAGAAAGGTCAGTAGGGGCCTGACTGTGGCCTTGAATGGCCCAAACCGCCATGAAGCAGGTGCTCTCGAGCCTGGCTGGCGTGTATTGAGTAGGATGTTACGGGATAGTCGGGCGACGTGATCCCCGCATGTACTCTACATAACAGAATCAGAGATTCAAAGAGACTAACGGTCGATGACTCCGACAATGCACACCGCGCGTCCTGGGACCTGTCATGTTCTCAACTACGCAGTTCACTTCACGGTGGGCTCTGTCCGCCTCGATCGGGGTCACCACTCACCACCTTAACCCTGCTCACCATCACTCGCTTCAACCACAGTTAGAAGCCCTTCACGCGATACGTGTTGCCTGACATGCCGTTTCGCCCATGTTGTACCGTCCATTCACTTCGTCTCGCCGCCGGCGGCTTCCACGCGTAGCCGCGTCAAGCCATCGTTCTTCACGCGCCGAACCGCTGGCATTCCCAGATGTGCTGCTATGCGCGTGATTTCGTCTCTCATGGGTCGCGTTTCGACTCGGACTTGGCTCAGTGTGTGTCGGTGAGATGACCGCGTCAGCTGGTGGTGAGGCGTGTATGAGAGGCGGCGCTTCCGGAAGGGACGTCGTCGGCAACATCACAAATTCCGTGTCTGAAAACTCAGGCTCTCCCCAAACAGCAACAACGCCGAACATTCGCGTACCAGTCCTCCGCTTGGGCAAGAGCGCTGGAAGGCAGTTCACGGACCCTGCCCGCAAGTTCACTTCATCACGGACCCATACGTCTGCCTCTGGAGCTGCTTGTTGTAGCTCCTCCGGCAGGCTCTACTACTTCACCACGGCCTCCGCAAAGAAGCGCAAGCTTACGCCAGTAGCCGCCTTGGACCAAGACACAAACCGCTCACAAACCCCGTCGTCAATTCTGAATGGAGACTCCGCCCTAGCTTCCCCACGACATTCTCCATACCCGCCTTCATCCATTTCCCGAACCTCAGCCTCACCTCCCCGCCTCATATCTCCACACCTGCAAAGCCCGACCCCGGGCGCGTCCTCCGCAGCAGACAGCTCTTCAAGAGACATAGGCTGTGCTGTAACAGGCTCACCGAGCTCCGCCTACGCCGGTTTGACCTTAGACAATAGCTTCGGGGACACAGCAGGGCAAGAAAGGAAAGGCTCCATGACACAGGCAATCAGTAGGAGGAGGGACTCCGATAGCTCCGACGATCTTCAGGTTCAGAACCCGAACGACATAGCGGTTCTCCGAGCCGCCCCTCGCTCTACTTCACCAGCAAAACGCACTGCGTCGGAGATGGAGGATGGCCACGATACACAGAGCAGAGAACACATGGATGTCGATCCCCCTTCTACACCATACGCCGGTCCAGAGCCCGTCAGAGGCGGTGCGGAGACTAGAACCACACCCCCATCATCCGGTTCGAAAATTGTGCAGAGGCATCAGCGCTCAACTTCAGTGGATATGCTAGCCAATGAGCAGCGGTCTGGTGAGACCAACCGATATACCGCAGCTTCAGAGACAAGCTCTACCTCAAATCAAGGATCCAGTACGGCCAGCACTTCAGCCACTAGCTACGAGCCGTCCCCGCCGGCTAGCTCGATGTTTCCAACCACTGATGGCACCGCTGCCGCGGGCCAGGTTCCTTCCGTCGATGAGCAGATCTCTTTAGTCACACCATTGCTCGCTGAGCCGCTTCAGGAAGGCCAGAAGGGCTTCATTGTGTCGGCTCGTTGGCTCGCTCGAGTGATGGCTCGCAGCACCGAGGGTCAAAGGAGCAATGAATATCCGAAGGAAGCGAGCGAAGGGGAGATCGGGCCAATAGACAGCTCGGACCTCGTTGACGGTAGGAGAACAAACATTCCGGCTTCTGTGAGGCGATATTTCAAAGTTGCTGACCTTGCGGCGAAAGCTCATTTTGATGAGCGCCTCATAGATGAGAAGGGTGATCCCTTCATACCACTCAAACCTGGTTTGCGCATGAATGACGATTTCGAGGTCTTTCCTGAAAAAGCTTGGGCTTGGATGCTGCAGTGGTACAGCGTGGCGGAAGGATCGCCATCCATTGTGCGCTACGTACACAATACTAGTCCTGAAGACGCGGCTATCCAAAATCTGCAATATGAGCTCTATCCACCGATATTCACCATCCAGAAGCTGAGGAACGATACACATGGCTTTTCGCAGCAACTATTGAAGGATGCGCAGCGCAATGCACCCAGGGTCGTCGGGAGCCGAAATCAGCTGTTCCAGGATTTCCTGGGTCAGGCCAAGGCTGTAGCGGACATCGATCGCAAGACGAAGGTTCAGCTCTGGAGAGTCATTGTGCCGATATCGACCGGCTCCAGCGAGGAGCAGACTAATGGCCAGTCTGGTATGTTGACGCCCGCCACCTCTCGCAGCGGCTCTCAATCGCCTCCGCCTGTTGCAGCACCACCCCCGAAGCTCCTTATTGACATTGCTACTTTCACTGCCATGGCCGAGGGTACTCAGCGTGAAATGGTCGATGCCAAGGACGAGACTATGAACGAGAAGTACAACGGTCACCTGAGGCTTGATACAGTTGGTCTTGCCCAGGACCAGGTTCTCATTCTGGAAGAGCAAATCCGCAATGTGCCCGGTGATGAATTTGTATCCGATGCTGCACGAAAGGCTGCCAGCAAGAATGGCATTTCGTTGAAACCGGGCACCACGGACCAGGTCATAACAGCGTCCGGAAGGAGTACTCCTGCGCCCTCTGGACCTATCACGCGAGGCAGAGCAAGAAAGGACGGCAGGACTCGTGGCACCGTAGGCCTGATCAATCTCGGCAACACCTGCTACATGAACTCTGCTCTGCAGTGTATTAGAAGCGTCGAGGAGCTGACCATGTACTTTCTTGGTGAGCTTGATCTACTGTGTCGCGCTTCCGGCACCACGCTAATGAGTAGCAGAGGAACAGTACAAGAAAGATCTCAATCCCAGCAATCCGCTTGGTTACGGCGGTGGGATGGCGAAGGCATACGCCGGCCTGCTAGCGAGCATCTACAGTGACGCAAACATATCCTCCTTCTCGCCCAAAGCTTTCAAGGGCGCACTGGGCAAAGCGCAGCCCATGTTCTCTGGGTACGGTCAGCAGGACTCTCAGGAGTTCCTCAGTTTCTTGGTGGACGCATTGCACGAAGACCTCAACCGCATTCAGAAAAAGCCTTACGTCGAGAACCCGGAATCCGATGACAAGACTGTTAATGATCCAGAGGCCATCCGTGCACTTGGTGAGAAATTTCGTGAGATACACCATGCTCGCAACGACTCTGTCGCAACAGACCTGTTCAGCGGTTTCTACAAGAACACTATGGTTTGTCCCGAATGTGACAAAGTCAGCATAACGTTCGATCCCTTCTCTTTACTCACTCTACAACTTCCAATCGAGCAGACTTGGCAGCACACTGTGTTTTTCTCACCGTTGCACCAGCCTCCCATGCAGATCGATATCGACATCGACAAGAACGCAACCATTCGAAGCCTCAAGGAATACGTTGCGAAGAGAGTACCTGGCCTGAAGTGGAATCGCTTGATGGTTGCCGAGATTTACAGCCACAAGTTCTACAAGATCTTCGAGGACAACAAGACCCTAGCCGAGCTCAACATCCAGTCAAGAGACGACATCGTAGTCTACGAGCTCGAGCATGTTCCGAGCAATTTTCCTCCGCCAAAGAAGAGGCAGGGTAAGGTGCGATCGATGCTTAGCTTCGGCAACAACAATTCGTCGGACGAGGAGGTCCCCGATAACAACTCTCCGCTCGCTGACCGAATGGCGGTGCCAATATTCCATCGGATACCGCAGCCAACGGCATACAGTTCGTCCACGGCGATGAAGCTTTGGCCGGCTTTCATAACGATCACCCGGGAGGAAGCACAGAACTACGACGAGATCCTTCGTAAGGTTCTGGGCAAAGTTGCCACTATGACTACCAAGGACATTTTGACAGAAGACAACTCTCGATATGGAACGCTCGCTTCGAGAAATAGCTCGGACGCTATTCTTACGACTGACGACGACGCTTCTTCCAACCTCGACCCTGCGGTACAAGCTAGATCCGTCGAGGGCGAAGACAGCGTTGTCGATGTATCAATGACGGAGCCTGCGGAGTCTATGGAGCAGCCTACTGAGGCTATGGACAGCTCTGGCGAAGCTGAGGTTCCCGGCTCGAAGCCGGCGCATCCAGTGCTGGAGCCGGGAAGCTTCATCCAACCCGGACTCAGATACTTGTTCGATATCAAGTACGCGAAAAAGGGCAACGAGCTGATCCAAACCGGATGGAGTGCCATTGACGGCAACAAGGACTACCCGCTGATCCAATCACGCGTTCCGTATAACGAGCGCCGACGGTCATCGACTGGCAGCGGTAGTTACAAGTCGTCCGCCAGCGACGAGATGACTGATCCACGTGATATCCCGACACATTCGGCGGATCCGAACGACTCTGGCAACGAAAGTGACAACAGCCTCCCTCCAATCAACCAGATCATCCAACGCCCTCTCCAGCAAACCCGGCAGAAAGCCAACCGTGTGGGCGGCAGGCGCATCACAACATACTCGCGGAAGTCCAAGCGTCCAACCGCGGCTCCGGTGGCTGGACTCCGTGGCGGCCTTGGTAGACAGCCCTCCGCAGAGCCAGATGGCGACTCGGCCCTAATTTGCCTCGGCGAAGCCATCATCTTGGACTGGAACCCTGAGGCTTACGAGTCGCTCTTCGAAGGCGTGAACAACGACGACATGCGCGGTCAAGAGACTTGGGCACAGATGACGACGCTCCCAGACCCGGAATTAGCGGAAAAGAAAGCGAAACGCGCCGCGCGGAGAAAACATGGTATCACGCTTGAGGATTGCTTCGCCGAGACGGCGAAAGGAGAGATCCTGTCCGAGGAGAATGCGTGGTACTGCAATCGTTGCAAGGAGCTGCGCCGCGCAAGCAAGACGTTGGAGATATGGACGCTGCCGGATATCCTGGTCATCCATTTGAAGCGGTTCAGCGCGAACAGGGGTTTCAGGGACAAGATCGACGTGCTGGTGGATTTCCCAACCGAAGGCTTGGATCTCAGCTACCGCGTCGGGCTCAAAGAGGGCAAGGAGACCATCTACGACCTTTTCGCGGTAGACAACCACTATGGCGGTCTTGGCGGTGGCCACTACACGGCGTTTGCACAGAACTTCTACGACAAGCAGTGGTACGAATACAACGGTAAGCCCCTCCTTCTTTCCCATCCGCCCTCTCCCTCCCACCCCCTTCACAAGACTATTCTAACACAAACCCCCAGACTCCCAAGTATCCCAACGCAGCGCCGCCCACTCGGTCACCCCAGCCGCCTACCTCCTCTTCTACCGCCGCCGCTCTCCCACCCCTTTAGGCCCGCCCTACCTCCAACACCTCGTCGCCAAATCCCACCACGCCTCCGAAGCACCCTCTGAGGCCTCGTCGCGGCAGAATTCCCCAAAAGGCCTCCGGCTCGACGGCCCGGCTTCCTCGCCGACGTCGTCGAGCGCCTTACCAGCAGGAGCAAGAGCCGGAGCCGCAGCGCAAGCCGCAGCGGGAGTCCTTCGAAGCGCTGGTTCTGGGACCGGGGTGGGTCTGATGGGAATGGAGGGGGAGGAGGAGGTGGTGGAGGTGGTGGGTAGTATTGAGAGGCCGCCCGGGTATGTGGAGGATGAGGGCGTGGGGCTGGATGAGGCGGACGAGCTTGGTGGCCTCGAGGACGACACGATTGAGGACGAGGAGCCGCCGGCGTATTCAGCGGGGCTGGGCGGTCTGATGGGCCGGGCCTCCGGACAGGATTGGACGAAGCCGGGCTGGAACTGGGACGGCACGATGAATAGGCATGCTGCGGGAGCGGCGCTGGGCAGTGACGATGAGGCCGGAGACGCGGCGAGTGATACGGCGGCTAATGGGAGTAACGCGGGAGACTCGCTCGGCGATCGGATGCTTGAGGATTTCGGCGATGAGATGGGGCCGAGGCCTGGGAATGTCAGTCCCATGTCTACCGAGGAGATGCCGGATCTGGGGGGCGAGATGGGGGATCCGCCCGTTGCGGAGGTGAGATTGGAGGAGGAGTGGAAGGAGGGCAAGGATGAATGAGTGGTGAAAATCGAGGGAGGAAGGAGACGATGTGAGATGAAAACATGATGGGTGCGTTGTGCTGCTTTCGGGTGCATCTTCTTGTCACTGCATCTTTTAGCGCCTTTTTTTTTTGCGAGCATGGCATCGCTAGGGCGGCTTGTCGTGAGTAGAACTAAAACGAGGTAGACCTTAGAAGTGTTAACGTTGCGATGATTTGCTTTACCTAGTGGTTGATGAAGGCAAATACTCTAGTAAGAGCTCAGATTGTTGTAATGTTCAGTCTCTCAGCGCCTGCACTCCACCTGGATTCTTCCTTCGCATCAAGTATCACGACACCAACCCGTGTGAACACTCTATCATCCAATGGACCAACAGGGCATAAAGCTAGGAAATTGCAATTCCGCTGGCCGAAGCTCCCAGGTAATAGCCCTATCCTCAGACAGTACAACGAATCGCTCCTCAGTACGCGACCAAGACCAACATCATACAGTTCCTCCAGCACATCTGGTTGCAAACCTGCGTTAGCCCCGTTCTTTTCCAAGTAAAAGGTCGTGTTCCCAAAAACTTTACAAAAAGAATGTGCTTCAACTAAGGTGCCGCACAGCTCCAGGAGCCCTTCCGACACCGGTCCAGTACGATCGAGCTCTGTTGAGCACTGCAAATCGGTTGTTTCTATGCCAGCGCCCTCTAGTCCTTGCGCTTCTGGCCCTGACCAACTGTATAAGACGGGTCCTTCAACAGAAGCCCAAGACCATGACGGCGCACGATAGCGGGTTGGTCTACGGCAGCTACCGAGCTCAGCGGCCCACAATAGGCCTTCCGGTAAGCAGGCCTTCCAGAGATCTGCTAGGTATCGCACGCAAGTACCCCTTGTACCCGCCTGGCGATCCCGGAGAGCGCTGGTAATCTGTCTGCCTCTTTTGTCAACCAGCGAATTGTGTACAAAGACACAATAGTATGCCATGCCCTTATCACAGCTTGCAGACTCTGGGCGCCATTGCGATCAAGGCTTTTGGCGAAGAGGTGTTTGGTGCCGTGTTTGGTGCCGCCCGGCGGCCGCAAACCAGTATGGCAACAGCACCACCTTTCTCATTGCATTCCCAGACAACTTCAAAATCCGCGAAATGGATCACCCGAGCGGGCAAATAGAATTCTTGTAGAACCCAGGATCGCGAGAGCAGAGGAAGACTAGCCGTGTATTCCGGGTACGGTTTGTCGTACTTCTGGTAGGAGCTGTGAGCAATCATCTCTCGGACAAAGACTGTAATACGGATTTCGCCCATATGCGCTGCGAGTCGAATTGGCGCAACTGTTTTCCTAAACAAGCCTCCACATGCGTCTGCAGAGGCCGTAGCTGCGATGGTCAGGTACAAGTTCCCGTACACGGCTTCCATTTTGGCGGATTCCGTGGCCCAGTCTTCTGGATCGTCCTGAACTACACAAAGGGAGTCGATCCAGATGTACTTCACTCCCAGGTTGCGGGTCACTGTGATGGCATCCTCGAATGTCTGTGGGAGGCTATGCCAGTGCATTCCTTCCTATCTCGAGCGAATAGTACTCATTGTGGTTGTGAGCGGCTGTAACGTACCCCAGCAGTAGCCCAGACAAGTGTATCGAGCTTTCTCTCCAGAAGTGACGCGGAGGGAGGGTGGATCACTCCTGAGATCTATGACTCTGCTTGGAAGAGGGGGTCGCTTGGATGAACACAGAGGGGGTTGTTCTTGGTCGCACTTCGTGATCCAAGCGCGTAGCGTCCCGCAAGTCCCTTCGGATGAGGTATCGTCATCCGGGACGCTTCCAGCGGGCCCGAACAGTGGCAGCTGAGAGAACCCTTTTAGGTCTGATACACCCACCCAGCACGTGGGTCTTGAGGACTGCTGTAAAGTGAATGACTTAGGTAGAACAGTCTCGGTCTAAGTGAATACGGGGACTGTGAAATCCAAACCAGCCTACCTTGCCCCGTGAAGAAGTATAGCTCAGAAAGACGATACTACTCCAACTCCTCGGACGCTTTCCGTTTATTAGCACTAATTTTTACCACCAAAGACGTCCCTTCTCGAGATTATAGGTAAAGCTCAGCGCTCAGCTGCCTGTCTTTCTGCTCACAATACTCGTCCCATGACGGGACAGACTTGCGGATGCCTTCCTGTAACAACGAACAGGAGACACAACCTCGAGCCGCGGAGCGTCTGAGACCTTTTGGGGTTCGGGCCGCCCCGCTTCCCATTCTAGGTTGGCGGTCGATGTTGTCGCAGAACTCGCAGGGAGGCGCCATCACACATTCATAGTTAACAAGTTGTCGGCGTGCGCTGTAACCTTGGGCTGCAGGCTCATAGGGGTACGTTGTGCTGCCGCAAAGTTCCAAGAACAGAGATGTGAGCGAGTCTAGAGACAGAAAGTCTACGGCCCAAGAGTCCGGTTACGTTGTACCAGTATCGAATTCAGTTAACTTGCATCCGTAAACCAACAAAAGCACACCTAAGTGTGCTCACGACGCTCACAAATCTGACTTGTCACATGCCTCGAGCCTTTCAGGATTGGCGAAATCCAACACGATTGCACGATCATGACTAAATATGTGGCTGCTTACGCCGAACCCCGCTGCCTCGGATGGACAGAATGCAGGGCTGTGGTTCGTTCGTGAAGTGAGGTTGCTGATGAATATGCCTAGGCACTGCACGAGCTGGTATGGCAGGCAGGTGGGAAGCTGCTAATATTTAAGGACATGAGAAGCCCGCAACAGCGAGGGGAACTGACTGTTTATCTGAGAAAAGCCCGCACGTGACTGGCACTTCAGCCTCACAGCCCCCGTGCTCTACGCCACCACGCTTTCGCCCTCGCTACCGGAGTGTCAGAAAAGCTTAATATTCTAGCTCCCGCTGTGACGTCGTACATCGAGAACCGATTGAAAGGCCCATCAACGAATTGTATCGTTCTACAACATTTCTCAGACTCTACTTCGCAGCACATAAGAAGAACTAGTATCGATATCAGGGTTCTCCAAGGAAAGAAAGCAAGAAACACACGCCAACATGCCAGCACTCTCCGCAAGTAACCCTGCCGAGGTGATGGTGATCCGCCAGCCCGTACCTCGCGTGATAACCACACTCTCCGTGCCCTTCTGGCGCTTTGGACGCGTCAAGGTTGGAGGCAGAGGCACGATTGGTATGTTTCCTCTGCTATTTCTTCTTTGGTTGCTCTGAATATGCTTTCTGACTACGAAATAGTCCGCCTCCGTTCCGGCGCGCTCGCAGTTTTCTCCCCCGTGGCCCTCACAGATGAAGTCAAGCGCACAGTCTCGGAGATGGGAACCGTGAAGTACATCACAGCTCTCGACATCGAAGTATGCGCCCAATGCCCTGGGTTCCTCTATCAACGGGGACCTTCACACATCTCGCCACTCATCCGCCAGATCTCTTAGCTAACCATTCACCTCACAGCACCACATATTCCTCGGCCCATGGCATAAGGAGTACCCGGATGCCAAAATAATTGGGCCGGAAGGCCTCCCCGAAAAGCGCGCCAAATCCGACGTTGAGAAAGTTCCCTTCGCGGTCGTCTTCCCCTCCGCCAACAAAGAATCCGTAACCGTCGATTCCGATTTCGACAGCGAGTTCTCCTACGAATTCGTCTCCGCGCACGCCAATAAAGAACTCGTCTTCTGCCACCGGCCGACCCGAACCCTCATCGAAGCAGACCTCCTCTTCAACCTGCCCGCAACAGAGCAGTTCAGCCGGGTGCCGGGCGCGGACGCCACGAGCGGGATTTTGACGCGGTTGATGGCAGCCGTGAATCATACGAGGGGCGAGGCGATGGGGCAGAGGCGGTTTATTTGGTGGGCGATCAGTTCGGGGGATCGGACGGGGTTCAATAAGAGCATCGCAAAGATTAATGGTTGGGATTTTGACAGGATCGTGCCGTGTCATGGGGATGTTATTGAGAGTGGGGGGAAGGGCATTTTTCAGAAGGTTATGAGGTGGCATTTGGAGGCGTATGATAAGGCCAAGTAGGCTGGTGTGTTCCTGGTGCTGCTGCTGGAGGCGGATGGTTGCCGACTCGAGGTGTCTGTCCGAGTGAAAGTTAATACCGGATGGATTTATGGAATTATTATGGCGGATCTGTTGCGGCCGGTAATCTGTTTGCTGGCCTTGCGGTCTAGGTTATAGCTTGCTTCGCGCAACCGCGAAGGTCAAAAAGCGCGCTTTACGCCACTGTCTGCTTTGTTCATCAGGCCCTTGGACGGAGGAAACCAATAAGGAGCTTTCATCACAGTTTTACCAAAAAACTTCGGTCATGTGACTTGTCGCGGTGGAATTATAGCTACGTGATTCTGCACCGTTACTGAGTATCGAATTCCTGCTTTGTGGATGCACGATAGCGTATGGTAATCAGATGTTCCTTCATGGACTACTGTGCGTAAGTGCAGCAGCGGTGCACAGGAGAGTCAAGGTTGATACTTTTAGGTAATCGTGTTCCCTATGTATTCGCACTTCCGATATCTACGCGAGCTTTGTCTATACACGTGAAAGTTGTCTATTCTGGGTCCCACAGGTCTAGTCGTCCAGTCTTAGCTGTACGAGGCCATCTGCCACACCTCCACCATTACCCACGGCAGGTATCGTGTCATAGTTTCTGGAACGGAGTTGAAGTCTCGCAGCTCATTGTCCAGCTCCACGCGCATGTCCCACACGTCCCCATTAACATCCTCGGTTACGGGAGTGTTCCAGTATTCGACGATACCAGCGCGCAGTTTGATATACACAACGACCCACCAATCCAGCGCGCAAAGGCTATTGTCGATAGCTCTCTCGATCACGGCCGCAAGTGCGTGAACCATGCGATCGTGTGAAAAGGCAGCCATGCGCTCGAAGACGGGCGTAGTGTAGATGATCTGTCTCCAGATGAGGTGGTAGTAGCGACGTGTGTGACAGTCCGTAAATTCTGGCTTCTGTGCTGGCTTTTGTGCTGGCTCTGGATATGTGAGGCCATCTCCTGAGGATGACATCATTGCTATGTCCCGATGGCCGAAGGGCTCGACCAGATCTCCCCCTACCATCGAGACCCGCTTCACCGCAGCTCGGCAAGACTCCATAATGGCGACGTTCGTCGAGGTTCGGAACAGGTAAGAAAAGCACACGTGACATTTCTCTGTTTCTAACCCGCATGACAGTGACTTCCTGGAGAAATCGACGCTTACTACATGCTTGTAGGCTGGAGCACGCGTTCCTAGCCAACGCGTCCCAAGGTGCCAGACAGATGTGGAGATGATGATGAGCTCGGGATGAGCGTGTCGAAGAAAACGGGACTTATCCCCAAACCATCTCGGGCCCGGTCCGGGAACACTGTCCGATCTGAAGCCAATCGCAATAAATTGACTCAAGTTGAAGAAGAACAACGTTCTACGCCGCAACAGAGGCAAGGTAGAGATAAGACCGAAGCTGGCAGTTATGTTGCGGACGTACACTGCAAGCCGTTAAACCAAAGGTAGACGGATTGCATGGGGGCACTTCTCCGCAGCCTACAAGATGACCCGACTGTTGCACAGATATCTCCTGTGAAATATCGCCAGATAAAATTAAGTGATCCGCCAGCGGTCAGCGACGGCTTGGTTTTCGAATTTGCTTCCTATCCTCGGCCAAGACGCCCGGCGACTTGACGAAGGAGAAGGTTGAAACGTGGACCCGGCTCAGGCGCTTTTGAAAATATCAAGAACGACGAGGGGAGGGCAGAAGACGAGCTGAACGTCAGTGACGAGGAGGAGACAGAAGAACATGCCAACAGGGGTGCGGAGAAGCCTGACAACGATATAATAGGAACTCGGATGGAGGAGAGGACGAAGAGGAGTAGTAAATCGAGGTGGTTGAGGGGGGCCACCGGTCCCCTAAATGGCCGGGAGAAACACTCATAGAGAAACAAGAGAACACTTCTGTATACTTAGCTGTGCTAGAGGCCCTTGGTATTTGACACCATCTATAGACGGTTGCCAGACGTGAAGGCTTACGTGTCGCCGTACTTATTAAAACGTACTATCAGATAGCATGATGATCTAATCGTATGAGCGAAGGATTCGAGGACATAAGATCGAGAATATGGGACTGAACAAGCGGTTCGTTTTCTATTCTTACGGCGTTTGTTCCGAAGCCCCCAACACATCGTGAACGAACTGCTTCGTACTACTTTATGCATACTCACACCCCCTAACGCAGACTTTGCCGTTGGAAATGAGGCACGGTGAGAGAGTAGCCGGGTATCATCATGGAAGCGAAAGATCGTTTCAAACCGTGGCCAGCGAGATATATGGGTTTGGGAGAGCTTTCCCTCGAGTAGATCGGGGATGCGTGCCAGGGGGAGAGTAGTGAACATCGGCAGCAAAAACACACAGATTGTTTGGTTATCTTGTATATAGTAGAAAGACAAGGCGAGCTCAATATTAGCGCGAGACTTCGGATGGAGAGCCGCAGGTGATGCTGGCCATGTGCGGGCGAAGGATATGGCCGCCGCCTCAATGGAGTTGGTGTTCCTGTTGGCGCACCCGGCACGCCAAGAAACGGTCGGCCCGAACTTAGACCGGCCCGAAGTGACAGAATCCACGAATGTGTGATTCTGATGTGCCAAAATCGAAACTGCAGGCTTCAGAACAGACGTAAATTAAAAGTTCAAGACCTCAATAGTTATACCAAGTGCAAAAAGACATTTAGTCCGTCAGGGGATCGAACCCAGGACCTTTCGCGGACGAAATGGGTTCATCTGTGAAGCGAACGTCATACCACTAGACCAACGGACTTTGGATATAACCAAAACAGAGCTGTAAAAACTAATATTCAAAAAATTTGTGGTGGGTTGATGACATCCCCATCACGCTCTCGATTCAGGGGGTTTGATTGGGGATACAATTCAGTCGCGGGGATTCCAAGAGTCTCAACTACTTTAGTCCAAAGGGGGCGTTGTTCCGCCCGGAGAACGCTTATGTAATGTCTCTACCTTCTGGGTCGGATTATGCACTCACATGGGAATCAGGAGCTCAAGGTACGTTAAAGAAATGGCTGGCAAATGATAAGAGGAGTTTGATTTTGTCTTATAAAATTATATCTATCTGTGTTGCTGATCTTTTGATTGATGCTAATTATTTAGCTCCCTTATGACTCCGCCACATCTAGGCCACGTATGAGGCATCACTGCAAGCCTGTTCCAAGAAGTCTTCCAAACTTCACTTAGCTTGTGTGATAGCCTGTTCAGACACACAAGGTACCTTAAATCGTAGACAGGGTGCGCCAAATACTTCGAGAACGTTAGGCCCGCTAATATCCGAGGCCGATGAACCGGAGCGCCAGCGCCATTCCAATCTTGAAACGCAGAATGCTGCTATGGATGCAGTTCGATGGAGACGGTAAGATCGGCGAAACTAAGAGCTTCGACGAAGTGGTAGCAGCCCACTACAGGCGCCATGATGTTTCGAGGCCAGCCACGGGACTGGCAGCCTGGGAGGCGGGTATACGCACTCGTACAGCTGAGCTCTCGTGAACGTGCCACACCAGAGGCCCCATAGATCCAGGGAATTTCGCCTTCGATCGCCGGGATATTCAAGTGTTCTCCAAGCGTGTATCTCTGAAGAGCGAGCACCATGTCCTTGCAGAATATCGGCATAGAGCTTGTCTAGTGGTTCCTGAAATTCTTTTTCTGATAGAACAGATCCGTTCTCGAGCTTCCCAAATTAATGATCTTCGGACAGCCGTCTCGGTCTTTCTCGAGTCGCGTGCATTCGAAGCAGTAGAAGGCGTCTGAAATGCCCTATCAAACATACCTGTTAGCAATTCGCCTACAGCTAGAATACGATATGGGAACATGCTCACCTCGCCACCGCATACCACGCACTTGTTCTGATAGTTGCCGAAAGAGCACTCATCGCAGATCCGCACGAGGGTTGTAGGGCGCACGTAGCTGTCACAGACTGGGCACTTTCCGTCGCACTTATCGCAGAGGCGTCCGATGGCGATTCCGGGCTGCTTCCGGCACATTACGAGATCGCTGGAGTTGGTGTTAGCTGCTGCTACTGCTGCTGTAGGTTGGAGTGAAGTTACTTACGGATGATGGCGAGACATGATTGCTGATCTCTATGTCTTCAGGGTATCTCCAGGCGCGAAAAGGTGCGCGCAGGACGAGAAACTGATGCGAAGAGTATGCGCTCTTCAAGGCCGAGCGGTGGATTCGAGTGCTTTCTGGCGGTTGCTTGGGTATACTTTCCGGAGGACTGTGTAGTTTTTCGCAGCTTGTTGAACCGGGAGAAACTGGAAGACTATGCAAGGCCGATACAGGTGCTCGATGTGGCGCTGACAATTGCAAGCATGCGTTGTTGGAGCTCCGCTGACTGAACATTTCGATGCGACTCGGAGGTTTTCCGCCGCGCTTCCGATGACGCCAAAAGTCGCGACCCGCGAGCTGCGACAATGTCTCAAACTTAAGCCTAATTTGGTATCTCCAGTTATCTACACAATGTCGGAGGAACAACCGTGAGCTACGAGATATAAACTTTTATCTTGATCAATGCGCTGACAAACGGTAGCACTGTGGCCTCGGCCGTGGTTGTCCCCGATGCTCCAGAGGCCGTATCCCCCAAAGCCTCGAACAAACGACGCCAATCATCAGTGTCTGAGTCGGGAAGCAAACGTCCGCGATTAAGCAGAGACAGAGACCATGAAGAGATCCGGGACACGGCACCTCCACCCGCTGAAGATGATGGCCGGGCATCTCGACGAAAGAGCGGGCAAGCAGAGGAGCGCAAGCGGGGACAAAGACTGTTTGGAGCTCTACTCGGCACACTGTCACAGAGCTCATCTACAGCAGCGCAGAAACGACGAGCCGATATCGAGAAGAAGCAGCAAGCTAAGCTCAAGTTGCAGGCTGAGGAGTTCGATCAGAAACAGAAGGAGCGGTTAGATGAGCTCATGAGAGTCCGGAGGCTGGAGCAGAAGAAGTTTGATGAGCAATCAGTGGGTTAAGTCGCACTTGTAGAGCGCCATTGCATGTCCTAACCCGCATTCAGATGCGTATACGGCATTCCAACCTTCTCCACATGGCGCAGTTTCTACAAACGACTGCAGAGCCTAAGATTGTACGTTACACTACTGTCAATTGCCGTGCCATACAAACGGAGCTAATCGCGGCGCAGTACTACAAGCCTTGGGAGCTACGACCAGAAGACGATGCCCGGATCAAGTCACAGATCGAAGAAGCCCAAGCAACAGTAGACAGGGAGCTTGATGAGTTCGAAGAGGGGCGGGACAAAGAAAGAAAGGTCAACGGAGCTAACAGCGACGATGCTATGCGGGTTGATGAGGAGCTGGATGGACCAGCAGCGCAGGATGAGCCTATGGCTGCAGAACCTCCGGATCACCGCCAAGAGCCTTCCAACGATATCACCAACGAGACCTCCAATGAAAACCCCAATGGGCTCTCCCACGAGCTTGCCGCCGAGACAGATGGAGGTTCTACGGACAACAAACCTTCGACACTCTCAGAAGGAACCGAACCGGTCGAAAGCAGAAAGACACCAGAGCGCGAAAACAGCAAAGATATCATGGACGACACGAATGGGGATGTCGTGCTCGAAGCAGAGGAAGACACTGTTATCTACTAGTTGCTTTTCTTGCGCGACGAAGCCCCAAGCGACAGCAAATTCATCCAACTCGCCCGTCACATCACGTTCGAGGCTTTATCATAGCAGCTAGGAGGTCATTCCTAGCACCTCTCATGAGATACCCATTTCGAAAGGAGCGCAACTTAGATGCCGCCTGAGAGCATCGAGAAGGGGAGTTGAGGATGAGGAACATACTCAATTGATACGCGTGAGTTGTTCTTTATGTATTCAGTAGCATAAGTGTTTCATAGAACTACGTTGATAGTCTGAAGCAAAAGTTGCAACCCCCTGCAAGCGTGCGAGCGATGAGCGGCAATATCAAGCATCAGGATCCGTCCTCGCTCCATCCCTGCGATTTGTTTGAGACGTCGATCCTACCATCTGCCGCCTAGCAACCAGAAAGGGGCTATCAGGGTCGGTGATGAGCACGAGTTTCGATCAATTCGAGAATGACGAGTACGCCCTATCTTGTAGACTCACTGGAGTCCTTACCCGCTGCATTGCAGTCGAGATAGCGTCCCGAACATGAAAAGACATTGCTGATCGCAGCCCCCAACTTCGTTGCTCAGCCATCAATGTGACTCACCTTTGACCATGTACCAGGATTCTACGTCCGGTGTATGCTCTAGAATGCCTGCAGGGTTCTCATATTTCCAATCCATTATCCGATAACTCCGAAACCCGATATCGAGTTTACCATAAGTATCTGAATGTCGTAGCAAGACCAGACGTGTTGTGCTATAGTCAATTCGGCTTCCCTACAAATCACTTGTTTGTCTGGGTGGTTCACAACTTCCGACCCCTGTCAAGCCAAGCCCGTCTCCCTCATATCAAGCTAGCCCCACTATCACGAGCCTCGGTTCAAGGCATCACTTTAAGTTCAAAGTAAAGGGTTACGGCAACACAGCTACGGTGCGAGAAGGACACATACACGTCCTCAAACAACAGATAACATGGCGATTGAACCCATTGACCCCTTCTCGGACTCTCGGGTCACCCATGAAACAGCAAAAGTGAATGGCTACACCTACCGTGGGTTTCCGCGGCTGCGATGTCCAGCATGATGTATCGGTATCTGACAATAATCACAGACTACATCCTAGGCGTTCCACAGAATGGCCAATACAAAGCAACCGTCTTTCTCGTCAGCGCACTCCCTTTTCTCCGCTGTGAGCTTTCACTGATCCAAATTCCCAGATTCATGGCTGGCCCGATCTCTCAATAGGATGGCGATACCAGATCCCTTTCCTCATCTCACTGGGCCTCCGAGTTGTTGCTCCTGATCTGATGGGCTTTGGTGGCACCGTAAGTCCATCCGTCTCCCTTCAAACCCCCGATCACACGACCGTACCCAGCTCATATCTCATAGGACGCTCCCAAAGTTCCGCCAAACTCCATCCACCTCTACGGCTTCAAACGAGCTGCAGACGACATCGCTGAACTAGCGAAGCAACTGGGTTGCAAGCAGATCATCCTGGGCGGCCACGACTGGGGCGGTATGGTCGTCTGGCGCACCGCACTGTGGCACCCTGAGCTCATCTCGCATGTCTTTTCTATCTGTACGCCGTACGCGGCGCCGCAGAAAAAGTACATTTCGACGGAGCAGCTGGTGCAGGGGCCGATGCCGCAGGCTGCGTACCAGCTGCAGCTTGCGGGGCCGGATGTTGAGGCGGCGCTCCAGAGCGAGGAGGACATGAGGATCTTTTTCAATATGATGTCTGGTGGGAGGGGTCCAAATGGGGAGGTCGGGTTTAGCCCGGAGAGGGGAGTGCATTTTGAAGACTTGAAGAAGTTGAAGAGGGGGCCGCTGTTGGATGAGAAGGTAAGCTTGTTCATTGTTCAATGTGATGGATTCACAAAGTCGACTCTCTTAAGTCATACATAATCCAGCTCTTGTGTGCATAGATGGCGTAGTAACATCAAAATACTAACTTCCTATACCAGACATATGAATTCTACGTCCAACAGTACTCCCGCAACGGCTTGCACGGGACTTTGAACTGGTACCGCACACGTGAAGCGAACTACAAGGACGACCTCAAGTAAGCTTCGCATCATCGTATCCTAAACCTTAGGTCGACTCAGCTAACGATCTCACCAGCCTTCCCACGGATAGGATCGAGATGCCAGCTCTCTTCATCCAAGCGAACTACGACAGCATACTGAAGCCATCAATGGCTGTTGGGATGGACAAGTACTTCACTCAGCTCACCAGAGCGGATGTCGACGCGCAGCACTTCTGCCAGGTAACTCATCCTGATAAGATCAATGCGATTCTGAAGAATTGGCTTGACGGTGTTGTTTTCGGTGGTAAGAGTACGCTTTGAGCGCTTTGAGTGCATGAAACCTCCGCACGATCATCTACCGGGGAACCATCTTGACAACCGCAGCGGATGGTTGCTACGTTACGTGATCGGCACGAATTCTCGCGGCATCTGATAAGGGAAGGAGGCGTAGAACTACCTGACAATGTGGAAGGGTAAACAACGCTGCCATATTCCTCTATACATAACGAATTTCTGAATCGAGGGTACTGCCACTCATTATATAACCGTTCAATGTCCATCTGTCGGACATACTGGTTCATCAGCGGCTTGGCTCATCCGATAAGCCGGTAGTCCGACAGATGACTATGAGCCAGATAACGATGTTTGATTGCCTCCACTGACAGCTCCCGTCTCTCATTGAGGACAGATGATCAGGGTGGCTTTGAAGGCGTCCGCCTCACGGCACCTGCAACTTGGAAACCAGTGCAGGGGTCGGGCCGCTCGGGAGCAGCCGTCGATTGGCACAACGCAAAATCTGCGGAGCCTTTCCATCCTTACAGGCCAATATCTGCGTAACAGCTCATTCGATCGTGCAGCGGGGAACTGCATGAGAGACAGCTCCAACGAGAGCCTACCTACGTACCTTGACTCAAGCATGCATCTCCGTTTGCACGGTGGGTGTTGCTGTTCACACCTACCAGAATTTCTATCGCTGCCGCATCTGAATCCCTCGAGATGCTTCTCTCAATGCGCTTTCAAAGATCATCAAAATGTCTCTCAATGGCCTTTCAGAAAACGTCTTCCTCCTGGAGAAATTCACCAAGACCCCCGATATCCCTCATGACAATCCGATTCCTGCCCGACTTCTCCAATGTCATCCCCTTCGAACACTGAAACTAGAGCATGAGCAGAGCATCGTCAGCGCACTCTCCTTCTTGTCGTCTTACACGGACGATTGCTACAAAGTCTCCGCGATCTGTGTCGAAGAAATGCCTGATGGCCGCGGCCTTTTCATCAGCATTGCTGCAAACAGCGGAGAACTCAGAAAGATGAAAGCAGGACTGGAGAGACTTGCAAAAATCTTGATGGACGAAGCAAAAGATGGTTCGTGATTTGGTACCGCTGTTTTCAAGAGTCTGGCTAAATTTCTCTTGATTAAAAGCCCGGTTCGAAATCAACGAAGAGAAACTCCTTCGTAGAACTATCGATTTTAATCGAAGCCGCATTCTATGTCGACTACGCTCTCGTCACTCGTCGAAGAAAGCAAGAGCTAAGCACCCTATTATTAACAGCCTAGCTGAGGCGCTCAAAAAACTCCAAGTTTCAAATGTACTTCCGGCGAAGGAGCTTCAAAGCCTCCAGCGTATCACCGAGGATCTTACAGCTCAATTCGCCGGATTGGAATGTATGCACAAGACTCAAGCGCAATCGTCCGGGTCGAACGAGTGCCTTCTATCTATTCTCCGCGCTAGTGACAAACTCAGCAATGAGCACCAGCTGGATAATGTTCTCTGCGCCATTCCGCAGCACGAAACGTCCTTTCCAGCGGACCGAAAGACGAGTGTCGTCGATGGATTTCGCAAATTGGGTCGTTATGTTACGCTAGGTCCATGTCTCCTTCGGTTTGCGCGAAAATTTGCTGTCTTCCGAACTATAGTAGTGCGCCCTGTTGTGGCCCAGCCTACTGCCCCAAAGGGCTTTCAAACCGGGTCCGCGGGAACGGTACCCGGAGGCTTGCTTCGCCGCTATATCAACCACCGAACCCCAGCACGGAAGGCGACAATTGAACAATTCGAGCATCGTCTCGGAGCGAAACTAGCGGACATTCAAGCCGATTTGCAGAGGAAGTCTGCACTCAGAAAGACGATACACGCGGAGATCCAACTACTCTTCCACTGCGAGCAAAAGTCAGAGGTTCGGCTGAAGCCTCGGGTAATATGCGCAAGCAAAAATGCGTGCTACCTTTGCAACCTCTTCCTGAGCCTTCATGACCAGTTTTACACGCCGAAGACTCATGGCAGATTGTATCCACAGTGGACTCTGCCAGACCTTGTCGCTCTCTCCATTCCCGCAACGCGACTTGAGGAACTAGATCGATTGTACAATCGGTTCCATGCTCTGGTTGAGCAACAGATCCTTTCTTGTTTAAAGACAGCTAGCTTGTCCCGGAGTTTTGGTAACGAAAGCAGAATACTGAACGTTCGTTCATTGACCGCTTCGGAAGCTTCCGCTATTCTAGACTCTGCAAATGTCCATGTTTCAGATGAAGCCAAAGTATTATCCGGAAGTTCAAGCCATAATAGCGTTGTTTCCCTAATGCCACCAAACAATCATTTGAAGGATGAGGATCTACTGGCGAACTCCCCACTAGCCTCCACCTCCTCTATCCAGGAGAGGATCAACGGAGTGGCATCCTGCCAATCTAGTAGTTCTTCTTCCACGATTCAGAACCCAGCACAGCGTTCCACGCCACAAACATCTGAAATTGTGGAGAGGCTCTCACAAGCACCTGAGCCCACCGTTTCCGTGATGCCGGAACCCATACAGCTCATCCCAGGCCATCCAGTCAGGTCCTTCATATCAGCATCCGCCCCTCCAACCCGATTCCATACGTCTCGCATCCGTGCGGAGCTCAGCTATGAGTACGCTCTGTCCATTGCTTCGACAGACAGTTTGGAACAGCAGGATTTAGACGTGCTCGGCGCTAAGAGAGGAGTCCAGGTGTGTGCAGTGTGGCTTTCGGGCGAGGACACCAAGACCACAACAGGCCGGCCAGGAGATATTGACCTGGCAGCCGATTGGGCTTCCAAGAAGCTTGACGGAGTTTTACTTGACCGCGATGGGCTGCTGCTGAGGAAAGGGGAGGATGTATTGAAGCTTATTATTGAGGACTCATGTCCATCTCTTTCGTCATCTGATCATCAGACAGGATAGTCTCGCATACGAGTAGCCTGTAGGTCCTTGCAAGACAAGGAAAATTGTGTAGCAAGACTTTGGCTCGAGCGCGCTGGTATACATACGCGGGTGACAGAAAGTGATTGGACGTATCCATTCCTAAGGGACACAAGGCGCTAGTTCCCCATGACGGCACTGTGTACTGCCATGTGCCGCAGCGTATGCACTAGCCTCTCAACGACACCCAACACTGTCTCTAGAGTATGTGATCCACCAATACTTCCAAAGCTTTCCCAAATTCATAACCAGAGGTTTATCCAATTTGCTTTCCAGCGCTGGAATGCTGCTTAACCAAGCAGAAACCCAACATCAGGCCCAGCCTCACTTCCTCCCTCGGTCATCCCGTACACCGCTCCTCGGGTCTGAACCAAGGCAGTCCCATTCCCTCAAACACCGTCCTCTCAGCCTCTTCCGCCGTCCCTTCCACTCCCTCTGGCCCCTCAAGCTCGACAACTTCTCCCGAGCTCCTGTCCCTCACACCGCTACTGTCGAACTTCCACCCCTTGACATTCTTCGCATACCGTCTTAGATCCCGCTGGAACGTCGTGCCGCCGCTCCACCCAGCGATGGCGCATCCTCTCGTCCGCCACGGAGACACGATAATATCGACTCTCCTATGAACACTCGGATTCTTCGCTTTGGGGTTCGCAGCCAAATCAGCGTCACGGGTAGGCCAGACAGGGTCCTGCCAGACAACGAGCGCCTTATCCAGGGTATCAAAGCCGTGGCCGCCGCCACCGGAAGCGCGGAACGGCAGAGTAGCCTGCCCGCGCTGCGTGCCAGTCAGGCTAAGAAGCAGCGTATGCGTGATCCAGCCCTCTGTCTCGAGGCTGGCGACAATATCCGTAACCAGGTTAGCAGTCTTATCGAGGTCGGGGTGCGAGACGATCATATCCACATCGCCGCTCTCCAGCTTGCCGCGGCGGTAGCCCCCCACAATCGTGACTTCAACATCGTCGTCCCTAACACGGGCGGCGTGCTCGCGGACGATCTCGCCGATAAGCTCGACTTCAGCGCGCGGAATCCCGGTGAGGAACTCGTCGTAGAACTTCACCCCAATCTGCTGCACACGCGTCAGGGTCGCCCAGCCGTACTCGACAATGTCATCAAGGTCGCGCCAGCCGCGGTCGTGGTAGAATTCGCGGGCGGTTGTGGCGCCAACGCCCCAGATGTTGTAAAAGAGGCGGAGAACCGTCATCGCGTCGTCGTCCTCTGCCTCATCGGCAGCGACAATGCGGCCGCTGTTTTTCCATTCGATCCAGAGGTTCGCGATCTTGGTGTCACACCCGGGCAGATTGAGGATCTCGCGCGGGTGGCTGAGAAGGTAGGGGTACGCGGCGAGGGAGGCGATGGAGGTGCTGTAGGCGCGGACGCCGATTTCGTCACCGGTGAGGAGGCGGGCGAGTTTGATCTTCTTGAGTTCTGTGATGAAGGGCTCGTTGGGGGGGTTGGGCGGCGTAGAGCGCTGGCAGGAGTACTTGAGATGCTGTTTCACCCAGTCGGGCGGCTCGGGGAAGTCGCTGGTGTGGCCTTCGTACTCGCTTGTGGTCTGTTGGAGGAGAGCGGCCTTCTGTGCGCTGGTGTCATCGGCACGGCGGAGCGTTGATGGCAGGTTCTTGTCTCCGAGTCGACGGATGCCCTGGTTCTTTGCTAGACCGTAGTGCGTGAGGCCGTGTTTTGGGCCGGCCGCTTCCGCATCTGCTTTCGCCCGCTCCAAAATGCCTTGCGCCTGCTGCGGCTTATCGGCGAAGATGCGTTGTGATGGAGCACGTGCTGCTTTTGCCTTTGAGGGTGGTGTTTTGGCTGGTGTCGGCGTTGAGACTCCTTCGGGCCTTGCTGTTGGTCGTCCCTGATACACAACATAGTTATCGAAAGGGAGTAGCCGCCCCGCCTCGGAAGAGTCATCTAGCCACTCCAGCTTAACCACCTTGACAACATCCTGGAAATCGGCAGCATTAACGGGCACATCCTTCGAGTCCGGCGTGCTCGGAATCTCCAATGACGGCGTTCGAGGTAGCGACCTCTTCTTCTCCGTCGGCTCTGGCGCTCTACGAACCACACTCTCGGTCTCGTCTTCCGTCGTGGAGTCGTCAATGACGATAGCTTCCTGGTCGGGCTTTATCGCCTCTGTCACATTCTCGACACGTTGCCGTTTTCTCGGTGGCTCCACTCCCTCCATACCCCTCCTTGGCGGATCTTTTACAGGAGCCATTTCCTCGGTCCACAACCTCCGGCAGCGCAACTCCATCTCGGCGCGGCGCTTAGTGCCGACTTTCCCGATCACTATCTTAGCTTCGGTGATATCGTAGGTCAACTGCGCGCCCTGCTCGACTAGCTTGTCTTCTAGCTCATGGAGGTCTTCCTCAGCAAGATGGGTAGGTAAAACGAACATTGGTGGTAAGATGCTCAAGTCCAGGTTAGGTGCTTCTGCTGGAGGGGGTGAACTGTGGGCTGTAGATGCTGTGAAGGGACTAGAGGCCATGGCTGCAAACTAAGAGAAAGAGAGAAGATATATCCAGAAACTGACCAGACGTTATGAAAGCAAAGCAAGTAGGGTATATTAAGCTAGCATATGTTATGTGAATCAAGCGATCCAAACATGCGGAGGAAAGCGCGGTGCAGTAGGATAGAGGCCATCATCAGATAAGAAGACATGACATGATATTCAGCAAAGCAGAGCAACCCTAAGAGTCTAGTTTTCACTTGGGCCGTGAAGCAACTTAAGAGTACGAGAGGTGAGAAGTCCGCATGTCTAGAAGGGGAATGCAGTATCACCTGACGGTCACTTTGATCCAAGCTTGACACGTGACCCGCTCTCTTGCGGCGATGAATCGTTTCACGGTAATCGACACGGCGTTGCTCTCTGTTCTCGAGAGCGGGGCATGTAATCGTTCAGTAATAGTCTAGCTGAGTTTAAGGTACACTGTGAAGTCGTCAAACCAAAGAGCAACCGCATCAATAGCTCCGCGCTAGCGCGCCCTCAGCAGACGTGATCCCCTCGCAAAATAACCCACACCTACTGCCAGAGCACTCAGAGCACCTAACGCCAAGGTCATGTTGCTGACCGACGTCTCCTCCTGAACCCTTCCCAGCTTCGTCTCGCCCTTCCCCTTCACCATCTCAGCACCGCTACCCTCCGCTATGTAGTCATCCCAGTTAACTTTGCTCAGCATGTCCTGATACTCAATGACAGTGCCGGACCAGTTATTCGTAATCCTGCCCTCCTCGTTTTTGTACCAGCTGTTGCAGCTAGGATCCGCGAACGAGGACTTGTCCAATATCTCTTGCACCTCATCGTTGTACTCTTTGACGCGCTCGGGCCTCGGCTTCAGCGCCAACTTCTTTCCCTGCCGCTTCGCGTCCAGCACCGCCCTCACCATAGCGTTGAGATAGCGGCTCTGCGCCTCGATCATCAGAATAATGCTATTGTGCCCCAGATTCGTGTTCGGGCCGTAGAACATGCCGAAATTAGGCAGGTCCTCGACCGTGGTGCCGTAGAGCGCCCTTGCGCCGCCTTTCCAGATATCCTTGATCGAGCGGCCGTTTGCGCCGACAATGTTGATCGGGTGCATAAACTCGACGGTGCGGAAGCCCGTGGCTAGAACGATGAGGTCGTAGTCCTCGGCGTCGCCGCCCTCGACCTCGATCCCGCTCTCGGTGATCTGTGAGATCGCCCGCGTCTCGAGCCTCACATTGGGCAGAGCGAGCGCGGGGTAGTAGTCGTCGGAGATGATGACGCGCTTGCAGCCGGGACTGTAGTCGGGGGTTAGCTTCGCCCATAGCTCGGGCTGGTTGGGCAATGCGGCGTGCATCTGCCCGATGCACCAGTCGCGGATGTCCTGCGCAAATTTCGAGTCCTTGTCTGTTACGGCATCGAAGAAGCTCTCGCGGAAGTCCATCTGCATAGCACGCACGCGCCAGCGAACTGGAGGCAGGTATTTGAAGACGGCACGCTTGAGAGCGGAGTTCGGGGCGTCGGCGCGCGGAATCACCCAGTTGGGGGACCGCTGGTATACCGTTGTGCGCGATGCTACTTTCACGACTTCGGGAATGATTTGCGCTGCTGTTGCACCTGTTCTACAGATCAGTAGTGTTGATGTTTCTTAAGTATGGTCTAGGCTTACCATTGCCGATGACAGCAATCTTCTTCCCTTCCAGCCCATAGCTCCAGTCCCATCTGGCTGAGTGCATCTTCTTTCCCTTAAATGTGTCCAGTCCAGGTATCTGGGGATACTTGGGCGAGTTAAGCTGCCCAACCGCCGAGACGAGATAGTCCGAGGTGATAGTATATGCTGGCGAAAATTCGCTATCCTTCGCTCCGATGACCTTGACGTCAACCTTCCACTTCTGCTCGGCGTCGTCCCAACGCGCTTCCTCAACAGCGGTGTTGAAGCGGATGTACTTGTAGAGGCCATACTTCTCTGCAACAGCTTGCAGGTACGCCTGTGTTGACGCTGTTAGCAGCGGCCACCCTCATCGGGATGCTGTGGGAACTCTACCAATATCTCTTCCTGCCCCGGATACTCCCTTGTCCAGTCCGGGTTCTGCTCAAAGGAGTAGCTATACAGCATACTCCAGACATCGCAACAGCAACCAGGGTATTTGTTGTCATGCCAGGTCCCGCCAACTCCGCTGCTCTTCTCGACAATGACGAAGTTGTGGCACTTGTTCCGCTTGATGAGGTCGATGGCCATGCACATGCCTGCTCAGCATGTCAGATCGCCTTGCCAGAATGACGAGGAGCGCCCGTGAACTTACCGGAGATGCCAGCGCCTATGATTACGACTGCCGCTTGGGTAAAGTCTTTGTTGCCCGAGGGCACCTCAGGCCATGGCCTGTCCCTGGAAACAGAAACCACCATGGCGAACCTGTGTGAAGCCCAGAAAACGGAGAGGAGAGGAGCGAGAGAAGAAAGCAGACAGAGAAAGACGGACTTCTAATGCGGAGAAGAACAGAGAAGTACGAACAAATATGCACTTATTGAGCTCGATTTAAGAGTGTTACACAGTGTCACCACGGCGAAACGCGTGAGCGAGCGAGTGCAGCTTTTATGAACTTACTCGAGTACACTCCTCCATTAGTCCATCGAGCCAAGACGGGCTGCGCCCTGCATCCGGGTACCGCACCATCGCGGGTTTGAGATGCGGAGGTGCTCAAATTGCCGAGCTTGATGGGGAGAGTGAGATGTGTCGCGCCAAGATCGTGCCGCAGTCTGGGGTATGGGGCGGGCGGGAACGTGGGGAAAGAGCCGAGGCACTGGCGAAGAGAGAGTCACTTTGGAGAGTTGAGCAACCCGATCTTTCGATACTCTTGAATAGCTGACTGCAACTGAGAGATTGCGTTCAAGCGCAAAATCAACCTCTTAGATAACGTCAATGCAAACGCCGCTACGTGTCCAAGCGCCCTTCTAGCCACACTCAACCCCCCTAAAAGTCCTGCTCCCTCCGCCACTTCTCCTCCCAGCCCGGAAACCACGGACTCTCCTCCAGAGTATGCGGTTCCCAATCCGCAGGCACCCACCCCTTCTCAATCTGCTCCTTCGCAAACTCCTCCATTGCCGGAATGACCACATGCTCCGTATGCCACGTGCTCTTGTACTCCATGATGCTCTTCTTGCCCTCGCGGAGCACCTTGAGGAGCAGCGCGGGGATGTACGGCTCCTCCCTGAACTTCTCTACCGGCGTGAACAGCGCCTTGAAGTTGAAGATGATGGCGCCGGACAGCGGTAGGCGGCGGAGCGTCTGCCAGTCGACGCGCAGATGGATGCGCGAGAGGTCCAGGTCCGCGTGTTGAACATCGCGATGGTCCGTATGCGGGTCGCCCGGGGGCATGTAGAGGGGCTCGTCGATCTCGAGACCCCAGGAGCCGCGCTGGATTGCCTTGTCGGTAGGCTTTTTGGCGAAGTATCTGGATTGTAGAGTCAGCTAGCAAGTTCTCACGCTGAGGTGATGCTGAAGCCATACCTGTCCATCGAGAACTGCATCTTCTCCTTGTAGTCTGGTATTGGTGCATGGATCTCATGAAGCCGCAGGCCCATCTTCGTGCCGAGATCCCACCCCAGAGAGCTGCAGATGACGCCGGCACGGAAGTGGTAGAATCCAGTTTCCGGGTTACGGAGCATAATGGCAAAGTCCTCCGGCACGTTGTTGAGCAGCACGTGCAGTGGATGCGTTTTCTTCAGGTCCGTGTAAGTGTGCAAGATGTCGTTATGGAAGGTCATGTTCTCCCTGTCCAGGCGGAAGTATTGTGGATAGCGCGCGCAGAGAAACTGCACGCACATCTCCATTAATTCCTTGCAGGCGAGCTCTGAGCCTGGTAGATGGTCGAGAACATGATCGCCGTACTTTGCGTAGAGTCCTTGTCGCTGCTGGATCCGCTTTACGTAGGTGCTTTCGAGCTCAAGCCACCAGTCCGGCTCCAGCTTCGTGAGTGCTTCGTTCGTGTCAGCGTATTATTTGACCTGCACTATTCCAGCATGCTACTTACACATAGTCTGATGGTATGACCATCGTAGTGGTCTATATGGTCTTGGCTGTGCTTTGGTAATGTCGAAAGTAGTATACGGCTCAGGTAAGGGTATACCACTAAGACCTGCATAGTCTGGAAAGTCGCCGAGTGCATTGATTTCTTCGTTCGAGAACTCGGTAGCCGTATAGCAAGTAGATTCTAGGTTCTTCAGATCGACATCTAAGGGTATACACGCAATTCGTGACTTGGCAGGCGGCGTCACGAGCTCGCTAAGCGGCTTATTCAGTATAGTCGGCAAGTCGGTCTCGATCTCCGCCAGTGCAGCACGGCGAGACGGTGGAAAGATATCTTGGTAGGTTGGCGAAACGGCTGCTGCTGCCGCTGGAATCTTCTTGCCAGGCGATAGAGAACGAGGTGGTGTTCTGGCGCCAGACGCACGCCTGCGTCGGATGTGTAATCGGTCAAGCACGACATCACGTTGCTTTTTGTTGACGGCGAGGCAGGAAATCGAGGTGAGGAGGAAAACAAGCCCAATGAGCAATAACAAAACACCATCCATGTTGTAAACGGTGATCTGAGTGTGGCAAATGTGACAGGACGGAAGAGCGAGAAAAAGAGTCGCAAAGAAGGCGTATTAAAGCCTGGTCTCAGATCATTACCATAGGCGCTCCCACTAAGCAGGTACGTAGGCTGGACACATCCTTCTACTAGGCACTCCATGCGTCACCAAGCGCCTGCAGCTATGGAGCTCTCTTATCACCCGATAAAGCGGGGAAGTACACAGGACGGTTGGAGGCGAACAGAGTACTGTTGGTCGGCCTGCTCTTACAGATGACCCGAAACGGACTACGCCGGGGGGCGGGAAGACGGCGGTACTTTCGATGCTTGCAAAAAGGCTGCCAAACGCGAGTAAACATACTGCATGACTTTTGAAAGGGCATCTTCATATCTTTACCTAGGTTATTTTATCTGTCTCCGGTCGAGGGCCCATGGCAAAGTGATTGGTCCCGCCCGATTCAGCTTAGCCGCAGGATCGCCCTGCTACCCGAAGAGGGTATGTGGTTCCTGCCAGTATGCAACTCACATCACCCCTACGAACCGACCTCGTGGATGTCTCCTGGTCTGCCCGATGAGCGTTAAGAGACTCACAGGCAGACCTGCAGGTCCATCTGCGGTCCGGCGTGCCCTCGTTGAGCTTATCTGGCGCTGAACCCGGGGACTGGCATCTCCTGCAGCCGCTTTCCCACCTCAAAGAGGATAAAAGTTCCCAGCCGACTTCTGGCGAGGGGAAGCATCTGGTAACTACAGTTGCTATCGCACGAGTTCGTGAGCTGGAGGCTCATCCCAGCCTGCCGGGAGTCTTCGGCTTGATTCTGAGCAGCGACTTCCCGTTGCTGTGTTCTTTCTTTTGTGGAGTACAAAAGGTTATGCGCAATCGACGTGTGCCATGCTCTTCGGAGCCGGATTGGAGGGACCGTTTTGCTGGCCGGAGGAGGAAGCAACCTCAGCATCAGAAGTCATAGGGTAGATTTTTCTCGATCGGTGGATCAAGCCCGTTTAGTAAGCATAAACCCTTCACCGGTACAGTGACCTCAGGTCTACGACACCTCAATGGTCTTCGAATAGTCTCGTTAAGAGAGCTGCATCGTTGACCTGGCTCAAACAAATAACACGATGGAGTGCGGTACGTAGCACAGGGGACACAGTTTGGTTGAGATTATACAGTAATGTACATAAGAGACCGACAATATCAAACCCCAGATTAAGCAGCCGATTCCTGCAAGATCGAGGAAAAGTCCGTCTTCTCGATATACTCCTGGACGCTCATCAACTCGACATCGACACCGAGCTGTCGAATTGTCAGCGGCATTCTCATGCAGTTACAAGCTCACCCCAGGTCAACTCACATCTTTCGGCAAGATAACACTCGGGTCGCCGCCATCATAACCAGGGTCGGAGAAATACCTAGCCTGACTCAGTATTCGTATCCATGACAGCAGGAGCGATGTCCACTTACACAAACATGTCTGCAAGCTCCTTCCCCACGCCGCCAGGAATCTCCTCCTCCATCTTCTCCGGCGGCAACTCCTCGTACCTGCAGGTTACGCCATGCTTCTTGCCCCAGATCTCGCACCACTCCGTCCAGCTCAGAACACTGGCTGCGCCGAGCAGGTTCTTGCCCGGCTCGGCCTGCACAAGAGCCTTTGTGAGAGGACCAACATCCACACGCGGATTCAACATCGGTATCTTGGCATGTGGCTTGGTTGGCACGCTGAGGAGGTAGGTCCCATCGGCTTGCTATAGGGCATCAGCGCGACTGCTTCATGGCTCATCGCAACATCAAAAAGTTCTGAGAGCATACGGACCTTGTGAGGCGCCATCCTTCCCCCCTGCTGCCAATTCGTCATGAAAAGCGCCACCTGCAGCAGACTGGTCTTCTTGAGCAGCTCCGGATACGTCTCTTTCAGGTAGTCTACGGCAGCCCACTTCGCATCAAAGTGTAGATTCCACTGGATCTTCCCGCCGCTCCACTTCTTCGCATGGCTCAACGTGCTCAACACGAATCTATCAAGCGTATTCAGCGTCATCGCCGCCGCATCGACAATGTTCTTTCCCTGCTGGACCTCAATCTCGTATGCGACCTCATTGATCGTTACCCCGCGCTCGGCGGCCTTTTGGTGGTTCTTTGGATTGCCGATGGCCTGCCAGAAGTCCGTGGCGGCAAAGATCACGTTCGCGCCCTTGAAGGCGGGTTGGATGCTCTCGAGGTTGTCGAGATCACCCGCGACCATCTCGACGCCTTTGTCGGACCACACTTTGCTGGAGGCTTTGCTGGGGTCGCGGGAGATGCCTCGGATCTTCCAGCCGGGCTCGTCCATGAAGGCATCGGCGACCGAGGCGCCCTTTCAGGTTGTGAGCATGGGAGTGATTCTGAGGACCTGAGGGTAGGACAGGGAAGTCTACCTGGTTGCCAGTGATTCCAACGATCACTATGAGCTTCTTATCGGCCATTGTTGCAGTTCGAATAAGTTGGGAAAGAGTTTTGACTTGGAGAAGATGCAATGAAGCTTCGACGTGCCGTCAACCATCTCCCCCGCCCAACCCTTTTATATATCCTCCTCGTATGCCAATCTCCAGGCAGCTCAGGCACACGCGTCCGGAGTATGCTCCTCTGCCTCACCTTATCCTCCACCACACCCCGCATTTCTAAGCTGCCAGCTGCCAGCTGCCAGCTCTCAAGCTCCTGATTCGTCCGCGCTCTTCGGCCTTTCCCGCTTACACATCCTCACCCTGCATTGTCAGCGGTTGCCTTGTTGTTGAGGTGGCAGGGACGCCACTATGCAGCAAAACAGAGTGAAGCACACGTACGGAGTATCTCGTATCGAGGCCTGTCACAACAGCGGGCGGGATGGCGTCGGAGTTTTGGAGGGGCCGTGAGAACAGGGATCGGGGGTTGCAGATGCCGACATGATTGATTCACACGTGCCTTGCGCTCCTGGCAGATCTCAACCCTCCGGCTTATTGTTCAACATGCTAACGGTGAAGTCAAAGGCAATGTGAAGAAGAGATGTACCTAACCTCATAAACGTGCCGTAGACGCAAATTGAGGTGGAACTGTCACGGCAAAGCTCCTCATGGAGGTGGTGAACCAAGGAGGATGCGGCGGAATTGCCACGATATAACGCTCCCCATGGACCTGGCGATCGAGGGAAACTTTGGCGGCTTTGAAATCTCGGGTTTTGTGTCGCTCGAGTGCGGGCATGGCTGGAGGTACAACCGTATCGGTAAGGTTCTTCACGAACGTGATAAATGAAAGAAAAATTTAGTGGTCTATCAGCTTTTCGTCACTCGAGCATAGGTGTATCTAGAGGCAAACAGTCGCGGTAAAGTTCCTTGCGAACGTGATGATTTTGGGAAGTTGCGGTGATCTTGAAGCCTGGCGATTTTCATAACCCCGGTGCCACATCTACTCTTCCGGCATGTCCTCCGCATCCATCATTTCATCTAAGCCTTCGTTGCGTCATGTCCTGCCTCTATGTCTGCTAAACAATCCACAGTCGTCGTCAATGTCGGTTTCTCCCTCAGTTTCATAGTGACCGCCAGTCATATCACGCGGCGCGATAGTCGCCGCATCAGACTCGTAATCTGCGTTGTGTGATTGAGAGTCCTCGTAATCTCGTCCACTCTGCTCACAAACTGGGTTTGGCAGTAGTGGCAGACTCTCGTAGGCGGAGTCATGGAACCCAGAGTTCTGAGATCCTCGGTTCTCCTGCTGCGCTTCCGGTCCTCCCGGGCCAATGGCGTTGCTATGTTGTGGCCATAGGTACTGTGGTGGGAGCGCTGCTGCTGCCGGCACAAGACCTGGGTAGTAGTTCGGGCTCAGCGGGAGGTATTGCGATGCCGGCGTGATTCCGCTAGCGGGTCCCGACGTCGACGCCGACGTTGCTTCGTTGTCGGAAGCCTCGAGGAAAGGTTGAGAGATGGGAGCCAAAGGCCCTGGGAAAGCATTAAACTGCGGTAGCCTTGGCCGTAACTGCTCTGATCGCTCCAACGCTACTTGTGCATTTAGGTTCATGCTCACTAAAATTCGGTTGGTATCTATGAGAATGCGGTTTTGGTCCAGTACGGCAAGATGCTCGTGCATGGGCACTACTGCACTACTAGTATCGCCACGTGCGGGAGTACCTGGTGTCGCAAGGGCCACATGTGCGGTACCGTGTTGAAAACCACCAGGGCGTTGCAAAGTCTGCGGCGTGAAATGAAGACCGCGAGGAGGCTGCCTCAGAGTCTGTGTCTCGTCCTGCTGCTGATGCTGCCTTGGGGGACACTCCGCGAGGCGTTGTTGATGAGACACGTGGTGTTGAGATGGGTGTGGTTCCGCTTGCGGCTGTGGTGCTACTGGCTGTGGTGATAGTGGAAGTGGTACAGCGGCAGGGCCCTGAACAGCCTCATCTACACAGAATGCGTCGAACATGAGTTGCCACATCCTTTCCGCACTGGTAACGGGGGTAACGGCAGGACACTCATGCGGTAAATGCCTTTGAAACGATTCGTAGTCTTGGAACGTCCCATAGCATTCTGTACAAAGGGTAACGCCTGAAGGTTGACGAGCATCGTTTCCGATCGCGTAATACTGCGGGCCGTCAATCAAGCGGTGAGCTCTTTCCTGATGTTGCCTACGCGGCAGTTAGTGTTCGAACTTTGCGCCAGCCGTATTGGGCACGCACACAAACCTAGAGAAGAACTTGTGTCTCGTGCCACAACCTATCCAGTCCCGGCTGTTGTTGAAGTTGTAGGTGTTCGGCTTCCAGGCTTGATAGATGCACCGCAGGCCCTCGCGCTCTGCGCCGTCTGGTGGCGACCGTCTAAAACGCCTCCGTGCACGATCATCCCCGTTGCCTTTGCCAGCCCCCTTCCTTTGTCGGCCGGGAGTACCATTTGCTCCAGACTTAGCGCCCGAGGTTTGAGCTTTCCTCGACTTACCAGCTGCGCCGCCACTCCTTTGAACAGTTGACGAACCCTGCTCAAGAGCGTCTTGCACCGGTTCTGATGCTGAGAGACTGACCTGTTTCTCGTGCTGGTGCGAACACTTGTCCAAGACTTCACCAACACTGCTCAAGACGTGCTGTATCGCCTGCCGTCTCGAGGTAGGGGATGCCCAAGGGAAGTAAGTGGTGTACAGGCCACGTTGCAAAAACCGTGGCACAGCTGTCAGTAAGGCGACGCGCCAAGAGCGTTGGATAACTTCTGCAATATTGCCTGACGAGCACTCTTCGTCGTCGACTAAGTGCTCGCCTTGACGTAACGATGGCTCATACACATTCTCAAACTGGGAGGCTATTCCATAAAGGTCTCCGCCAGGCGTCCCCAAGTCGCTATAGGATGAGGATGATAAATCGAGGGGGGTGTCATCGTAGGCTTGGAGCGAGCCATATCCACTGTCCGCAGGGTCCTTGGTAGCTTTACAGCTAACGGAGGAGGCTTCATTGCTCTCTACGTGGCGGATAGGGCGGATGGTGTCAGCATGGTGACGTTGGCGGTCGTTCTCGCCATTGTTAGGCGCTGCTTAGAGAGAGGCGTCAGCACGCAATCTGACAGCGACGGCAACGCAGGGTGATTACTTACCACCCTTACATGTCTGAATCTGTTCCCCGCCCAGGTGGATGATGGGACGCGGAAGGCTCCCCGTGTTGGATTCCATGTCTTACGCAGGAAAGTGGTAGTGGGCTAGGCAGCAGGTGCCTTCTGCCACTTCAGCCTGCTGAGCCGATGATGGGTATAAAGTAAGGCCTGCTCGCTCAGAACGACAAGTTCCTTATCGTCCGCTTGATCTCGCAATGTCAATTTCTGCTGCAAATGTGGGGGCTTGCTGTGAATTTGCCGGTAGCTGTGAGCAGGTCGTGCGCAAGCTGCTGCGAGCGCTTGCTCTGGTCTGTTCTGCACGAAGTCAGTACCTATCCTTACACGTACGAAGACGCCCGAACTGACCAAAAACGAGTCTTCAAGCAGCCGACAATGCCACCGGTGATCTGGCACACAGACTAGAGACGTCGGTGAAGACATTGTAAGCAGAGACGAGACCTCTCGTGGTGATGAGCGACTGCGCAGCACCTACTCGAGTACTGCCCAGCTGCGCAAATGGCTGGCCAACTGGCGAACGCGCGCACGGGCCAACACAGCGTTCAAACAGAGCTGCAGAATCCGTCATGAACTGGACAGACCTCCTGGCCACAACCTTCCCATCACGGAGTTGTGCTCCATGATTAGGTTCTAGGAGAGCAACTGACCGTCGGAGTGAATCAAACTCAGCAATCTTCTTTACTCGAGTCATCCATGGCCAACGCCCTCTTCCCCCTTAACCGCCCTCGATCCTAAGGATCAACTGTATCAATGGCTGCGCAGCTGGGCGGAAGCTCACCAGCTTTACCTATGGCCATGATGGCTCGGTCCCGTCATGGTCACGGAAGACGCGCAGCTAACGGGGAACACTCACTGCGCAATGCAATGAATTGCCCAGAGTTACGTCGCCAGACGACCACTCTTACTCCTAGACTTACACCCATTTACTGCGCAGCTGCACAGTCGGCGTGTATAAAACCTGTATTCGTTCGTGATGATGGTTCTGTTCCTCCTCTCTCAACTTTCCCTCACCAGCAAGCAAACATTCCATTTCAACCACATCCGCACTTCTTCAAATGCCTTCTCTTACTATGCCACACATCACCCTCTCCGGCAACGATGTCGACGCCGCTCGAGAGACGAGCTGGCTTGTTATCATCGAGTCCCCCGACGGCCGCCTCTTCTCCACTGTCCTGACCTTCTCGCCGGCAGACATGCCCGAGACGGTCGTGCAGAAGCTTCGAACGTTATACAAGGGGCGCGTCTCAAAGAAGCGGAGGATCTTCCACCGCTTCATTCTCCTTCACAAGCCTGTCGTCGCGTTAGCTACACTCTCAGCCGTAAGTTTCAGTCAGAAAGATGACTCTCCAAGATCCATCCTCCTAACCTTCTCGTTGCCACAGACGGCAGGCCCGACTCTCACGCCCTCTCCCGGGCAGTCAGTCCGGGTTTACGACCGCCATGACAGCGACATCCTTACGAGAGCGTTCTACAAGCCAGACGTCCTCGGCAATGAAGATCCCGCCGCCTTCTTCGCCGCGTATAGGCGTCTTGCCATCGACCCTGGGAGCCACCAGGCGCCGGAGCACGCCCTTCTCATCCCGCTCGAGCGCGACCGTGTTGCCGTCAACTGCGTGCGTGGGGTCGGGATGCTCATCTCGCTTGCGGTGGGATTTGGGTTCTAGTTTGACTAGGCGGCTTATACTCCATTACGAAGACGATGTGGAGTTTGGATATAAGGGTTGTATTTGACGCACCTGTGTTGGGTTGTATATGAAGTTATGACGTTGGCAGTGCGTAACAGATAGCACGAATGAAAGCTTTGATAAAGTTTGATTGAACGTTGACATCTCTTGTATGACCAAGTACCTAGCTTGTGACAGACCATCCATCATCAACGTGTGCCTAACTATTCGCAACTCCGAGAAACAAGTTAGCTGACTACTCTTGCTCACCTAAGGCAGGTAGGTGTCAGGTCGTGGCCATCAACTGCGGCCTATAGCCCACGAACTCACAACTCCGGCAACACCGCCGTTCCATAAAAGGAATGAACGCCGCCAGTTAGACCTCGGTATCTGGTCCTTTCAAGCTAGGTACTGGCGCTGACAGTGGCTGTGATAGACAAGAGGTGTTCTGTGGGCGTTCTGGGTCTTGTCGACGGCCCGGATTTTAGCGGCCACAATGCGGGTACCCGCTCAATATCACAGACGCGAACCGACTAAGCCTGATCGATTGAAGACAGCATCACCTTCCTGGTGTCCTGTGAATTCTTCAACTGGGCTTGTAATAGCTGAAGTGGAACAGGCGCGGCCTTCAAATGGGTCTGCAGAACTCTTCTGTCAAGCGTCCCTGAATGCCATGGAGACTCCCGCTCATAGAGTGATAACCACCTTCTTCGCCGAGACGCCCTGCTTCTGGCGATCCAGCCCCTCCTGCACCTTCTCCAACCCATGACCAACAACCAGCGGCTCAGGCAAAGCCTTCAGCCGGCCTTCCGTTAGAGCGTCGGGGACATACTTGCGCCACACCGCATCGCCAACCTCCTTCTCATCGGTCGAGATAGCGATGGCCCAGACTGCAACCAACTCGTCAGCAATCTAAGTCAAGACAGACGTGGAAGGCCAAACCGCTTCCACAGGGGAAACACTCACCTCCTGCAGCCTGAATACTCTCGTCCAGATCCCCCGGCGGCGGCAACACCGTCGCCGCCTTTCCGCCTCCCATCTTCTTGACAACCTGGCCCCACTTCTTAAACGCGTCGGGGAGGGCGATAGCATCGTACACACCCGCGAACTCGCCTTTCTTCAGCGCCCCCACAATCTCATCCACGCAGTTCTCGTTATTGTAGTCAAAGACCTCCTTCGCACCCAAGCCCTTCACATACTCTATATTGCGCTTACTGGCCACACTGACCACATCCACCCCTGACGCAACCGCCAGCTGTGTCGCCGTCGAACCCACAGAGCTGGATCCGCCCCACACGAGGAGCGTCTTCCCGCTGGGCTTGGCGTCCTTGGTCGGGTACGGCAGCCCGAGGTGCGCCTTCTGGTACAGGCCTGCCGCGGCGGTCGACACGGCGAGGGGCAGCACGACGGCGTGCTCGTAGGGCAGGGAATCTGGTATGGGCGAGGCGAGGATCTCGGGGCAAACGCTTTGGAGCTGAAAGCCGGCGTGTTCGGGTTTGCCGGTGCCGAGGCCGTAGCAGTGTCTGTGAGTGGAATTGGTATGTCAGCGCTGGGGTTACTGTTCATGTTGGGGAGGAAGACATGATGTACCCAATCACGCGGTCGCCTTTCTTGATACGTGTGACATTGGACCCGACTTCAAGCACTTCGCCGGCGACGTCGGTGCCGAGTATGTTGGGGTAATTCTTGATGTAGAATCCTTGGAGGAGGTCAGTGGTGCGGTTGCGAAGTACTGTGCTGCACAATCTCTCGTACCGGTGTCCTGAGATGGTCAGATACAATATGTTCATGCGGGAGGCTGGTGTGAGTTACTTGGATTTTCCAGTCAACTGGGTTCACCGCAACTGCGGCATTCTTGACGAGAATCTCATCTGGACCTGGCTTTGCGTCGGGCCCGGTGTCGACTTTGAGAGGCTTGGCTTTAGGCGCTGTGATCCAGGCGGCTTTGTTGTTGCCCATGTTGGAGTTTTGGTAGCTGCTGTCTACGGGTACTCAAGGTGGATAGCGGTAGATCAGTTGCAGTGTGACGGACCGATGGTCAGGATTTCCGTTCTCGATCGAACTTGAAATCGCCATGATTACCGTTGTTCATATAGGCATGAACCCCCGGAGAGTAATGCGCGAGAATTTGGATAATAGTGACATCAGGCGGAGGTAGTGGAGTTAGTGGCTGAGGGGCAGGTGGGAGGTGCGGAAGGGCAGGGATCTTGTGCTGACAGCACATGCTACCGATTCTCTGTTCGGAAGTTGCAACATGATCTATTCATGCGGTTTGCTGGTTTTTTGTCTACGACTTAATGAGAGTCTAGTATTGGTACCCATTGTCACATCATGTTGGCGAGACCAGCGCGCCAGACCTGAGAACAACTAAGAGCGAATAAACAACAGAATGCACCCATAAACACGGACTAGCAAAGGGGCTCTGAAAGTGCACATGGAATCCGCACCATTCAGTCAGGTACTGCTACTCCCTCAGTCTAGAAATGCACCCTAATCCCACAAGATCCCTCTCCCAAGAAAGCTTCTACACGAAATCCCAGATCCTGAAGTTCAGCTCTCCTTCTCACGTCCAGACTACCGAGCATCGCCTGGGTCCTTTCCCCGCCACTGCTTTCTGGATCCCGCTTTTCTAGCCTCACCAACAGACAAAGCGGTTCCCTTTCCGCAATCCATGTTCCCCAGACCCTGAGTGCCTAACCGCGATTTTGTTTGCGGAGAGTTTCGCGCTCCTGGTGATGCCTAGCGATCTGACAATTAATGCAGAGCGTCGCCACGACGATGTCTGCATGGAGCCGAAGGGGACAGAAACAGTGCTGGTTAAGTAGGACGGCAACTGTGTGGCTACAGCGTGAGTGGGTCTGGTGGCGTTGGAGGCACATTGTTGGTGTTGTGCCGCAGTAGAGTAGCTCTTGTTTGGTTGTTGCTATTTGGATTGACCAATGCGGCTGTTGATATAAGTGCAGAGAGAGGAAGTGACAGAGAAGGATAGGTATGTGTAGTGACATTGGTGGTGAAGATTGCGTGTATACTAGTGAGTTCTATGCTAGATGTCCAGCAGAACATAAAGACCCCGTGAGCAGGATGACAAGTGGTGAAGTCTAATAACTTCTTTGCCCTGGAAACGTGCATATTCGCAGCCATCTTCATCAAAGAACTAGCAATGAAAATTGAACGAATCAGCTTTCAAAAAGTCGACGCCGATTATGATTATCAACCGGTCTCGCAGAAGAAAGCCGGACTTCCACTGAATATTGCAATAACCTGGTTTCAGCCTTCCAATCTTTTGATACAGCAGTCGTGATCTTCAAGAGATTGATATGCGGTGCAGGGGTATACAGCGATCTTGGGGTCTCCTTACCATGGCCCTACTCTGAGGTCAACGAGTATGCACGAACGAAACGAAGTGATCAACGAAATCCTTGAATTCATGGATTTTAGATTTGTATGAGACTAGACGCTGGAAAAGCAGACAGAGTGGAACACAAAGGTGACAAGTGCAACACCGATACAGGAGTTTGTGTTTCCGTTGCACTTACCGCATCTAATAAAATCTCGGAGTCTCCGAGCATGGGAAGGATCCATCAAGAAGCTTGTGCACTTATTCCACTGGCCAGCGTAGAGGAGCAGATTGCGGAATGCCGATAATTACGGATCTTGGCTGCGTTGTACTTTCGATATCCGCTGCGTTATACGCTCAAGCTTGGCGCGCAAGTGTTGAAGCCTCAAAGAGGATTGCTGTTTCCTAGCAGTAGCGGTTGCAGGGCTGTTCAGTTGTGGCGACCGTTCTTGCGGGACTGCGGAACCGGGAAGACGTTTTTGACAAACCACATCATCGCCTGGATTCTCCTCTTGAATACCGTTCTGATCCCGAATATGGTCCTCCTCATCTGACGGTGTAGATTGCGCTTCATGTTTGCGCAGCGGCGATGACCGGGCCAACGTGGTCACCATGTGCCTGCTCAAGTCAATCGCCACTTGAGGCAAGGACGGTCTTGGAATTGGGGTCTCTCCATCTTTCGCGAAGAGCGGATTCAGCCGTTCCACCTTTCTCTCCGGAGGAAGCTGGGACATGTCAATCTTGATCTTGAGGGCCTGGCGAGCAACGTAAAGTCTTCGTGAAGCTTCGTCACGGTTTAGGCGCAGTAAGACGTTGAGGCGGAGGCGAGCGGATGAATTGCTCAACCGTGGCAGTCCGATAGAAGTTATTGGTACCTGGTGAGTAGTTGTTTGCGGTTGACGAGTGCGTACGGCAAAAACTATGGTCATGGCTATCGATAGATCAAAAACGCTGTAGAGATTGGAAACTCTAAGTGTATGGAACATGGACGACTGAGATGAATGACCAGCAGACTCCCCAATGACCATATGTAATGTAACACCGGGGCAAAAGACCATGAGAAAGAACCACAAGCGAGACAGCACATTTTTTGAGTGCTGATTCACGGAAGACGCTCTTTGTCCGGCTGTCGAGATTCAGTTACTGAACAATGCCGTAACAAGGTACAGGATAGGATTCTTTGAACCCTCACGCTGTCCTTCGTTCTTTGTTGATTGTCTTGTCGTCTCAACGCTACCAGGGAGCTTCACGAGAGCCATACCGGGGAAGGATGAGTTCACCATGTTCCATCTAGATCGCCACACTGAGTTTGTAGTATTGTACCTAAGGAGCTCAAGCACCCGATGAGGTATTACTTACTACGCGCGATGAGCGGAGCGCTAAGTTCTGTTCCCTGGCGAGGATCAGGGGCGGGTTGATGATGTTCTGCATAGAGGCTTGAACGGCTGATGCATGTACGGGGAATCGCATCCACACTCCGCTGTTGATTGCTGCAGTCCGGTTCTCGCGGTTTCAGGTTGAAGAGCAGACTTGAACGAGGCCGGTGAAGTCCGCCTCTTGATCAAGGCTTCCCGACGGCTTGCGTGCTTTTGACGCCGCAGATCACGATCGGTACGGCGGATGCCGAGTCCGACGGACCGATCTGTCATACTTGTATCCGTAAAGCTTCCTTCATTTCGGCCCAGGACGACTCCAGTCAATCAAGCGTGCAACAGGGTGCTTTGGCTGCAGCTAGCGGAGCGGAAGGCTCGTGGCTGCCAGTGACTGCCAGGTGCCGCAGCACGGGGAAGCCTGCTGCCATTGGCCGTGCAATCCCCCTTGCAACTGGGAGTGGGCTCAGAGGGACGGGGTTTCAGGTTGTGCAGAGATTCTGGACGTGCAGATGGCTGGGCAGCTGGAAAGAAGCAAGCTGGAAGTCTTGCCTGGTGTTGTGACCAATGCTTGCGTTCCCGCCGCCTTGTGATGGAAGGAGTCGAGAGAGAGCTGCGGAAGCTGTCAGGGGAAACTCCACACTTCCTCTTCTGATTGATGGGGGGCTTAAAATGAAACAGCCGCCAGAGCTGCCGAGGTGTCCAGATCTTATTTACCCGGAGTTCGGGGGCCAGTCTGACGGGCAACGGCGCGGTGAGCGGGAGCCGCCAGCCAGCCAGTGCTTCGCTTCCAAGCCCGGTGCGGTTTCCCTGTTGGGCCTCGGTGAGCCGTGCAACCATGGAAACAAAGTGTCCTGACAGCGCTTCGAGACCCTCCCAGTGCCTCTCCACGCTTGGTTATGTGTGGTCTCTGCCCCCGACCTCTAAATCCTAATCCTTAATAGATGCTGCTGTACTAATACTCCTATCCTTTGCTCTGTTTCTGCGAAACACAGCAACCTGGCGCAGCCTTACGCGCCGCCTGAGAGTGCCGCAGCATTTGCAATCCTCCAAGCGAGCAGCTATCCGTGAACACCGCAGCCGTACCACAGTCCTCAACCCTCTGTGCCCCCGGATCATCTCGCGAGCGAGAGAAGAACTCCCAAGTCTACGGGTATCACATCGATTGCGTGGACGAAATGAAGCGGAAATTCTCCTTCAACCTCACGCCTATCGTAAGCAGAACCCACTTTCCTCTGCTGGACCATCTCCGCCTTACAGTGGTTGAGCCGGACAGTCTAGGCTTACGCGTCGCAGAAAACGTCCCCGAAATCAGACAAGGCGCTGAGAGAAGCGATCGACGACCACGGTCCTCCACCGTCGCCTTTCGTCAATCGCCGCTTGCTTGACGTTAAGACCGAGGCTGAGCTTCGAGCATCTTGCGCGATTGTATTGCAGGGTTGCAGGCCGGCTGGGTTTGAGGATGAGCCTCATGGACCGACTTTGGGCTTCGACGCGATTGAACCTTCGATCACGGTCAGAGCAGCGGAAAATTATACCGCGCCCCTGGATCACATCTCTCAAGCACACACATATTGGCCGAACACCACCACCGATCCGAGCAGATATGCCTACAAACCCGGCAAACCGCTAAAGGACATCTTTTCCGACTCTTACGTGACGAATCCTGCCGTGCTCGCAAACAGCAGCCGGAGGCGCGACGTCCCTGACAGCCGAAGTCTACCACCCAAAGTCCACGTTCATTCAGACCGACCGAGGACAGCCCAAGGTGCCGACTCGGACAACGAAAGCTATTCGACTCCGTTAACAGGCACGTCGGAGCGCTACAACAATGCTTCCACCTCCTTCACCTCGGCCGCTGTAACGCCCGCTCGAAAGTCGAGAAGACCATCGGAGCATTCCTATCGAGACCAATCAGTTACATCTCACGCCGACGCTGCAGCACCAGAATGGACGAGACTGGGATACGAAAGGGGAAGGCAAAGTGAAGAGCAGGAGCGTCGACGTCCTGTCAGCAGAGCTAGCTCCAAGGCTCGCAGTATCACGTCAAATATTCGGGATTACATCCGTCCCAACAGCGCGTTGAGTCGATCCTCGTCGAGAGACTCGATCCGAAGTCGCAACTCCGCAAAGGAAACTGGACGCAGCCCGTCAAGCGGAGGCTGGCGCAGTTGGACCTTGCACCGAAACACCAGCAACAGCAGCATCTCTTCCCAGGGTACGGGAGAAAAGGACAGGAGAGGGCGTGAAAAGCGCAAGCCCGAGATCAACCTTAACCGGGAGCTGCCTCCGCTACCCAGTCTTGACAATTGGGAACAGCAAAAGCCGGCGACCAACACTCACATCGCAGCACTAATGCGGCCAAAAGCCGGAGCTGCCACGCTTCAGCCGCCGCCAACCCAGAGACAAGTTTCGCAACCTCTACCAAGCTTGACCAAGGAGCAAAAGCGAATCTCGCACAGAAAAACGCTTTCCGACGATATCAACATCTCCAGCGGCCGTTCGTCAAGACCACTGTCCGGTCTCCATATTCAACCCGCGGTGGACAGTGAAAGCTCATCGCGAGGCCCAGATATGGCACAGGGAGTGCAAGACATGGACGACCTCATGTCCGCAATGGGCCGCACACTCAGCGTCGAACGCGCCAGATCTCGGCGCTACGACAGCGGGCTGACGCAAGACTCCGGCTCCGGTCCCGCTTCGCTGACATTCGCCCAACCAGCCGGTCGCCGAGAATCCGTCAACTTCAGCAGAAAGATTAGCACGGACACCGCGGGGCGCAGCTACGATACGAGCCACCCTCGCCTCGTTGAGATAAGCTCCGCCGACAGTAACAGATTGCGCGAGAAGAAGTCGACGGGCTTCAGAAAAGTGATCAATGCGTTTGTGAGCGGGAGCAAGAAGAAGGAGAAGCCCATGACATGGATGGATCGGATAGAGCGGGAGGGCGTCAAGGGCGGGATCATGTATCATGATGAGGCTGCCGGGGCGCCGATTGTTAGATATTAGGGCGTTGCTTGGGCTGGCGTTTGCTGGTCGGTGCTGTTGTAATGTTTTCCTATGAGTATATAACGGGTTGAGCGGGGAGCTGAGGAGCCGAGGAGCCAGGGATTAGGACGTTCTTGTAGTTAAGTCGGCTGGCGGTCGCCTCTGTTTCGGTGATTAGATGCCGTGCATCGTTTAGTACTGTCGAGGAGCTTTAGGATATCGGCACCGTTGTGAGTGCGATCGACGTTCATCATGCCAATGCGTGCCTGCTAGCATGTCTGAAAGAGAGTGTGGCTTCCGACAGCGCCCTCGCTTCGCTTCCGCTCAACTCCATTGTCGGGGCCATCACCATCAACGGCGAATGCAATTCATAACAATTGCGATAGCAACCAACCGAGCGGCATGATGCCATGATGGATATCTCTGAAATGGCGGAACAAGCCACGACGGGCCCGGGTGGGATGGGAACAATGCGAACGCCACCCACCTGGGCAGCCTCGAAGCTCACACCGGTGCTCTCTCCGGGCCCGCCGCCGCCGCCGGACCCTGCTCCGAAAAGCTTCCAGCCCTCTCTTCTGAGCTTCTGAGCTTCGTCCTCGGAGACGGTGGATCGACATGCTGGAACGCCTCCACGCTTCCAACACGAATCGTATCGCGCTTCTGCACCTCTTAATTGGATCAACGCCTGCCGGACCGCCCTCCGGGTTGTCATCTCCTCCCCCCCCCCCCCAAATGCAGCCGCTCGTCACTTTTGGGTCAGCGATGCTGCCGTGGGCCCCACAGTCACTGCACCTTTTTTGTCCTTCCTTCGTAACAAATACGCAACGTTCCCCTTTGCAATCTCTGTTCCATCTCACAGTCACCGGCTACACGGCGGTACTCTCTGAATGATGAACATCCCGAAAATTTCTGCTCTACCCTCCGTGGCCGCGTCTATCTTATCTCTGTTTCTTACCGTTCCGTTATAACATCCGAGTCGCATCCCCATGTGCAAGATCCGTGGACACCGCTACAGTTGCGGCCATCAAACCCGCTACCTTCACTCTCGATGCAGGGGCACTTTCATCTGGGGCGGTAACAGGAGAAGGCCGACAGCAGCTTGTGTGGCAGATTGCTATATTCTCATCGCCTCCCCTTCTGAATGCGGGTCCTGTCAATATCAGAAGTCCAAGCATGACTGTCGTGCCAGTACAGAAGCAGCGGGGGCAGCTAGGCATCAAGACCGTCACCGCACTGTCAAAGCCATGGAGTTGCTACCAACCTCCGACGACAAAGCCCAAGATCAGGAGAGGCGGAACAAGCTAGCAGTACCAGACATAACCGTAGCCGATCTCCTGAGCAAATTTAACGGCTCATCTAAAATCATCAAGACAAGATACCCGTCGCAGTTCCGCCGTGAAAACTACCAGAGGTCACGATGCCAACCCCGCTGTACCGCCCCGTCCCGCCTCCGGACCGAGCTGCATCCAGAAGACATCGCCGAGCCAGCGGAACGGCGCGCGCCGTTCTCGACTTTCCGGTCGTTCTTCGTGCAGACATACGGCTCGAGCGGGCCGGACGTGGGCATCCGTAAAAGGACTGGAGCTGAGGAGCCTCTTAGCACGCCCGCCTCTGCAAAAACCCACGGGGCTTCTGCGCTCTCTAGTACCGCGCCTGTACACGACGGCCGGTACAAGATTCAGACGGCGCAGCCGCACCAATCCACCCGCCTTGTGACCGACATTGAGGGCGGCGGAATGCCGGCACCAAAACTTGATACGGCTTTCAACTCGACCACGCTCTGCCGCCGCGCCGGAAGTACGCTAAACGCAGGCTGTCATGAGACCGTCTCGCGTGCAGGGCGAATCCGCACGTGACGCGACGGACCCAAGAGTCGTGAGAAATAGAAAGAGCGCACGTGACGACCGTATCTTTGCCGTTATAACAAGGCGTCTAGTAGCATTGCAGCATCGCGCAACGCTGTATGGCCACCTACACAGGCTAGGCTATCGAACTAGTACGTACGCGTGCCCGGTGGGACGGCACTGCGTAAGACTGAGGACTGCGTCTTGGCTATTCAGTGTCACAAACAACGTTCTCAATCAACCAGTAATAAAAACACTGAGAAGCTGCGGTAGACGCGCGCTCAACTACTCAGCTCTTAGTCCAGCAGCCTGACACGCCTTGACGCCACCCGCAGACCCACCGGATGCGGCCAGGCGGTGTACTAGTACCAAGGGCAAGGGCTCTGCACGACACGGAGGCGGCAACGGGAAACTAAGGACCGGCCCGTTTGATGGACCCGATGGTACGCAGGTGGCCGCTGTCAGAGGTCCCGTGAACCTGTACAGCGGCGTTTGGTTACTCATTTGTCGAGATGCGAGTATTGAGACTTACGTCTGGGATGAAGAGTGGCGTTGTCCTGTATTATACAGGGGCTTCGCGGCCAGAGGAGGGAGAGGGGTTAACCACGAAGGGAGAGGATGAGGAAGAATGGAGGAGAGAGGGAGACAGCTTAATCTTTCCATCTTCACTGCCACTGAAGCGCAAATAGTACGGCTAAGGAGATGTGACTGAGAAGATCTCTCGCCTCAACACACCATGACGCTTTCATTCATGTTACGCATGTCGTCGTTGTGGTTTCATCCCTGTAATCTCTCTATCTCAGCTCCGATCTTAGAGCGAAGTGCGTTCCTATCAGCCAGTCGCTAGTAACCCCTGACCACCCGATCCACGTGACTCCCATCTGTCCCAATATGACATTCATTAACCACTATCCCCCCCAAAAGCCTGAGTGTTCAGGAAAAATCACATGTACTAAGATCTATTATATACGCTTCCACTCTATCAATCTGAATAGTCTTCTTATTACATGGTTGACGGTTGCAGCCTATGTTAAGAGAAATACCTTGATCTTCCGGTTCTGATTGGTTAGCGGATACGTTTCCGGCCGCAAGAATACAAGTATCTTGTAGGATGCTTTCCCTGTAACAACTCTAGATGTTGGCGCATTAGTGGCTTTAATTACGAATGAACGCGTCATATGGCTGCCTGGCAATAGAAAAATATTAGGTTGGAGAGTTCTACCCAACTCATACCTCCATAACATACTATCGTTGAAACTTCCTAAAGCGCTAAGTCTACTATCCATTAACCACAATGGTTACTCTCCCCGCTATCCGCGCCTCCAACGAGCTCATTCCTACTGCACTTCCACCTAACTTGGTCGCCATATTCGCAGGCGCGACTAGCGGCATCGGAGAAGCAACTCTCAAAGAATTTGCTACTAAAGCTGTCCGCCCGCGCGTGTACTTTATCGGCCGCAATCAAGAAGCAGCGGACCGGATCACGACAGAATGCAAGGCGCTTAACCCGGATGGAGAGTTCAACTTTATCAAAGCCGATCTTAGCTCGATGAAAAATGTAGATCAGCTCTGCGAAGAGATCATAAAGATAGAGGCGGTTCTTAATCTCTTATTCATGAGCCAGGGTGTGCCCAGTTTGGACAAAAGCCGTGCGTGCAACGCAATCCTCATATACCCCTGATCTCAATCCGTTAGCTGTACCACGACGAGATTTGACAACATATCACAGTGACACCAGAAGGCCTGCACCTCCTCCTCGCACCCGCCTACTACGGCCGCATTCTGATGGCGTCCAACCTCCTCCCTCTCTTAACGCGTGCCTCTCAAGCCACCTCCCCGTCTCTTTCCCGCGTCATCTCCGTCGCGGCGGGCACCTCCGAAGGCCACTTCTACCCCGCCGACATCCCGGCCCTGACCCTCGGCTTCCGCGCCATCAAAGGCCACCTGTGCACGCTCATGACGCTCGCCCTCTCCGCGCTCGCTAAGCAGGCTCCCGGCGTGAGCTTCGTGCACACGAATCCGGGCGTGGTCCGCACGCAATATATTACACATCGGGTTCCCGGCCTCCTGGGAGCTGTGCTTAGCGCGGTTACGTGGATCGCGGGCAGCTGGCTCTGCGTCCCGGTTGCGGAGAGCGGGGAGAGGCATTTGTGGGTTTGTACTACTGCGCGGTTTGCGCCGGGCGGAGTGGAGGGGGTCGAGGGCGCGGAAGTGGCGAAAGGCACGGATGGGAAGGTGGGAAGCGGCGTCTATTCTATTGATCAGTATGGGGAGGTTGCAGGGGAGAAAGTTGTGAAGCTGTTAGAGGAGTATAGAAGGCAGGGGATGGAGGATATAGCTTGGAATCATACGATGGGGGAAGTGGAGAGGATTAGAACAATGTGAGATAACGCGGTTCACGGGCATGCCGGTCACTTTTACTAAGAAATTCACAGCGCATCGCGATAACTCAACACTATTTTATTCTATTAACTTCTTGCTATCTATATCTGATTTAGAGGAGGTTTCTGTATACTCTTAATAGGTGCGCGAGTTGTACCTAGCTTTCCCGTAGTTTCTATAGCGCCTTTACTTCGCTAGGCGCTCTTCTAATAGACTACTATTACTAGTAGTACTATCTAATTTCTCTCTACTAACACCTCTAGGAGCGACTAATTCAGAGCTCTCGTCTATTATTCAGGTTTCTTAATTCTAGATATACTTCCACTTACGGCTCTTATACTTTATTACTATCTTATTTGCCTTCTAAAGACTAGTAATCTTATTACGCATTTTTACTACTAAGTTTATTATTATCTTAACACCTTTAGTGAGCCGATTAAGTAAGCTAATAATCGAAGTAGATAAAGAATCTTAGTATCTTTAATTATACTCTTGCCGCCGAAAACTTATTCCGGTTGCCAAGCGGCGCAAAGCCCGCTTGGACTAGTCTGTTGCCCCACGCAATGCCGCAAACGCGCTCAGAATGCCCTTGCACCGCCACCTCCTTAAGTAGAAGCGAGGAGAAAGCGAGCTGCCTCGCCCCCTTCGCACCCTAGAGCCTCCTCCCCAACCCCGCCTCCCCCGCCCCAAACTCCCTAAACTCCGCACCCCCCATCCCACCTCCACCGCCCATAACCGTCTCCATAAACGACCCCCC